>NC_067206.1:16581519-17156225 GCF_026262505.1 Trichomonas vaginalis G3 | reverse complement strand
AGGAACCGAAAAGTGACGAAAAACCGATAGAAGAAGAGAAACCAAAAACTGAAGATAAACCAAAACCAAAGTTTAGTTTCCAAACTAAACCAAGTCAACCTTCATTAGCTGGTATGGGTTGGCGTCAAAGACTTATGGCAGCAGGCGGTTATGTAAAGTAAAGAAAAAATATTTTTTTATTTTTATAAAAATGCCCCATATAGAATGGATAGAAAGTCTGCTAGAATAAAAGCAGAGTTACAAAGATATGGTTGGAGAGTTTCGAAGAATTTTAAATATAGGAAGGGAAGACCCATAAAAGTCTATGACAAATTGTCTGGTCTTCGCTACGAAATGGATTTGGAAACAGCACGTGCCAATTATCCAAACAGACTAGAGAGGTTAGAAGAAGAACGTCTTATGGACATGCCTTTCGATGTTAGTGAACCTCAAGTTGAAGGACACGACGGCTTTGCCAGATTCTACTGGAAACATGACGAACAATTGCATCCTTTGAGAAGGAAAAAAGGAAAAGGTGAAGACGCACATGCTCCCATGGAAAGAACAAGATATGCATATGAAAAGTATCGTGAAGTTAGAAGTCAAATTACATCTGGTCGAACCTTTACAGTAAACTTTGACGAAGGAAAGAACAAAGAAGGCTTCATGGGAGTACTTGCTGCAATTCAAGACGGAAATAAGAAAGGACACAATCTCAGATTGACCATAACAGATTTGGATGGTCACATTTACTATGCACATGGCAATGAACAAACAGCCGCAAAACTTCTTGACGCTTTCAAGACTACAAAGAGAGAACAAATGGTTGACTCCGACTCAGACATTTTGAATGCAATTGAAGGAATTGCAAGTGTCAAGTTCGAATGGTACCAACCTAACCCTCAAGCAGTCAGACAACATGCTGGATACTTCCCCTTCATAAATAAGTCTGACATTGACTTGACAAGGTATGGAATTTACAATTCAATTGAAACAATTGTCAATGAACCTTGCATTCTTACATGTCTCAGGAACTCTGGTCTTGTTACAGATGAGAAGATGAAGTATCTTGAGTCATGTGTGAAGACAAGGTACATTCTCAGAGGTCAATTGGCAAAAATTGCACCGTTGGCAAATGTCAATATCCGAGTCAACATACCTACAGCTAAAGGTTCTTCACATGACGACTATGTTGTTGACAAAGACTTACCATGGTTGAAGATTGTAATTGTCCACAACCACTTCATGTTGAACGAAAGTCTTACAAACCCATTCTTTGGTAAAAGTAAGTGCAACATTGTCAGAGCTGTCAACATTCTTTTCAAGAAAGGTTTGTTGGAACCAATTCCAGATGACAAGCTGACAGAAACTTTTGTACCAAAAGACGAAACAAACTTTTCATTGTTAGCAAGACCAAAAGTTGTTCCAGACAAAGTTCTAGTACAAAAGAAGTACACGGTTCCACAAGGGGTTGGTATGTTCAGATACCAACCTGAACCAGAAGAACTTCCAATGAGGTTGCAAGAACTTCAAGATGCTATAAACAAACTTCCATTGAGACATCCAATTGACGTCAAATTATATTGGAGAGCATCTGAGTTAGGTCAGAAGGTTTTATATGAAACAGGTTGCTTCGACGATGTTTATGAGATAACAGGAGAAGTTTCTCAGAAGATAAGAGACTCACTTGAATTTCCACAAACTGGACCAATTGGTTGCAACAAGTTCGACTCAGATGAAAAGATATACTATGTCGACCTTAACGCTGCATACATGAGGTTTGTCCAATATATTCCGACTGGAATTCCAAACGAAGATGGTGAGTTCCCGGGAAGGAACTATACAGTTGGAAAAGTCATACAACAACTGTATGATATTAGGAAAGCTTCAAACCCCAAACTTGCAATGACACTCAAATTGCTTATGAATTCGACATGGGGATATTCCATTAAGAAACCTCAAGAGATGAAGAGTAAACATTATGAGAAGGTCGACAACTTTGTTGAAGGGTTTTCTCCTTTTGTTTTGAAGTACGAATTCACTCAAGGTCAAAGTGGCTTAGTAACCACATTAAAACCTATTGTCGAACATTGGTCTTACCCTCAGTTCGCAAAGGCAGTCCTTGACAACTACAATGAGTTCTTCTCCGAAGTCAAATCCAAAGTCAAGGTTTACTATGAGAACATTGACGCACTCATGACGAACGAAGAAGGCTATAACAAACTCATTGAAATGGGAATGGTCGGTGAAAAGATGGGTCAATTCAAATTGGACAAAATTTTCACCGAAGTTCATGTCCTCTCCAAGCGTAAGTACTGGGGTGTTAAAGAAGATGGTGAAATAGTTAAACATTGCATGAAATAAAAAATTTTTATTCGAATTTGAATTTAAATGTGGGAATTCTTGGGAACGGGAAAGGCTTATTTACTTGAGGAACAGGTAAAGGTGGTGGAGGTGGTGGCAACCAGTCCATTTTATATTCCTTCCTAGCTAATTTCCGTTTAATTTCATGGTCGCCCTCGGAGTCTTTGAATCGGACAGGTCGAGTTACACCATTCTTGGTCTCAAACTCATATATAACCTGTTTGTCTGTATTGTTGTAAGACGAGTTACGGAAAGTGAGGTGAACCGAAAAAGTGACACTTATTTGGTCGGATAAATTCCCTATATATTTACTTGTCAAAAAAAATCAGACTTTTTTTGCTTTAAAAAATTTATAAGTTAATTATTGAGAACGAAGGTGAAAGGAAATGGATATCTCTTACCTTTCATTCCCTCGAGAAAGTTCAAAAACTTGGGTGCAATCAGTTCTGATTGCACCCAAGTTTTTGAACTTTGTATAAGGAATTGTTGGCTATGATGCACTGATCATGAATCAGTACATCATAGCCAACAATTCCTTCGCAAACAGCGGGAAACTTTGTCCGAATAGTTTAACATTCGGACAAAGTTTCCCAACTTTCAAGCCGAAATTCGCGGATACCATTCACCAACTAGCTCTTGCTATGATGGTTATTAAAAATCAAGATCTATATTAAATTCAAAATCTACTCAAAGTCACTAATGTTCGATTTCGGAGTGTCAAATTACTGTACTACAGTTGCTGCTTCTTCTGCAACTTGCGTATCTCTGTAACGAAGAAAAAAAATATGTAAATGTTTTAAAAAGTAAGTGTTTATTCTTATTAATCTGACTGAGCTTAGTAAGAAGATGTAATCGATATTGTTAATTTGTGTTAAAAATTAGATTTTATTTTCGATTTTAAAATATTACCGAATTAATTTCTTTGATTGGCTCTCCTCTCGCGGAAATGTTGAAGAGAAATCCTCAAATCCTTAATTTCTCCATCAACTTTCCAAAGGGGTTCTTTGGTGGTATCATATTTTTCGCTGATATCATAAAATTTGTTTGGTGTAAACCAGGTATGTATTTCTGGATTTTTTGGTAACTGTGTATGTGGTGTTGCGTTATAATTTTCGATTAAATTTTGAATTTGATCCCAAGCTACCTCATCAACTTGAATATTCTGCCAAAATCTTTCGATTTTGCCATTCATGTAAGGGCAGTGTGGTATTATCGTGATTGATTCGACGTTTGCATTTTTTAATAAATTTTTGAAAACACCGTAGTTTTCAAGCCCATTGTCACTCCATATGGCAAACGGTTTGCCATATACATCGAAACATTGTTGAATGACACGACTTGTTTGTGCCGCTTCTTTAGTTTCGAGATGTGACCAAGCCAAAATTTTTCGTGATTTATCGTCAATAACGGCATATAGATATTCACCTTGGCGATGATTTAAAAAGTGAATATCTACATGCCATATTTCATTAACGTAAAAAGCTTCGTATTTTGTTTGACCTTTTGCCTTTGAATTTTTTGGCGGTTGTGCAAGATTGAGAAGTTTGAAACATTTATTAACAGTTCTTTCGGAAAATTGAATGTTCAATAATTTACGGTCAAAATAATCTGTAGTTTTTTCAAATGTTGAAGTTGTATTTGTGCGTATTGAATATGGGTCATCTTCTGAATTTATATCCGATTCTGTATCAATTGAATTTGGACTTGATGAAAATAATTCTTCGGCTGATGAATCGTCGGAATTTGAAGAGATTTCTGATGATAACTGTTCAGATGAACTTGAAATGTCAGGAGAACTGTAATCAAACTCTGAATTTTGATTCCGTTGAGACAATTGTGGAATTGGAAAATGAATTTGAATATTTTGTTGATTTTGCATTTGCGATTCAAGTATCATTTGACGATCTGTTATAATTCGGCCGAAAGCCCGGGAAATTCCTATTTTTTGAACTTTATTATGTAAATTTTGGACAGTATTTATTAATTCTTGTGGTGGATCTTTTGGTTTTGGACCTGTACGTAATTTTGGAATTTCAATTTGATTGAAATTAAGAGCGTTTTTAAAAGTTTTATGTGATATTGTGGGAAGAATTCTTCCATCTGTTAAAGGGACATTTTGGAGAACGGTTTCGACGTTAATACCGCTTTGAATTTGTTGATTAGCTTGATTTAACCATTCTAAATCAATTAAATCGAAGATTCTACCACTCATTTGAAAATTATAAGTTTTGAAAAAAACCGTAAATCATTATTGAATCTAAAAATATTTATGTACAAAAAGTCGGTATATATTCTATAATTATTTAAAATAATGAAAAAGTTGATTTGTGAATCATTGAAATATTAATGCTGTTATATATATATATCAGATGATATAAGATGATTTTTTTAAATAAAAAATAAAATTTAATTTTTTAATTGTTAAAATAAGAATAGTAAGCTTGACAAGTAATTTAAGTTTTTGCTTTGTAAAGTTATTTGGTTGGCAAATGCATTGTGTCACTTTTTGTTTGAGTTCACTTTCCGTAATTTGTCTTATGATAGTATTTTCGTCGACTATGGCACGAGACACGAACATTGACCAAACGGACAAAAAGTGTCATTTCGGATGGTCAAGCAGCCAATCGCATTCGAGCACTTCGAAGAAGCCTTACGTTCCAAGGGAGAGGGTGTCTGGTGCAAGGCAGAGGTCATGAGACTCTACGAGCAGTACATCCTCAATGCCTGGGAGGACAAATCGTCCTTGAATTGGCAATTCTACCAACTCCTCTGGGACGACCTCCTACGCAACTGGGAAGATAACGAAAGAGCCCAATTCAAAGGTCGGGAGCTAATTTTCCAAATTACCATTAATAGTGCCTACTTATCCAACTAAACACTTAAATTTACTTGGGGTTTCCCCCTAAAATATTTTTTACTCTTAGAACCACTCGAGGTTCTCCTTACGGTTGTTGAGCTTGTCACCGTCAATGTGTCTGACCTTCGTCTTCTTGCCTGGATTTGGAACCCATTGAATTGCGACAAGCTTGCCCATGGAGTGTTGTGCATGAAAAATAGCGTGACTTCACTTTTGACAAAAAGTGACACTATTTCTGATGGTTTTGTCATTTATTTGTCAGATTTATAAATGGATAATAATGCTGTAAATCAGATATTAATTAAAAATATTTAAGATTTATGTTCGAATTGAAAAGCAAAATGATATTTTTTTAATTGAAAAACGTTAATATCTGATATTTTGAAGTTTTTAATATTTGTTAGTATCTTAAATTATTGAATGCATACATTTTTTATGTTCTCAATTTTAAAAAATTGTGAAGAATTTAGTTTTTTGGAGATGGATGTTTAATATTTGTGAGTGAGAATGCAAGCAGGAGTTTGGTACTTTAAGGCTAGGTTGAGATAGATTTCCCATTATATTATCTGTGAATATTTTGCTTGAAAATTCAAGATATAAAAATATATTATCAAAAAATTTTATATTTTTAAATACAATAGGGTGGAAATATAGTACGATGAGATAGCAATGATATATTTTATAATGGGAGGTAATCTGAAGATAAGTAGCAAATTTTATGCGATTTTGATTGGGAGTTGGAGGGTGTGAGTACTATAGCATGTAATAGTATCTCACACCCTCCAATTCTTCCTATGGCGCCGAAAAATTTTTGGTGAAATGCGACGACATTTCACCAAAAAATTTTCGGCGCCATATAGAGAACTATAGTCTGCGAGGTACTGATTCTATCTATGTACCTCGCAGACCATAGTTCTCAGCCAAAATGTCAAAAATTTCGGAAATTCGAAATAATTTTTTTTGAGAAAAAATTAACCGTTTAACATAATATTTATAATATTGCTTATTCAATTAGACGGATTAAAAATTATATGTTTTCTTTTTATTTTTTCAATTCAATTATTAGCTGACTCGAATTTGTATAAGTTTTTTAAAATAGATATCAAACATTAAATATAAAAAAGAAAACAATTAAGAATATTAAAGTAAATTCTTTATTAAGAAACAATAAAATGAAAATATAAAACTTTGTATGATTTGAGTGGATATTGAGAGTAATTTGTGAGTGTGCTTCAGCTGCATATGTAAGATTGTTCGGATTTAATTAAAAATTGTAAATTTTTTGTCTTTATATCAAACTATTCGACAAAACTTTGTATGATTTGAGTGGATATTGAGAGTAATTTGTGAGTGTGCTTCAGCTGCATATGTAAGATTGTTCGGATTTAATTAAAAATTGTAAATTTTTTGTCTTTATATCAAACTATTCGACAAAACTTTGTATGATTTGAGTGGATATTGAGAGTAATTTGTGAGTGTGCTTCGGCTGCATCCGCTAATTCCTTCTTCATTCTTAACATTCTTTGTTTTATTTAGAACTATATTATCTTATTTCTAAAAATAATACTGAATTTTTTAAAAAATCCAAATGTAATAAATGTAAGTGTTTATTCCTTAACTTCCTTTTTGTGATTTTTTGAATTTTCTTGTTTTTGAAATTATTTGTTAATCTCTAAGATTTTTTTCGAAGCCTGGTTCAGCGCAGAGATCTTTTGTCCATTTGGGGCCTCTTTCCCAGGCCTCAAATGGAGTCAATTTCTCCCCAAAGAGTTTGAATAATGCGGAGTGTTTCCATACCCTATTATACTGGGAAACAACATTGGGGATGAACTCAAAGACGTTCACTCCAGGGTTTGTCTTGAAAAGAGTCTCCCAACTCCTTTCAATTTTTCCATTTTCCTCTGGAGAGTACGGATGAGTTTTGAAATGTTTTATATTGAATTCTTGGCAAACCGCTTCAAAATCTTTTCCAATGAATTCTGTTCCATTATCTGTGAGAATTCCATGTGGAACTAATTTGACTAAATCAATTGCGTGACGAAATACTCTGGCAGTATTTTTCATTTCTTTTGTATCGAAAACATCCCAGCAAATAATGTATCTGCTTCTGTCATCAAGAAATGAAATTAAATATTGAAGGTTACCGTTATCGTCCTTCAGAAATTTCAAATCAGTATGCCACAATTGATTAACATATTGAGCAACGTATTCATGTGGATGTTCGTCGATTTTCTGATGCCTGTGAAATGTAAACAAATGTTGTTGATTGAAAATTTTGAAAGCATCGTTGAATGTAAATCTTTCGACTTTTTCGAAATATGATTCTTTGATCCTTTTGTATCCAATGTCATATTGTGCTTTAATTTCCAAAATTTTGTATACATCTTCCTCAAAAATTTTTTTCTTTGGTCTTCCTCTTTCTTTTATTGGATAGCCGAGTAGTACGAAAATTTTTTTCAAACGTTCTTTTCCTATTGAAAGTGTTTTTGCCGTATCTTCGAGAGTTACATTTGGATTATTAATGTATTCTTGATATTTTTCTTCAATTACGTTGAGAACCTGATCGGCGGGAACGGTTGGGAGTTGAAAAGTTTTAAGATCTTCTGGGTTTTCGAGACGAACCAAGATGTCTTCCATTTTTTAATTTGTAAATTTTTCAATTTTTCAAAAGATAATTTAAAAATACTAGTTATTTGATAAAATTTGTTTATTTTAAATAAAACAATTTTTTTTGAAAAAATTATATTAATGATTTGAAGGCAAAAGCCAAAAACTTAATAGATAAAATGCTCTTTCTATATAGATCAACTTCTATTATTAAATTTATAAAAATGGAGAGATTTTGCAAATTATTTTCTAATATATTATATTTATAATCATTTTATTTATCCCATTAATAATTGTGAACCCAGAACATCTTCCCTTCAAAGTGCCAAGCATCAACACACATTCTCACTCACAAATTTTTAAAACTCATTGCCAAAAATTTAAAAAACTCACAATTTTTTTTAAATTGATAACCCTCAAACCGTTTCCAATCAATAATTTGAGAGTCTATATGATAATGTAAAAGTTAAAACATTCAAGTATTTAAGTATTTCTTTAAAATATTAAGTTTTTTATTTTTCCAATAAAATTCTAATATCAAATATTTTTATTTAACGATTAATTTTATTTATATTTTTATAGTTTTTTTAAGAAAAAATATTGTTAGGGTTTTATGGATTTTCAATTAATATACAAGATAATTCATGAATGTATATATTTCCAAGTTTTTAAGGATGCAACACTTTACATTTGTAAACTGTCAAAAATGAAGTCACGCTATTTTTCATGCATTACAGCTTTGGAGACAACAGATGGAAAAGTTTACTTCACTGACCAACAGTTCATTATAGAACATCTCATTGACTTAGAGTCGAAATATTCTAAACTTTACAACAAACACAAAAAGTTGAAAGGAAAACAAAAACAAATGGCATATGATATTTATGAAGATGTTGACGACACAACTGTTCCTGCAAGTGAAGTAAAGTCAGAGGAACCGAAAAGTGACGAAAAACCGATAGAAGAAGAGAAACCAAAAACTGAAGATAAACCAAAACCAAAGTTTAGTTTCCAAACTAAACCAAGTCAACCTTCATTAGCTGGTATGGGTTGGCGTCAAAGACTTATGGCAGCAGGCGGTTATGTAAAGTAAAGAAAAAATATTTTTTTATTTTTATAAAAATGCCCCATATAGAATGGATAGAAAGTCTGCTAGAATAAAAGCAGAGTTACAAAGATATGGTTGGAGAGTTTCGAAGAATTTTAAATATAGGAAGGGAAGACCCATAAAAGTCTATGACAAATTGTCTGGTCTTCGCTACGAAATGGATTTGGAAACAGCACGTGCCAATTATCCAAACAGACTAGAGAGGTTAGAAGAAGAACGTCTTATGGACATGCCTTTCGATGTTAGTGAACCTCAAGTTGAAGGACACGACGGCTTTGCCAGATTCTACTGGAAACATGACGAACAATTGCATCCTTTGAGAAGGAAAAAAGGAAAAGGTGAAGACGCACATGCTCCCATGGAAAGAACAAGATATGCATATGAAAAGTATCGTGAAGTTAGAAGTCAAATTACATCTGGTCGAACCTTTACAGTAAACTTTGACGAAGGAAAGAACAAAGAAGGCTTCATGGGAGTACTTGCTGCAATTCAAGACGGAAATAAGAAAGGACACAATCTCAGATTGACCATAACAGATTTGGATGGTCACATTTACTATGCACATGGCAATGAACAAACAGCCGCAAAACTTCTTGACGCTTTCAAGACTACAAAGAGAGAACAAATGGTTGACTCCGACTCAGACATTTTGAATGCAATTGAAGGAATTGCAAGTGTCAAGTTCGAATGGTACCAACCTAACCCTCAAGCAGTCAGACAACATGCTGGATACTTCCCCTTCATAAATAAGTCTGACATTGACTTGACAAGGTATGGAATTTACAATTCAATTGAAACAATTGTCAATGAACCTTGCATTCTTACATGTCTCAGGAACTCTGGTCTTGTTACAGATGAGAAGATGAAGTATCTTGAGTCATGTGTGAAGACAAGGTACATTCTCAGAGGTCAATTGGCAAAAATTGCACCGTTGGCAAATGTCAATATCCGAGTCAACATACCTACAGCTAAAGGTTCTTCACATGACGACTATGTTGTTGACAAAGACTTACATGGTTGAAGATTGTAATTGTCCACAACCACTTCATGTTGAACGAAAGTCTTACAAACCCATTCTTTGGTAAAAGTAAGTGCAACATTGTCAGAGCTGTCAACATTCTTTTCAAGAAAGGTTTGTTGGAACCAATTCCAGATGACAAGCTGACAGAAACTTTTGTACCAAAAGACGAAACAAACTTTTCATTGTTAGCAAGACCAAAAGTTGTTCCAGACAAAGTTCTAGTACAACAAAAGAACTACGGTTCCACAAGGGGTTGGTATGTTCGATACCAACCTGAACCAGAAGAACTTCCAATGAGGTTGCAAGAACTTCAAGATGCTATAAACAAACTTCCATTGAGACATCCAATTGACGTCAAATTATATTGGAGAGCATCTGAGTTAGGTCAGAAGGTTTTATATGAAACAGGTTGCTTCGACGATGTTTATGAGATAACAGGAGAAGTTTCTCAGAAGATAAGAGACTCACTTGAATTTCCACAAACTGGACCAATTGGTTGCAACAAGTTCGACTCAGATGAAAAGATATACTATGTCGACCTTAACGCTGCATACATGAGGTTTGTCCAATATATTCCGACTGGAATTCCAAACGAAGATGGTGAGTTCCCGGGAAGGAACTATACAGTTGGAAAAGTCATACAACAACTGTATGATATTAGGAAAGCTTCAAACCCCAAACTTGCAATGAACTCAAATTGCTTATGAATTCGACATGGGGATATTCCATTAAGAAACCTCAAGAGATGAAGAGTAAACATTATGAGAAGGTCGACAACTTTGTTGAAAGGTTTTCTCCTTTTGTTTTGAAGTACGAATTCACTCAAGGTCAAAGTGGCTTAGTAACCACATTAAAACCTATTGTCGAACATTGGTCTTACCCTCAGTTCGCAAAGGCAGTCCTTGACATACAATGATTCTTCTCCGAAGTCAAATCCAAAGTCAAGGTTTACTATGAGAACATTGACGCACTCATGACGAACGAAGAAGGCTATAACAAACTCATTGAAATGGGAATGGTCGGTGAAAAGATGGGTCAATTCAAATTGGACAAAATTTTCACCGAAGTTCATGTCCTCTCCAAGCGTAAGTACTGGGGTGTTAAAGAAGATGGTGAAATAGTTAAACATTGCATGAAATAAAAAATTTTTATTCGAATTTGAATTTAAATGTGGGAATTCTTGGGAACGGGAAAGGCTTATTTACTTGAGGAACAGGTAAAGGTGGTGGAGGTGGTGGCAACCAGTCCATTTTATATTCCTTCCTAGCTAATTTCCGTTTAATTTCATGGTCGCCCTCGGAGTCTTTGAATCGGACAGGTCGAGTTACACCATTCTTGGTCTCAAACTCATATATAACCTGTTTGTCTGTATTTTCGTCGACTATGGCACGAGACACGAACATTGACCAAACGGACAAAAAGTGTCATTTCGGATGGTCAAGCAGCCAATCGCATTCGAGCACTTCGAAGAAGCCTTACGTTCCAAGGGAGAGGGTGTCTGGTGCAAGGCAGAGGTCATGAGACTCTACGAGCAGTACATCCTCAATGCCTGGGAGGACAAATCGTCCTTGAATTGGCAATTCTACCAACTCCTCTGGGACGACCTCCTACGCAACTGGGAAGATAACGAAAGAGCCCAATTCAAAGGTCGGGAGCTAATTTTCCAAATTACCATTAATAGTGCCTACTTATCCAACTAAACACTTAAATTTACTTGGGGTTTCCCCCTAAAATATTTTTTTACTCTTAGAACCACTCGAGGTTCTCCTTACGGTTGTTGAGCTTGTCACCGTCAATGTGTCTGACCTTCGTCTTCTTGCCTGGATTTGGAACCCATTGAATTGCGACAAGCTTGCCCATGGAGTGTTGTGCATGAAAAATAGCGTGACTTCACTTTTGACAAAAAGTGACACTATTTCTGATGGTTTTGTCATTTATTTGTCAGATTTATAAATGGATAATAATGCTGTAAATCAGATATTAATTAAAAATATTTAAGATTTATGTTCGAATTGAAAAGCAAAATGATATTTTTTTAATTGAAAAACGTTAATATCTGATATTTTGAAGTTTTTAATATTTGTTAGTATCTTAAATTATTGAATGCATACATTTTTTATGTTCTCAATTTTAAAAAATTGTGAAGAATTTAGTTTTTTGGAGATGGATGTTTAATATTTGTGAGTGAGAATGCAAGCAGGAGTTTGGTACTTTAAGGCTAGGTTGAGATAGATTTCCCATTATATTATCTGTGAATATTTTGCTTGAAAATTCAAGATATAAAAATATATTATCAAAAAATTTTATATTTTTAAATACAATAGGGTGGAAATATAGTACGATGAGATAGCAATGATATATTTTATAATGGGAGGTAATCTGAAGATAAGTAGCAAATTTTATGCGATTTTGATTGGGAGTTGGAGGGTGTGAGTACTATAGCATGTAATAGTATCTCACACCCTCCAATTCTTCCTATGGCGCCGAAAAATTTTTGGTGAAATGCGACGACATTTCACCAAAAAATTTTCGGCGCCATATAGAGAACTATAGTCTGCGAGGTACTGATTCTATCTATGTACCTCGCAGACCATAGTTCTCAGCCAAAATGTCAAAAATTTCGGAAATTCGAAATAATTTTTTTTGAGAAAAAATTAACCGTTTAACATAATATTTATAATATTGCTTATTCAATTAGACGGATTAAAAATTATATGTTTTCTTTTTATTTTTTCAATTCAATTATTAGCTGACTCGAATTTGTATAAGTTTTTTAAAATAGATATCAAAAATTAAATATAAAAAAGAAAACAATTAAGAATATTAAAGTAAATTCTTTATTAAGAAACAATAAAATGAAAATATAAAACTTTGTATGATTTGAGTGGATATTGAGAGTAATTTGTGAGTGTGCTTCAGCTGCATATGTAAGATTGTTCGGATTTAATTAAAAATTGTAAATTTTTTGTCTTTATATCAAACTATTCGACAAAACTTTGTATGATTTGAGTGGATATTGAGAGTAATTTGTGAGTGTGCTTCGGCTGCATCCGCTAATTCCTTCTTCATTCTTAACATTCTTTGTTTTATTTAGAACTATATTATCTTATTTCTAAAAATAATACTGAATTTTTTAAAAAATCCAAATGTAATAAATGTAAGTGTTTATTCCTTAACTTCCTTTTTGTGATTTTTTGAATTTTCTTGTTTTTGAAATTATTTGTTAATCTCTAAGATTTTTTTCGAAGCCTGGTTCAGCGCAGAGATCTTTTGTCCATTTGGGGCCTCTTTCCCAGGCCTCAAATGGAGTCAATTTCTCCCCAAAGAGTTTGAATAATGCGGAGTGTTTCCATACCCTATTATACTGGGAAACAACATTGGGGATGAACTCAAAGACGTTCACTCCAGGGTTTGTCTTGAAAAGAGTCTCCCAACTCCTTTCAATTTTTCCATTTTCCTCTGGAGAGTACGGATGAGTTTTGAAATGTTTTATATTGAATTCTTGGCAAACCGCTTCAAAATCTTTTCCAATGAATTCTGTTCCATTATCTGTGAGAATTCCATGTGGAACTAATTTGACTAAATCAATTGCGTGACGAAATACTCTGGCAGTATTTTTCATTTCTTTTGTATCGAAAACATCCCAGCAAATAATGTATCTGCTTCTGTCATCAAGAAATGAAATTAAATATTGAAGGTTACCGTTATCGTCCTTCAGAAATTTCAAATCAGTATGCCACAATTGATTAACATATTGAGCAACGTATTCATGTGGATGTTCGTCGATTTTCTGATGCCTGTGAAATGTAAACAAATGTTGTTGATTGAAAATTTTGAAAGCATCGTTGAATGTAAATCTTTCGACTTTTTCGAAATATGATTCTTTGATCCTTTTGTATCCAATGTCATATTGTGCTTTAATTTCCAAAATTTTGTATACATCTTCCTCAAAAATTTTTTTCTTTGGTCTTCCTCTTTCTTTTATTGGATAGCCGAGTAGTACGAAAATTTTTTTCAAACGTTCTTTTCCTATTGAAAGTGTTTTTGCCGTATCTTCGAGAGTTACATTTGGATTATTAATGTATTCTTGATATTTTTCTTCAATTACGTTGAGAACCTGATCGGCGGGAACGGTTGGGAGTTGAAAAGTTTTAAGATCTTCTGGGTTTTCGAGACGAACCAAGATGTCTTCCATTTTTTAATTTGTAAATTTTTCAATTTTTCAAAAGATAATTTAAAAATACTAGTTATTTGATAAAATTTGTTTATTTTAAATAAAACAATTTTTTTTGAAAAAATTATATTAATGATTTGAAGGCAAAAGCCAAAAACTTAATAGATAAAATGCTCTTTCTATATAGATCAACTTCTATTATTAAATTTATAAAAATGGAGAGATTTTGCAAATTATTTTCTAATATATTATATTTATAATCATTTTATTTATCCCATTAATAATTGTGAACCCAGAACATCTTCCCTTCAAAGTGCCAAGCATCAACACACATTCTCACTCACAAATTTTTAAAACTCATTGCCAAAAATTTAAAAAACTCACAATTTTTTTTAAATTGATAACCCTCAAACCGTTTCCAATCAATAATTTGAGAGTCTATATGATAATGTAAAAGTTAAAACATTCAAGTATTTAAGTATTTCTTTAAAATATTAAGTTTTTTATTTTTCCAATAAAATTCTAATATCAAATATTTTTATTTAACGATTAATTTTATTTATATTTTTATAGTTTTTTTAAGAAAAAATATTGTTAGGGTTTTATGGATTTTCAATTAATATACAAGATAATTCATGAATGTATATATTTCCAAGTTTTTAAGGATGCAACACTTTACATTTGTAAACTGTCAAAAATGAAGTCACGCTATTTTTCATGCATTACAGCTTTGGAGACAACAGATGGAAAAGTTTACTTCACTGACCAACAGTTCATTATAGAACATCTCATTGACTTAGAGTCGAAATATTCTAAACTTTACAACAAACACAAAAAGTTGAAAGGAAAACAAAAACAAATGGCATATGATATTTATGAAGATGTTGACGACACAACTGTTCCTGCAAGTGAAGTAAAGTCAGAGGAACCGAAAAGTGACGAAAAACCGATAGAAGAAGAGAAACCAAAAACTGAAGATAAACCAAAACCAAAGTTTAGTTTCCAAACTAAACCAAGTCAACCTTCATTAGCTGGTATGGGTTGGCGTCAAAGACTTATGGCAGCAGGCGGTTATGTAAAGTAAAGAAAAAATATTTTTTTATTTTTATAAAAATGCCCCATATAGAATGGATAGAAAGTCTGCTAGAATAAAAGCAGAGTTACAAAGATATGGTTGGAGAGTTTCGAAGAATTTTAAATATAGGAAGGGAAGACCCATAAAAGTCTATGACAAATTGTCTGGTCTTCGCTACGAAATGGATTTGGAAACAGCACGTGCCAATTATCCAAACAGACTAGAGAGGTTAGAAGAAGAACGTCTTATGGACATGCCTTTCGATGTTAGTGAACCTCAAGTTGAAGGACACGACGGCTTTGCCAGATTCTACTGGAAACATGACGAACAATTGCATCCTTTGAGAAGGAAAAAAGGAAAAGGTGAAGACGCACATGCTCCCATGGAAAGAACAAGATATGCATATGAAAAGTATCGTGAAGTTAGAAGTCAAATTACATCTGGTCGAACCTTTACAGTAAACTTTGACGAAGGAAAGAACAAAGAAGGCTTCATGGGAGTACTTGCTGCAATTCAAGACGGAAATAAGAAAGGACACAATCTCAGATTGACCATAACAGATTTGGATGGTCACATTTACTATGCACATGGCAATGAACAAACAGCCGCAAAACTTCTTGACGCTTTCAAGACTACAAAGAGAGAACAAATGGTTGACTCCGACTCAGACATTTTGAATGCAATTGAAGGAATTGCAAGTGTCAAGTTCGAATGGTACCAACCTAACCCTCAAGCAGTCAGACAACATGCTGGATACTTCCCCTTCATAAATAAGTCTGACATTGACTTGACAAGGTATGGAATTTACAATTCAATTGAAACAATTGTCAATGAACCTTGCATTCTTACATGTCTCAGGAACTCTGGTCTTGTTACAGATGAGAAGATGAAGTATCTTGAGTCATGTGTGAAGACAAGGTACATTCTCAGAGGTCAATTGGCAAAAATTGCACCGTTGGCAAATGTCAATATCCGAGTCAACATACCTACAGCTAAAGGTTCTTCACATGACGACTATGTTGTTGACAAAGACTTACCATGGTTGAAGATTGTAATTGTCCACAACCACTTCATGTTGAACGAAAGTCTTACAAACCCATTCTTTGGTAAAAGTAAGTGCAACATTGTCAGAGCTGTCAACATTCTTTTCAAGAAAGGTTTGTTGGAACCAATTCCAGATGACAAGCTGACAGAAACTTTTGTACCAAAAGACGAAACAAACTTTTCATTGTTAGCAAGACCAAAAGTTGTTCCAGACAAAGTTCTAGTACAAAAGAAGTACACGGTTCCACAAGGGGTTGGTATGTTCGATACCAACCTGAACCAGAAGAACTTCCAATGAGGTTGCAAGAACTTCAAGATGCTATAAACAAACTTCCATTGAGACATCCAATTGACGTCAAATTATATTGGAGAGCATCTGAGTTAGGTCAGAAGGTTTTATATGAAACAGGTTGCTTCGACGATGTTTATGAGATAACAGGAGAAGTTTCTCAGAAGATAAGAGACTCACTTGAATTTCCACAAACTGGACCAATTGGTTGCAACAAGTTCGACTCAGATGAAAAGATATACTATGTCGACCTTAACGCTGCATACATGAGGTTTGTCCAATATATTCCGACTGGAATTCCAAACGAAGATGGTGAGTTCCCGGGAAGGAACTATACAGTTGGAAAAGTCATACAACAACTGTATGATATTAGGAAAGCTTCAAACCCCAAACTTGCAATGACACTCAAATTGCTTATGAATTCGACATGGGGATATTCCATTAAGAAACCTCAAGAGATGAAGAGTAAACATTATGAGAAGGTCGACAACTTTGTTGAAAGGTTTTCTCCTTTTGTTTTGAAGTACGAATTCACTCAAGGTCAAAGTGGCTTAGTAACCACATTAAAACCTATTGTCGAACATTGGTCTTACCCTCAGTTCGCAAAGGCAGTCCTTGACAACTACAATGAGTTCTTCTCCGAAGTCAAATCCAAAGTCAAGGTTTACTATGAGAACATTGACGCACTCATGACGAACGAAGAAGGCTATAACAAACTCATTGAAATGGGAATGGTCGGTGAAAAGATGGGTCAATTCAAATTGGACAAAATTTTCACCGAAGTTCATGTCCTCTCCAAGCGTAAGTACTGGGGTGTTAAAGAAGATGGTGAAATAGTTAAACATTGCATGAAATAAAAAATTTTTATTCGAATTTGAATTTAAATGTGGGAATTCTTGGGAACGGGAAAGGCTTATTTACTTGAGGAACAGGTAAAGGTGGTGGAGGTGGTGGCAACCAGTCCATTTTATATTCCTTCCTAGCTAATTTCCGTTTAATTTCATGGTCGCCCTCGGAGTCTTTGAATCGGACAGGTCGAGTTACACCATTCTTGGTCTCAAACTCATATATAACCTGTTTGTCTGTATTTTCGTCGACTATGGCACGAGACACGAACATTGACCAAACGGACAAAAAGTGTCATTTCGGATGGTCAAGCAGCCAATCGCATTCGAGCACTTCGAAGAAGCCTTACGTTCCAAGGGAGAGGGTGTCTGGTGCAAGGCAGAGGTCATGAGACTCTACGAGCAGTACATCCTCAATGCCTGGGAGGACAAATCGTCCTTGAATTGGCAATTCTACCAACTCCTCTGGGACGACCTCCTACGCAACTGGGAAGATAACGAAAGAGCCCAATTCAAAGGTCGGGAGCTAATTTTCCAAATTACCATTAATAGTGCCTACTTATCCAACTAAACACTTAAATTTACTTGGGGTTTCCCCCTAAAATATTTTTTTACTCTTAGAACCACTCGAGGTTCTCCTTACGGTTGTTGAGCTTGTCACCGTCAATGTGTCTGACCTTCGTCTTCTTGCCTGGATTTGGAACCCATTGAATTGCGACAAGCTTGCCCATGGAGTGTTGTGCATGAAAAATAGCGTGACTTCACTTTTGACAAAAAGTGACACTATTTCTGATGGTTTTGTCATTTATTTGTCAGATTTATAAATGGATAATAATGCTGTAAATCAGATATTAATTAAAAATATTTAAGATTTATGTTCGAATTGAAAAGCAAAATGATATTTTTTTAATTGAAAAACGTTAATATCTGATATTTTGAAGTTTTTAATATTTGTTAGTATCTTAAATTATTGAATGCATACATTTTTTATGTTCTCAATTTTAAAAAATTGTGAAGAATTTAGTTTTTTGGAGATGGATGTTTAATATTTGTGAGTGAGAATGCAAGCAGGAGTTTGGTACTTTAAGGCTAGGTTGAGATAGATTTCCCATTATATTATCTGTGAATATTTTGCTTGAAAATTCAAGATATAAAAATATATTATCAAAAAATTTTATATTTTTAAATACAATAGGGTGGAAATATAGTACGATGAGATAGCAATGATATATTTTATAATGGGAGGTAATCTGAAGATAAGTAGCAAATTTTATGCGATTTTGATTGGGAGTTGGAGGGTGTGAGTACTATAGCATGTAATAGTATCTCACACCCTCCAATTCTTCCTATGGCGCCGAAAAATTTTTGGTGAAATGCGACGACATTTCACCAAAAAATTTTCGGCGCCATATAGAGAACTATAGTCTGCGAGGTACTGATTCTATCTATGTACCTCGCAGACCATAGTTCTCAGCCAAAATGTCAAAAATTTCGGAAATTCGAAATAATTTTTTTTGAGAAAAAATTAACCGTTTAACATAATATTTATAATATTGCTTATTCAATTAGACGGATTAAAAATTATATGTTTTCTTTTTATTTTTTCAATTCAATTATTAGCTGACTCGAATTTGTATAAGTTTTTTAAAATAGATATCAAAAATTAAATATAAAAAAGAAAACAATTAAGAATATTAAAGTAAATTCTTTATTAAGAAACAATAAAATGAAAATATAAAACTTTGTATGATTTGAGTGGATATTGAGAGTAATTTGTGAGTGTGCTTCAGCTGCATATGTAAGATTGTTCGGATTTAATTAAAAATTGTAAATTTTTTGTCTTTATATCAAACTATTCGACAAAACTTTGTATGATTTGAGTGGATATTGAGAGTAATTTGTGAGTGTGCTTCGGCTGCATCCGCTAATTCCTTCTTCATTCTTAACATTCTTTGTTTTATTTAGAACTATATTATCTTATTTCTAAAAATAATACTGAATTTTTTAAAAAATCCAAATGTAATAAATGTAAGTGTTTATTCCTTAACTTCCTTTTTGTGATTTTTTGAATTTTCTTGTTTTTGAAATTATTTGTTAATCTCTAAGATTTTTTTCGAAGCCTGGTTCAGCGCAGAGATCTTTTGTCCATTTGGGGCCTCTTTCCCAGGCCTCAAATGGAGTCAATTTCTCCCCAAAGAGTTTGAATAATGCGGAGTGTTTCCATACCCTATTATACTGGGAAACAACATTGGGGATGAACTCAAAGACGTTCACTCCAGGGTTTGTCTTGAAAAGAGTCTCCCAACTCCTTTCAATTTTTCCATTTTCCTCTGGAGAGTACGGATGAGTTTTGAAATGTTTTATATTGAATTCTTGGCAAACCGCTTCAAAATCTTTTCCAATGAATTCTGTTCCATTATCTGTGAGAATTCCATGTGGAACTAATTTGACTAAATCAATTGCGTGACGAAATACTCTGGCAGTATTTTTCATTTCTTTTGTATCGAAAACATCCCAGCAAATAATGTATCTGCTTCTGTCATCAAGAAATGAAATTAAATATTGAAGGTTACCGTTATCGTCCTTCAGAAATTTCAAATCAGTATGCCACAATTGATTAACATATTGAGCAACGTATTCATGTGGATGTTCGTCGATTTTCTGATGCCTGTGAAATGTAAACAAATGTTGTTGATTGAAAATTTTGAAAGCATCGTTGAATGTAAATCTTTCGACTTTTTCGAAATATGATTCTTTGATCCTTTTGTATCCAATGTCATATTGTGCTTTAATTTCCAAAATTTTGTATACATCTTCCTCAAAAATTTTTTTCTTTGGTCTTCCTCTTTCTTTTATTGGATAGCCGAGTAGTACGAAAATTTTTTTCAAACGTTCTTTTCCTATTGAAAGTGTTTTTGCCGTATCTTCGAGAGTTACATTTGGATTATTAATGTATTCTTGATATTTTTCTTCAATTACGTTGAGAACCTGATCGGCGGGAACGGTTGGGAGTTGAAAAGTTTTAAGATCTTCTGGGTTTTCGAGACGAACCAAGATGTCTTCCATTTTTTAATTTGTAAATTTTTCAATTTTTCAAAAGATAATTTAAAAATACTAGTTATTTGATAAAATTTGTTTATTTTAAATAAAACAATTTTTTTTGAAAAAATTATATTAATGATTTGAAGGCAAAAGCCAAAAACTTAATAGATAAAATGCTCTTTCTATATAGATCAACTTCTATTATTAAATTTATAAAAATGGAGAGATTTTGCAAATTATTTTCTAATATATTATATTTATAATCATTTTATTTATCCCATTAATAATTGTGAACCCAGAACATCTTCCCTTCAAAGTGCCAAGCATCAACACACATTCTCACTCACAAATTTTTAAAACTCATTGCCAAAAATTTAAAAAACTCACAATTTTTTTTAAATTGATAACCCTCAAACCGTTTCCAATCAATAATTTGAGAGTCTATATGATAATGTAAAAGTTAAAACATTCAAGTATTTAAGTATTTCTTTAAAATATTAAGTTTTTTATTTTTCCAATAAAATTCTAATATCAAATATTTTTATTTAACGATTAATTTTATTTATATTTTTATAGTTTTTTTAAGAAAAAATATTGTTAGGGTTTTATGGATTTTCAATTAATATACAAGATAATTCATGAATGTATATATTTCCAAGTTTTTAAGGATGCAACACTTTACATTTGTAAACTGTCAAAAATGAAGTCACGCTATTTTTCATGCATTACAGCTTTGGAGACAACAGATGGAAAAGTTTACTTCACTGACCAACAGTTCATTATAGAACATCTCATTGACTTAGAGTCGAAATATTCTAAACTTTACAACAAACACAAAAAGTTGAAAGGAAAACAAAAACAAATGGCATATGATATTTATGAAGATGTTGACGACACAACTGTTCCTGCAAGTGAAGTAAAGTCAGAGGAACCGAAAAGTGACGAAAAACCGATAGAAGAAGAGAAACCAAAAACTGAAGATAAACCAAAACCAAAGTTTAGTTTCCAAACTAAACCAAGTCAACCTTCATTAGCTGGTATGGGTTGGCGTCAAAGACTTATGGCAGCAGGCGGTTATGTAAAGTAAAGAAAAAATATTTTTTTATTTTTATAAAAATGCCCCATATAGAATGGATAGAAAGTCTGCTAGAATAAAAGCAGAGTTACAAAGATATGGTTGGAGAGTTTCGAAGAATTTTAAATATAGGAAGGGAAGACCCATAAAAGTCTATGACAAATTGTCTGGTCTTCGCTACGAAATGGATTTGGAAACAGCACGTGCCAATTATCCAAACAGACTAGAGAGGTTAGAAGAAGAACGTCTTATGGACATGCCTTTCGATGTTAGTGAACCTCAAGTTGAAGGACACGACGGCTTTGCCAGATTCTACTGGAAACATGACGAACAATTGCATCCTTTGAGAAGGAAAAAAGGAAAAGGTGAAGACGCACATGCTCCCATGGAAAGAACAAGATATGCATATGAAAAGTATCGTGAAGTTAGAAGTCAAATTACATCTGGTCGAACCTTTACAGTAAACTTTGACGAAGGAAAGAACAAAGAAGGCTTCATGGGAGTACTTGCTGCAATTCAAGACGGAAATAAGAAAGGACACAATCTCAGATTGACCATAACAGATTTGGATGGTCACATTTACTATGCACATGGCAATGAACAAACAGCCGCAAAACTTCTTGACGCTTTCAAGACTACAAAGAGAGAACAAATGGTTGACTCCGACTCAGACATTTTGAATGCAATTGAAGGAATTGCAAGTGTCAAGTTCGAATGGTACCAACCTAACCCTCAAGCAGTCAGACAACATGCTGGATACTTCCCCTTCATAAATAAGTCTGACATTGACTTGACAAGGTATGGAATTTACAATTCAATTGAAACAATTGTCAATGAACCTTGCATTCTTACATGTCTCAGGAACTCTGGTCTTGTTACAGATGAGAAGATGAAGTATCTTGAGTCATGTGTGAAGACAAGGTACATTCTCAGAGGTCAATTGGCAAAAATTGCACCGTTGGCAAATGTCAATATCCGAGTCAACATACCTACAGCTAAAGGTTCTTCACATGACGACTATGTTGTTGACAAAGACTTACCATGGTTGAAGATTGTAATTGTCCACAACCACTTCATGTTGAACGAAAGTCTTACAAACCCATTCTTTGGTAAAAGTAAGTGCAACATTGTCAGAGCTGTCAACATTCTTTTCAAGAAAGGTTTGTTGGAACCAATTCCAGATGACAAGCTGACAGAAACTTTTGTACCAAAAGACGAAACAAACTTTTCATTGTTAGCAAGACCAAAAGTTGTTCCAGACAAAGTTCTAGTACAAAAGAAGTACACGGTTCCACAAGGGGTTGGTATGTTCGGATACCAACCTGAACCAGAAGAACTTCCAATGAGGTTGCAAGAACTTCAAGATGCTATAAACAAACTTCCATTGAGACATCCAATTGACGTCAAATTATATTGGAGAGCATCTGAGTTAGGTCAGAAGGTTTTATATGAAACAGGTTGCTTCGACGATGTTTATGAGATAACAGGAGAAGTTTCTCAGAAGATAAGAGACTCACTTGAATTTCCACAAACTGGACCAATTGGTTGCAACAAGTTCGACTCAGATGAAAAGATATACTATGTCGACCTTAACGCTGCATACATGAGGTTTGTCCAATATATTCCGACTGGAATTCCAAACGAAGATGGTGAGTTCCCGGGAAGGAACTATACAGTTGGAAAAGTCATACAACAACTGTATGATATTAGGAAAGCTTCAAACCCCAAACTTGCAATGACACTCAAATTGCTTATGAATTCGACATGGGGATATTCCATTAAGAAACCTCAAGAGATGAAGAGTAAACATTATGAGAAGGTCGACAACTTTGTTGAAGGGTTTTCTCCTTTTGTTTTGAAGTACGAATTCACTCAAGGTCAAAGTGGCTTAGTAACCACATTAAAACCTATTGTCGAACATTGGTCTTACCCTCAGTTCGCAAAGGCAGTCCTTGACAACTACAATGAGTTCTTCTCCGAAGTCAAATCCAAAGTCAAGGTTTACTATGAGAACATTGACGCACTCATGACGAACGAAGAAGGCTATAACAAACTCATTGAAATGGGAATGGTCGGTGAAAAGATGGGTCAATTCAAATTGGACAAAATTTTCACCGAAGTTCATGTCCTCTCCAAGCGTAAGTACTGGGGTGTTAAAGAAGATGGTGAAATAGTTAAACATTGCATGAAATAAAAAATTTTTATTCGAATTTGAATTTAAATGTGGGAATTCTTGGGAACGGGAAAGGCTTATTTACTTGAGGAACAGGTAAAGGTGGTGGAGGTGGTGGCAACCAGTCCATTTTATATTCCTTCCTAGCTAATTTCCGTTTAATTTCATGGTCGCCCTCGGAGTCTTTGAATCGGACAGGTCGAGTTACACCATTCTTGGTCTCAAACTCATATATAACCTGTTTGTCTGTATTGTTGTAAGACGAGTTACGGAAAGTGAAGTGAACCGAAAAAGTGACACTTATTTGGTCGGATAAATTCCCTATATATTTACTTGTCAAAAAAAATCAGACTTTTTTGCTTTAAAAAATTTATAAGTTAATTATTGAGAACGAAGGTGAAAGGAAATGGATATCTCTTACCTTTCATTCCCTCGAGAAAGTTCAAAAACTTGGGTGCAATCAGTTCTGATTGCACCCAAGTTTTTGAACTTTGTATAAGGAATTGTTGGCTATGATGCACTGATCATGAATCAGTACATCATAGCCAACAATTCCTTCGCAAACAGCGGGAAACTTTGTCTGAATAGTTTAACATTCAGACAAAGTTTCCCGCTGTCAGAGAGGGAATGGAAGGGTAAGAGGTATATATTCATAATGTATACCTCTTACCCTTTCATTCCCTCGAGAAAGTTCAAAAACTTGGGTGCAATCAGTTCTGATTGCACCCAAGTTTTTGAACTTTGTATAAGGAATTGTTGGCTATGATGCACTGATCATGAATCAGTACATCATAGCCAACAATTCCTTCGCAAACAGCGGGAAACTTTGTCTGAATAGTTTAACATTCAGACAAAGTTTCCCGCTGTCAGAGAGGGAATGGAAGGGTAAGAGGTATATATTCATAATGTATACCTCTTACCCTTTCATTCCCTCGAGAAAGTTCAAAAACTTGGGTGCAATCAGAACTGATTGCACCCAAGTTTTTGAACTTTGTATAAGGAATTGTTGGCTATGATGCACTGATCATGAATCAGTACATCATAGCCAACAATTCCTTCGCAAACAGCGGGAAACTTTGTCTGAATAGTTTAACATTCAGACAAAGTTTCCCGCTGTCAGAGAGGGAATGGAAGGGTAAGAGGTATATATTCATAATGTATACCTCTTACCCTTTCATTCCCTCGAGAAAGTTCAAAAACTTGGGTGCAATCAGTTCTGATTGCACCCAAGTTTTTGAACTTTGTATAAGGAATTGTTGGCTATGATGCACTGATCATGAATCAGTACATCATAGCCAACAATTCCTTCGCAAACAGCGGGAAACTTTGTCCGAATAGTTTAACATTCGGACAAAGTTTCCCAACTTTCAAGCCGAAATTCGCGGATACCATTCACCAACTAGCTCTTGCTATGATGGTTATTAAAAATCAAGATCTATATTAAATTCAAAATCTACTCAAAGTCACTAATGTTCGATTTCGGAGTGTCAAATTACTGTACTACAGTTGCTGCTTCTTCTGCAACTTGCGTATCTCTGTAACGAAGAAAAAAAATATGTAAATGTTTTAAAAAGTAAGTGTTTATTCTTATTAATCTGACTGAGCTTAGTAAGAAGATGTAATCGATATTGTTAATTTGTGTTAAAAATTAGATTTTATTTTCGATTTTAAAATATTACCGAATTAATTTCTTTGATTGGCTCTCCTCTCGCGGAAATGTTGAAGAGAAATCCTCAAATCCTTAATTTCTCCATCAACTTTCCAAAGGGGTTCTTTGGTGGTATCATATTTTTCGCTGATATCATAAAATTTGTTTGGTGTAAACCAGGTATGTATTTCTGGATTTTTTGGTAACTGTGTATGTGGTGTTGCGTTATAATTTTCGATTAAATTTTGAATTTGATCCCAAGCTACCTCATCAACTTGAATATTCTGCCAAAATCTTTCGATTTTGCCATTCATGTAAGGGCAGTGTGGTATTATCGTGATTGATTCGACGTTTGCATTTTTTAATAAATTTTTGAAAACACCGTAGTTTTCAAGCCCATTGTCACTCCATATGGCAAACGGTTTGCCATATACATCGAAACATTGTTGAATGACACGACTTGTTTGTGCCGCTTCTTTAGTTTCGAGATGTGACCAAGCCAAAATTTTTCGTGATTTATCGTCAATAACGGCATATAGATATTCACCTTGGCGATGATTTAAAAAGTGAATATCTACATGCCATATTTCATTAACGTAAAAAGCTTCGTATTTTGTTTGACCTTTTGCCTTTGAATTTTTTGGCGGTTGTGCAAGATTGAGAAGTTTGAAACATTTATTAACAGTTCTTTCGGAAAATTGAATGTTCAATAATTTACGGTCAAAATAATCTGTAGTTTTTTCAAATGTTGAAGTTGTATTTGTGCGTATTGAATATGGGTCATCTTCTGAATTTATATCCGATTCTGTATCAATTGAATTTGGACTTGATGAAAATAATTCTTCGGCTGATGAATCGTCGGAATTTGAAGAGATTTCTGATGATAACTGTTCAGATGAACTTGAAATGTCAGGAGAACTGTAATCAAACTCTGAATTTTGATTCCGTTGAGACAATTGTGGAATTGGAAAATGAATTTGAATATTTTGTTGATTTTGCATTTGCGATTCAAGTATCATTTGACGATCTGTTATAATTCGGCCGAAAGCCCGGGAAATTCCTATTTTTTGAACTTTATTATGTAAATTTTGGACAGTATTTATTAATTCTTGTGGTGGATCTTTTGGTTTTGGACCTGTACGTAATTTTGGAATTTCAATTTGATTGAAATTAAGAGCGTTTTTAAAAGTTTTATGTGATATTGTGGGAAGAATTCTTCCATCTGTTAAAGGGACATTTTGGAGAACGGTTTCGACGTTAATACCGCTTTGAATTTGTTGATTAGCTTGATTTAACCATTCTAAATCAATTAAATCGAAGATTCTACCACTCATTTGAAAATTATAAGTTTTGAAAAAAACCGTAAATCATTATTGAATCTAAAAATATTTATGTACAAAAAGTCGGTATATATTCTATAATTATTTAAAATAATGAAAAAGTTGATTTGTGAATCATTGAAATATTAATGCTGTTATATATATATATCAGATGATATAAGATGATTTTTTTAAATAAAAAATAAAATTTAATTTTTTAATTGTTAAAATAAGAATAGTAAGCTTGACAAGTAATTTAAGTTTTTGCTTTGTAAAGTTATTTGGTTGGCAAATGCATTGTGTCACTTTTTGTTTGAGTTCACTTTCCGTAATTTGTCTTATGATAGTATTTTCGTCGACTATGGCACGAGACACGAACATTGACCAAACGGACAAAAAGTGTCATTTCGGATGGTCAAGCAGCCAATCGCATTCGAGCACTTCGAAGAAGCCTTACGTTCCAAGGGAGAGGGTGTCTGGTGCAAGGCAGAGGTCATGAGACTCTACGAGCAGTACATCCTCAATGCCTGGGAGGACAAATCGTCCTTGAATTGGCAATTCTACCAACTCCTCTGGGACGACCTCCTACGCAACTGGGAAGATAACGAAAGAGCCCAATTCAAAGGTCGGGAGCTAATTTTCCAAATTACCATTAATAGTGCCTACTTATCCAACTAAACACTTAAATTTACTTGGGGTTTCCCCCTAAAATATTTTTTACTCTTAGAACCACTCGAGGTTCTCCTTACGGTTGTTGAGCTTGTCACCGTCAATGTGTCTGACCTTCGTCTTCTTGCCTGGATTTGGAACCCATTGAATTGCGACAAGCTTGCCCATGGAGTGTTGTGCATGAAAAATAGCGTGACTTCACTTTTGACAAAAAGTGACACTATTTCTGATGGTTTTGTCATTTATTTGTCAGATTTATAAATGGATAATAATGCTGTAAATCAGATATTAATTAAAAATATTTAAGATTTATGTTCGAATTGAAAAGCAAAATGATATTTTTTTAATTGAAAAACGTTAATATCTGATATTTTGAAGTTTTTAATATTTGTTAGTATCTTAAATTATTGAATGCATACATTTTTTATGTTCTCAATTTTAAAAAATTGTGAAGAATTTAGTTTTTTGGAGATGGATGTTTAATATTTGTGAGTGAGAATGCAAGCAGGAGTTTGGTACTTTAAGGCTAGGTTGAGATAGATTTCCCATTATATTATCTGTGAATATTTTGCTTGAAAATTCAAGATATAAAAATATATTATCAAAAAATTTTATATTTTTAAATACAATAGGGTGGAAATATAGTACGATGAGATAGCAATGATATATTTTATAATGGGAGGTAATCTGAAGATAAGTAGCAAATTTTATGCGATTTTGATTGGGAGTTGGAGGGTGTGAGTACTATAGCATGTAATAGTATCTCACACCCTCCAATTCTTCCTATGGCGCCGAAAAATTTTTGGTGAAATGCGACGACATTTCACCAAAAAATTTTCGGCGCCATATAGAGAACTATAGTCTGCGAGGTACTGATTCTATCTATGTACCTCGCAGACCATAGTTCTCAGCCAAAATGTCAAAAATTTCGGAAATTCGAAATAATTTTTTTTGAGAAAAAATTAACCGTTTAACATAATATTTATAATATTGCTTATTCAATTAGACGGATTAAAAATTATATGTTTTCTTTTTATTTTTTCAATTCAATTATTAGCTGACTCGAATTTGTATAAGTTTTTTAAAATAGATATCAAACATTAAATATAAAAAAGAAAACAATTAAGAATATTAAAGTAAATTCTTTATTAAGAAACAATAAAATGAAAATATAAAACTTTGTATGATTTGAGTGGATATTGAGAGTAATTTGTGAGTGTGCTTCAGCTGCATATGTAAGATTGTTCGGATTTAATTAAAAATTGTAAATTTTTTGTCTTTATATCAAACTATTCGACAAAACTTTGTATGATTTGAGTGGATATTGAGAGTAATTTGTGAGTGTGCTTCAGCTGCATATGTAAGATTGTTCGGATTTAATTAAAAATTGTAAATTTTTTGTCTTTATATCAAACTATTCGACAAAACTTTGTATGATTTGAGTGGATATTGAGAGTAATTTGTGAGTGTGCTTCGGCTGCATCCGCTAATTCCTTCTTCATTCTTAACATTCTTTGTTTTATTTAGAACTATATTATCTTATTTCTAAAAATAATACTGAATTTTTTAAAAAATCCAAATGTAATAAATGTAAGTGTTTATTCCTTAACTTCCTTTTTGTGATTTTTTGAATTTTCTTGTTTTTGAAATTATTTGTTAATCTCTAAGATTTTTTTCGAAGCCTGGTTCAGCGCAGAGATCTTTTGTCCATTTGGGGCCTCTTTCCCAGGCCTCAAATGGAGTCAATTTCTCCCCAAAGAGTTTGAATAATGCGGAGTGTTTCCATACCCTATTATACTGGGAAACAACATTGGGGATGAACTCAAAGACGTTCACTCCAGGGTTTGTCTTGAAAAGAGTCTCCCAACTCCTTTCAATTTTTCCATTTTCCTCTGGAGAGTACGGATGAGTTTTGAAATGTTTTATATTGAATTCTTGGCAAACCGCTTCAAAATCTTTTCCAATGAATTCTGTTCCATTATCTGTGAGAATTCCATGTGGAACTAATTTGACTAAATCAATTGCGTGACGAAATACTCTGGCAGTATTTTTCATTTCTTTTGTATCGAAAACATCCCAGCAAATAATGTATCTGCTTCTGTCATCAAGAAATGAAATTAAATATTGAAGGTTACCGTTATCGTCCTTCAGAAATTTCAAATCAGTATGCCACAATTGATTAACATATTGAGCAACGTATTCATGTGGATGTTCGTCGATTTTCTGATGCCTGTGAAATGTAAACAAATGTTGTTGATTGAAAATTTTGAAAGCATCGTTGAATGTAAATCTTTCGACTTTTTCGAAATATGATTCTTTGATCCTTTTGTATCCAATGTCATATTGTGCTTTAATTTCCAAAATTTTGTATACATCTTCCTCAAAAATTTTTTTCTTTGGTCTTCCTCTTTCTTTTATTGGATAGCCGAGTAGTACGAAAATTTTTTTCAAACGTTCTTTTCCTATTGAAAGTGTTTTTGCCGTATCTTCGAGAGTTACATTTGGATTATTAATGTATTCTTGATATTTTTCTTCAATTACGTTGAGAACCTGATCGGCGGGAACGGTTGGGAGTTGAAAAGTTTTAAGATCTTCTGGGTTTTCGAGACGAACCAAGATGTCTTCCATTTTTTAATTTGTAAATTTTTCAATTTTTCAAAAGATAATTTAAAAATACTAGTTATTTGATAAAATTTGTTTATTTTAAATAAAACAATTTTTTTTGAAAAAATTATATTAATGATTTGAAGGCAAAAGCCAAAAACTTAATAGATAAAATGCTCTTTCTATATAGATCAACTTCTATTATTAAATTTATAAAAATGGAGAGATTTTGCAAATTATTTTCTAATATATTATATTTATAATCATTTTATTTATCCCATTAATAATTGTGAACCCAGAACATCTTCCCTTCAAAGTGCCAAGCATCAACACACATTCTCACTCACAAATTTTTAAAACTCATTGCCAAAAATTTAAAAAACTCACAATTTTTTTTAAATTGATAACCCTCAAACCGTTTCCAATCAATAATTTGAGAGTCTATATGATAATGTAAAAGTTAAAACATTCAAGTATTTAAGTATTTCTTTAAAATATTAAGTTTTTTATTTTTCCAATAAAATTCTAATATCAAATATTTTTATTTAACGATTAATTTTATTTATATTTTTATAGTTTTTTTAAGAAAAAATATTGTTAGGGTTTTATGGATTTTCAATTAATATACAAGATAATTCATGAATGTATATATTTCCAAGTTTTTAAGGATGCAACACTTTACATTTGTAAACTGTCAAAAATGAAGTCACGCTATTTTTCATGCATTACAGCTTTGGAGACAACAGATGGAAAAGTTTACTTCACTGACCAACAGTTCATTATAGAACATCTCATTGACTTAGAGTCGAAATATTCTAAACTTTACAACAAACACAAAAAGTTGAAAGGAAAACAAAAACAAATGGCATATGATATTTATGAAGATGTTGACGACACAACTGTTCCTGCAAGTGAAGTAAAGTCAGAGGAACCGAAAAGTGACGAAAAACCGATAGAAGAAGAGAAACCAAAAACTGAAGATAAACCAAAACCAAAGTTTAGTTTCCAAACTAAACCAAGTCAACCTTCATTAGCTGGTATGGGTTGGCGTCAAAGACTTATGGCAGCAGGCGGTTATGTAAAGTAAAGAAAAAATATTTTTTTATTTTTATAAAAATGCCCCATATAGAATGGATAGAAAGTCTGCTAGAATAAAAGCAGAGTTACAAAGATATGGTTGGAGAGTTTCGAAGAATTTTAAATATAGGAAGGGAAGACCCATAAAAGTCTATGACAAATTGTCTGGTCTTCGCTACGAAATGGATTTGGAAACAGCACGTGCCAATTATCCAAACAGACTAGAGAGGTTAGAAGAAGAACGTCTTATGGACATGCCTTTCGATGTTAGTGAACCTCAAGTTGAAGGACACGACGGCTTTGCCAGATTCTACTGGAAACATGACGAACAATTGCATCCTTTGAGAAGGAAAAAAGGAAAAGGTGAAGACGCACATGCTCCCATGGAAAGAACAAGATATGCATATGAAAAGTATCGTGAAGTTAGAAGTCAAATTACATCTGGTCGAACCTTTACAGTAAACTTTGACGAAGGAAAGAACAAAGAAGGCTTCATGGGAGTACTTGCTGCAATTCAAGACGGAAATAAGAAAGGACACAATCTCAGATTGACCATAACAGATTTGGATGGTCACATTTACTATGCACATGGCAATGAACAAACAGCCGCAAAACTTCTTGACGCTTTCAAGACTACAAAGAGAGAACAAATGGTTGACTCCGACTCAGACATTTTGAATGCAATTGAAGGAATTGCAAGTGTCAAGTTCGAATGGTACCAACCTAACCCTCAAGCAGTCAGACAACATGCTGGATACTTCCCCTTCATAAATAAGTCTGACATTGACTTGACAAGGTATGGAATTTACAATTCAATTGAAACAATTGTCAATGAACCTTGCATTCTTACATGTCTCAGGAACTCTGGTCTTGTTACAGATGAGAAGATGAAGTATCTTGAGTCATGTGTGAAGACAAGGTACATTCTCAGAGGTCAATTGGCAAAAATTGCACCGTTGGCAAATGTCAATATCCGAGTCAACATACCTACAGCTAAAGGTTCTTCACATGACGACTATGTTGTTGACAAAGACTTACCATGGTTGAAGATTGTAATTGTCCACAACCACTTCATGTTGAACGAAAGTCTTACAAACCCATTCTTTGGTAAAAGTAAGTGCAACATTGTCAGAGCTGTCAACATTCTTTTCAAGAAAGGTTTGTTGGAACCAATTCCAGATGACAAGCTGACAGAAACTTTTGTACCAAAAGACGAAACAAACTTTTCATTGTTAGCAAGACCAAAAGTTGTTCCAGACAAAGTTCTAGTACAAAAGAAGTACACGGTTCCACAAGGGGTTGGTATGTTCAGATACCAACCTGAACCAGAAGAACTTCCAATGAGGTTGCAAGAACTTCAAGATGCTATAAACAAACTTCCATTGAGACATCCAATTGACGTCAAATTATATTGGAGAGCATCTGAGTTAGGTCAGAAGGTTTTATATGAAACAGGTTGCTTCGACGATGTTTATGAGATAACAGGAGAAGTTTCTCAGAAGATAAGAGACTCACTTGAATTTCCACAAACTGGACCAATTGGTTGCAACAAGTTCGACTCAGATGAAAAGATATACTATGTCGACCTTAACGCTGCATACATGAGGTTTGTCCAATATATTCCGACTGGAATTCCAAACGAAGATGGTGAGTTCCCGGGAAGGAACTATACAGTTGGAAAAGTCATACAACAACTGTATGATATTAGGAAAGCTTCAAACCCCAAACTTGCAATGACACTCAAATTGCTTATGAATTCGACATGGGGATATTCCATTAAGAAACCTCAAGAGATGAAGAGTAAACATTATGAGAAGGTCGACAACTTTGTTGAAGGTTTTCTCCTTTTGTTTTGAAGTACGAATTCACTCAAGGTCAAAGTGGCTTAGTAACCACATTAAAACCTATTGTCGAACATTGGTCTTACCCTCAGTTCGCAAAGGCAGTCCTTGACAACTACAATGAGTTCTTCTCCGAAGTCAAATCCAAAGTCAAGGTTTACTATGAGAACATTGACGCACTCATGACGAACGAAGAAGGCTATAACAAACTCATTGAAATGGGAATGGTCGGTGAAAAGATGGGTCAATTCAAATTGGACAAAATTTTCACCGAAGTTCATGTCCTCTCCAAGCGTAAGTACTGGGGTGTTAAAGAAGATGGTGAAATAGTTAAACATTGCATGAAATAAAAAATTTTTATTCGAATTTGAATTTAAATGTGGGAATTCTTGGGAACGGGAAAGGCTTATTTACTTGAGGAACAGGTAAAGGTGGTGGAGGTGGTGGCAACCAGTCCATTTTATATTCCTTCCTAGCTAATTTCCGTTTAATTTCATGGTCGCCCTCGGAGTCTTTGAATCGGACAGGTCGAGTTACACCATTCTTGGTCTCAAACTCATATATAACCTGTTTGTCTGTATTGTTGTAAGACGAGTTACGGAAAGTGAGGTGAACCGAAAAAGTGACACTTATTTGGTCGGATAAATTCCCTATATATTTACTTGTCAAAAAAAATCAGACTTTTTTTGCTTTAAAAAATTTATAAGTTAATTATTGAGAACGAAGGTGAAAGGAAATGGATATCTCTTACCTTTCATTCCCTCGAGAAAGTTCAAAAACTTGGGTGCAATCAGTTCTGATTGCACCCAAGTTTTTGAACTTTGTATAAGGAATTGTTGGCTATGATGCACTGATCATGAATCAGTACATCATAGCCAACAATTCCTTCGCAAACAGCGGGAAACTTTGTCCGAATAGTTTAACATTCGGACAAAGTTTCCCAACTTTCAAGCCGAAATTCGCGGATACCATTCACCAACTAGCTCTTGCTATGATGGTTATTAAAAATCAAGATCTATATTAAATTCAAAATCTACTCAAAGTCACTAATGTTCGATTTCGGAGTGTCAAATTACTGTACTACAGTTGCTGCTTCTTCTGCAACTTGCGTATCTCTGTAACGAAGAAAAAAAATATGTAAATGTTTTAAAAAGTAAGTGTTTATTCTTATTAATCTGACTGAGCTTAGTAAGAAGATGTAATCGATATTGTTAATTTGTGTTAAAAATTAGATTTTATTTTCGATTTTAAAATATTACCGAATTAATTTCTTTGATTGGCTCTCCTCTCGCGGAAATGTTGAAGAGAAATCCTCAAATCCTTAATTTCTCCATCAACTTTCCAAAGGGGTTCTTTGGTGGTATCATATTTTTCGCTGATATCATAAAATTTGTTTGGTGTAAACCAGGTATGTATTTCTGGATTTTTTGGTAACTGTGTATGTGGTGTTGCGTTATAATTTTCGATTAAATTTTGAATTTGATCCCAAGCTACCTCATCAACTTGAATATTCTGCCAAAATCTTTCGATTTTGCCATTCATGTAAGGGCAGTGTGGTATTATCGTGATTGATTCGACGTTTGCATTTTTTAATAAATTTTTGAAAACACCGTAGTTTTCAAGCCCATTGTCACTCCATATGGCAAACGGTTTGCCATATACATCGAAACATTGTTGAATGACACGACTTGTTTGTGCCGCTTCTTTAGTTTCGAGATGTGACCAAGCCAAAATTTTTCGTGATTTATCGTCAATAACGGCATATAGATATTCACCTTGGCGATGATTTAAAAAGTGAATATCTACATGCCATATTTCATTAACGTAAAAAGCTTCGTATTTTGTTTGACCTTTTGCCTTTGAATTTTTTGGCGGTTGTGCAAGATTGAGAAGTTTGAAACATTTATTAACAGTTCTTTCGGAAAATTGAATGTTCAATAATTTACGGTCAAAATAATCTGTAGTTTTTTCAAATGTTGAAGTTGTATTTGTGCGTATTGAATATGGGTCATCTTCTGAATTTATATCCGATTCTGTATCAATTGAATTTGGACTTGATGAAAATAATTCTTCGGCTGATGAATCGTCGGAATTTGAAGAGATTTCTGATGATAACTGTTCAGATGAACTTGAAATGTCAGGAGAACTGTAATCAAACTCTGAATTTTGATTCCGTTGAGACAATTGTGGAATTGGAAAATGAATTTGAATATTTTGTTGATTTTGCATTTGCGATTCAAGTATCATTTGACGATCTGTTATAATTCGGCCGAAAGCCCGGGAAATTCCTATTTTTTGAACTTTATTATGTAAATTTTGGACAGTATTTATTAATTCTTGTGGTGGATCTTTTGGTTTTGGACCTGTACGTAATTTTGGAATTTCAATTTGATTGAAATTAAGAGCGTTTTTAAAAGTTTTATGTGATATTGTGGGAAGAATTCTTCCATCTGTTAAAGGGACATTTTGGAGAACGGTTTCGACGTTAATACCGCTTTGAATTTGTTGATTAGCTTGATTTAACCATTCTAAATCAATTAAATCGAAGATTCTACCACTCATTTGAAAATTATAAGTTTTGAAAAAAACCGTAAATCATTATTGAATCTAAAAATATTTATGTACAAAAAGTCGGTATATATTCTATAATTATTTAAAATAATGAAAAAGTTGATTTGTGAATCATTGAAATATTAATGCTGTTATATATATATATCAGATGATATAAGATGATTTTTTTAAATAAAAAATAAAATTTAATTTTTTAATTGTTAAAATAAGAATAGTAAGCTTGACAAGTAATTTAAGTTTTTGCTTTGTAAAGTTATTTGGTTGGCAAATGCATTGTGTCACTTTTTGTTTGAGTTCACTTTCCGTAATTTGTCTTATGATAGTATTTTCGTCGACTATGGCACGAGACACGAACATTGACCAAACGGACAAAAAGTGTCATTTCGGATGGTCAAGCAGCCAATCGCATTCGAGCACTTCGAAGAAGCCTTACGTTCCAAGGGAGAGGGTGTCTGGTGCAAGGCAGAGGTCATGAGACTCTACGAGCAGTACATCCTCAATGCCTGGGAGGACAAATCGTCCTTGAATTGGCAATTCTACCAACTCCTCTGGGACGACCTCCTACGCAACTGGGAAGATAACGAAAGAGCCCAATTCAAAGGTCGGGAGCTAATTTTCCAAATTACCATTAATAGTGCCTACTTATCCAACTAAACACTTAAATTTACTTGGGGTTTCCCCCTAAAATATTTTTTACTCTTAGAACCACTCGAGGTTCTCCTTACGGTTGTTGAGCTTGTCACCGTCAATGTGTCTGACCTTCGTCTTCTTGCCTGGATTTGGAACCCATTGAATTGCGACAAGCTTGCCCATGGAGTGTTGTGCATGAAAAATAGCGTGACTTCACTTTTGACAAAAAGTGACACTATTTCTGATGGTTTTGTCATTTATTTGTCAGATTTATAAATGGATAATAATGCTGTAAATCAGATATTAATTAAAAATATTTAAGATTTATGTTCGAATTGAAAAGCAAAATGATATTTTTTTAATTGAAAAACGTTAATATCTGATATTTTGAAGTTTTTAATATTTGTTAGTATCTTAAATTATTGAATGCATACATTTTTTATGTTCTCAATTTTAAAAAATTGTGAAGAATTTAGTTTTTTGGAGATGGATGTTTAATATTTGTGAGTGAGAATGCAAGCAGGAGTTTGGTACTTTAAGGCTAGGTTGAGATAGATTTCCCATTATATTATCTGTGAATATTTTGCTTGAAAATTCAAGATATAAAAATATATTATCAAAAAATTTTATATTTTTAAATACAATAGGGTGGAAATATAGTACGATGAGATAGCAATGATATATTTTATAATGGGAGGTAATCTGAAGATAAGTAGCAAATTTTATGCGATTTTGATTGGGAGTTGGAGGGTGTGAGTACTATAGCATGTAATAGTATCTCACACCCTCCAATTCTTCCTATGGCGCCGAAAAATTTTTGGTGAAATGCGACGACATTTCACCAAAAAATTTTCGGCGCCATATAGAGAACTATAGTCTGCGAGGTACTGATTCTATCTATGTACCTCGCAGACCATAGTTCTCAGCCAAAATGTCAAAAATTTCGGAAATTCGAAATAATTTTTTTTGAGAAAAAATTAACCGTTTAACATAATATTTATAATATTGCTTATTCAATTAGACGGATTAAAAATTATATGTTTTCTTTTTATTTTTTCAATTCAATTATTAGCTGACTCGAATTTGTATAAGTTTTTTAAAATAGATATCAAACATTAAATATAAAAAAGAAAACAATTAAGAATATTAAAGTAAATTCTTTATTAAGAAACAATAAAATGAAAATATAAAACTTTGTATGATTTGAGTGGATATTGAGAGTAATTTGTGAGTGTGCTTCAGCTGCATATGTAAGATTGTTCGGATTTAATTAAAAATTGTAAATTTTTTGTCTTTATATCAAACTATTCGACAAAACTTTGTATGATTTGAGTGGATATTGAGAGTAATTTGTGAGTGTGCTTCAGCTGCATATGTAAGATTGTTCGGATTTAATTAAAAATTGTAAATTTTTTGTCTTTATATCAAACTATTCGACAAAACTTTGTATGATTTGAGTGGATATTGAGAGTAATTTGTGAGTGTGCTTCGGCTGCATCCGCTAATTCCTTCTTCATTCTTAACATTCTTTGTTTTATTTAGAACTATATTATCTTATTTCTAAAAATAATACTGAATTTTTTAAAAAATCCAAATGTAATAAATGTAAGTGTTTATTCCTTAACTTCCTTTTTGTGATTTTTTGAATTTTTTTTTTTTGAAATTATTTGTTAATCTCTAAGATTTTTTTCGAAGCCTGGTTCAGCGCAGAGATCTTTTGTCCATTTGGGGCCTCTTTCCCAGGCCTCAAATGGAGTCAATTTCTCCCCAAAGAGTTTGAATAATGCGGAGTGTTTCCATACCCTATTATACTGGGAAACAACATTGGGGATGAACTCAAAGACGTTCACTCCAGGGTTTGTCTTGAAAAGAGTCTCCCAACTCCTTTCAATTTTTCCATTTTCCTCTGGAGAGTACGGATGAGTTTTGAAATGTTTTATATTGAATTCTTGGCAAACCGCTTCAAAATCTTTTCCAATGAATTCTGTTCCATTATCTGTGAGAATTCCATGTGGAACTAATTTGACTAAATCAATTGCGTGACGAAATACTCTGGCAGTATTTTTCATTTCTTTTGTATCGAAAACATCCCAGCAAATAATGTATCTGCTTCTGTCATCAAGAAATGAAATTAAATATTGAAGGTTACCGTTATCGTCCTTCAGAAATTTCAAATCAGTATGCCACAATTGATTAACATATTGAGCAACGTATTCATGTGGATGTTCGTCGATTTTCTGATGCCTGTGAAATGTAAACAAATGTTGTTGATTGAAAATTTTGAAAGCATCGTTGAATGTAAATCTTTCGACTTTTTCGAAATATGATTCTTTGATCCTTTTGTATCCAATGTCATATTGTGCTTTAATTTCCAAAATTTTGTATACATCTTCCTCAAAAATTTTTTTCTTTGGTCTTCCTCTTTCTTTTATTGGATAGCCGAGTAGTACGAAAATTTTTTTCAAACGTTCTTTTCCTATTGAAAGTGTTTTTGCCGTATCTTCGAGAGTTACATTTGGATTATTAATGTATTCTTGATATTTTTCTTCAATTACGTTGAGAACCTGATCGGCGGGAACGGTTGGGAGTTGAAAAGTTTTAAGATCTTCTGGGTTTTCGAGACGAACCAAGATGTCTTCCATTTTTTAATTTGTAAATTTTTCAATTTTTCAAAAGATAATTTAAAAATACTAGTTATTTGATAAAATTTGTTTATTTTAAATAAAACAATTTTTTTGAAAAAATTATATTAATGATTTGAAGGCAAAAGCCAAAAACTTAATAGATAAAATGCTCTTTCTATATAGATCAACTTCTATTATTAAATTTATAAAAATGGAGAGATTTTGCAAATTATTTTCTAATATATTATATTTATAATCATTTTATTTATCCCATTAATAATTGTGAACCCAGAACATCTTCCCTTCAAAGTGCCAAGCATCAACACACATTCTCACTCACAAATTTTTAAAACTCATTGCCAAAAATTTAAAAAACTCACAATTTTTTTTAAATTGATAACCCTCAAACCGTTTCCAATCAATAATTTGAGAGTCTATATGATAATGTAAAAGTTAAAACATTCAAGTATTTAAGTATTTCTTTAAAATATTAAGTTTTTTATTTTTCCAATAAAATTCTAATATCAAATATTTTTATTTAACGATTAATTTTATTTATATTTTTATAGTTTTTTTAAGAAAAAATATTGTTAGGGTTTTATGGATTTTCAATTAATATACAAGATAATTCATGAATGTATATATTTCCAAGTTTTTAAGGATGCAACACTTTACATTTGTAAACTGTCAAAAATGAAGTCACGCTATTTTTCATGCATTACAGCTTTGGAGACAACAGATGGAAAAGTTTACTTCACTGACCAACAGTTCATTATAGAACATCTCATTGACTTAGAGTCGAAATATTCTAAACTTTACAACAAACACAAAAAGTTGAAAGGAAAACAAAAACAAATGGCATATGATATTTATGAAGATGTTGACGACACAACTGTTCCTGCAAGTGAAGTAAAGTCAGAGGAACCGAAAAGTGACGAAAAACCGATAGAAGAAGAGAAACCAAAAACTGAAGATAAACCAAAACCAAAGTTTAGTTTCCAAACTAAACCAAGTCAACCTTCATTAGCTGGTATGGGTTGGCGTCAAAGACTTATGGCAGCAGGCGGTTATGTAAAGTAAAGAAAAAATATTTTTTTATTTTTATAAAAATGCCCCATATAGAATGGATAGAAAGTCTGCTAGAATAAAAGCAGAGTTACAAAGATATGGTTGGAGAGTTTCGAAGAATTTTAAATATAGGAAGGGAAGACCCATAAAAGTCTATGACAAATTGTCTGGTCTTCGCTACGAAATGGATTTGGAAACAGCACGTGCCAATTATCCAAACAGACTAGAGAGGTTAGAAGAAGAACGTCTTATGGACATGCCTTTCGATGTTAGTGAACCTCAAGTTGAAGGACACGACGGCTTTGCCAGATTCTACTGGAAACATGACGAACAATTGCATCCTTTGAGAAGGAAAAAAGGAAAAGGTGAAGACGCACATGCTCCCATGGAAAGAACAAGATATGCATATGAAAAGTATCGTGAAGTTAGAAGTCAAATTACATCTGGTCGAACCTTTACAGTAAACTTTGACGAAGGAAAGAACAAAGAAGGCTTCATGGGAGTACTTGCTGCAATTCAAGACGGAAATAAGAAAGGACACAATCTCAGATTGACCATAACAGATTTGGATGGTCACATTTACTATGCACATGGCAATGAACAAACAGCCGCAAAACTTCTTGACGCTTTCAAGACTACAAAGAGAGAACAAATGGTTGACTCCGACTCAGACATTTTGAATGCAATTGAAGGAATTGCAAGTGTCAAGTTCGAATGGTACCAACCTAACCCTCAAGCAGTCAGACAACATGCTGGATACTTCCCCTTCATAAATAAGTCTGACATTGACTTGACAAGGTATGGAATTTACAATTCAATTGAAACAATTGTCAATGAACCTTGCATTCTTACATGTCTCAGGAACTCTGGTCTTGTTACAGATGAGAAGATGAAGTATCTTGAGTCATGTGTGAAGACAAGGTACATTCTCAGAGGTCAATTGGCAAAAATTGCACCGTTGGCAAATGTCAATATCCGAGTCAACATACCTACAGCTAAAGGTTCTTCACATGACGACTATGTTGTTGACAAAGACTTACCATGGTTGAAGATTGTAATTGTCCACAACCACTTCATGTTGAACGAAAGTCTTACAAACCCATTCTTTGGTAAAAGTAAGTGCAACATTGTCAGAGCTGTCAACATTCTTTTCAAGAAAGGTTTGTTGGAACCAATTCCAGATGACAAGCTGACAGAAACTTTTGTACCAAAAGACGAAACAAACTTTTCATTGTTAGCAAGACCAAAAGTTGTTCCAGACAAAGTTCTAGTACAAAAGAAGTACACGGTTCCACAAGGGGTTGGTATGTTCGATACCAACCTGAACCAGAAGAACTTCCAATGAGGTTGCAAGAACTTCAAGATGCTATAAACAAACTTCCATTGAGACATCCAATTGACGTCAAATTATATTGGAGAGCATCTGAGTTAGGTCAGAAGGTTTTATATGAAACAGGTTGCTTCGACGATGTTTATGAGATAACAGGAGAAGTTTCTCAGAAGATAAGAGACTCACTTGAATTTCCACAAACTGGACCAATTGGTTGCAACAAGTTCGACTCAGATGAAAAGATATACTATGTCGACCTTAACGCTGCATACATGAGGTTTGTCCAATATATTCCGACTGGAATTCCAAACGAAGATGGTGAGTTCCCGGGAAGGAACTATACAGTTGGAAAAGTCATACAACAACTGTATGATATTAGGAAAGCTTCAAACCCCAAACTTGCAATGACACTCAAATTGCTTATGAATTCGACATGGGGATATTCCATTAAGAAACCTCAAGAGATGAAGAGTAAACATTATGAGAAGGTCGACAACTTTGTTGAAAGGTTTTCTCCTTTTGTTTTGAAGTACGAATTCACTCAAGGTCAAAGTGGCTTAGTAACCACATTAAAACCTATTGTCGAACATTGGTCTTACCCTCAGTTCGCAAAGGCAGTCCTTGACAACTACAATGAGTTCTTCTCCGAAGTCAAATCCAAAGTCAAGGTTTACTATGAGAACATTGACGCACTCATGACGAACGAAGAAGGCTATAACAAACTCATTGAAATGGGAATGGTCGGTGAAAAGATGGGTCAATTCAAATTGGACAAAATTTTCACCGAAGTTCATGTCCTCTCCAAGCGTAAGTACTGGGGTGTTAAAGAAGATGGTGAAATAGTTAAACATTGCATGAAATAAAAAATTTTTATTCGAATTTGAATTTAAATGTGGGAATTCTTGGGAACGGGAAAGGCTTATTTACTTGAGGAACAGGTAAAGGTGGTGGAGGTGGTGGCAACCAGTCCATTTTATATTCCTTCCTAGCTAATTTCCGTTTAATTTCATGGTCGCCCTCGGAGTCTTTGAATCGGACAGGTCGAGTTACACCATTCTTGGTCTCAAACTCATATATAACCTGTTTGTCTGTATTTTCGTCGACTATGGCACGAGACACGAACATTGACCAAACGGACAAAAAGTGTCATTTCGGATGGTCAAGCAGCCAATCGCATTCGAGCACTTCGAAGAAGCCTTACGTTCCAAGGGAGAGGGTGTCTGGTGCAAGGCAGAGGTCATGAGACTCTACGAGCAGTACATCCTCAATGCCTGGGAGGACAAATCGTCCTTGAATTGGCAATTCTACCAACTCCTCTGGGACGACCTCCTACGCAACTGGGAAGATAACGAAAGAGCCCAATTCAAAGGTCGGGAGCTAATTTTCCAAATTACCATTAATAGTGCCTACTTATCCAACTAAACACTTAAATTTACTTGGGGTTTCCCCCTAAAATATTTTTTACTCTTAGAACCACTCGAGGTTCTCCTTACGGTTGTTGAGCTTGTCACCGTCAATGTGTCTGACCTTCGTCTTCTTGCCTGGATTTGGAACCCATTGAATTGCGACAAGCTTGCCCATGGAGTGTTGTGCATGAAAAATAGCGTGACTTCACTTTTGACAAAAAGTGACACTATTTCTGATGGTTTTGTCATTTATTTGTCAGATTTATAAATGGATAATAATGCTGTAAATCAGATATTAATTAAAAATATTTAAGATTTATGTTCGAATTGAAAAGCAAAATGATATTTTTTTAATTGAAAAACGTTAATATCTGATATTTTGAAGTTTTTAATATTTGTTAGTATCTTAAATTATTGAATGCATACATTTTTTATGTTCTCAATTTTAAAAAATTGTGAAGAATTTAGTTTTTTGGAGATGGATGTTTAATATTTGTGAGTGAGAATGCAAGCAGGAGTTTGGTACTTTAAGGCTAGGTTGAGATAGATTTCCCATTATATTATCTGTGAATATTTTGCTTGAAAATTCAAGATATAAAAATATATTATCAAAAAATTTTATATTTTTAAATACAATAGGGTGGAAATATAGTACGATGAGATAGCAATGATATATTTTATAATGGGAGGTAATCTGAAGATAAGTAGCAAATTTTATGCGATTTTGATTGGGAGTTGGAGGGTGTGAGTACTATAGCATGTAATAGTATCTCACACCCTCCAATTCTTCCTATGGCGCCGAAAAATTTTTGGTGAAATGCGACGACATTTCACCAAAAAATTTTCGGCGCCATATAGAGAACTATAGTCTGCGAGGTACTGATTCTATCTATGTACCTCGCAGACCATAGTTCTCAGCCAAAATGTCAAAAATTTCGGAAATTCGAAATAATTTTTTTTGAGAAAAAATTAACCGTTTAACATAATATTTATAATATTGCTTATTCAATTAGACGGATTAAAAATTATATGTTTTCTTTTTATTTTTTCAATTCAATTATTAGCTGACTCGAATTTGTATAAGTTTTTTAAAATAGATATCAAAAATTAAATATAAAAAAGAAAACAATTAAGAATATTAAAGTAAATTCTTTATTAAGAAACAATAAAATGAAAATATAAAACTTTGTATGATTTGAGTGGATATTGAGAGTAATTTGTGAGTGTGCTTCAGCTGCATATGTAAGATTGTTCGGATTTAATTAAAAATTGTAAATTTTTTGTCTTTATATCAAACTATTCGACAAAACTTTGTATGATTTGAGTGGATATTGAGAGTAATTTGTGAGTGTGCTTCAGCTGCATATGTAAGATTGTTCGGATTTAATTAAAAATTGTAAATTTTTTGTCTTTATATCAAACTATTCGACAAAACTTTGTATGATTTGAGTGGATATTGAGAGTAATTTGTGAGTGTGCTTCGGCTGCATCCGCTAATTCCTTCTTCATTCTTAACATTCTTTGTTTTATTTAGAACTATATTATCTTATTTCTAAAAATAATACTGAATTTTTTAAAAAATCCAAATGTAATAAATGTAAGTGTTTATTCCTTAACTTCCTTTTTGTGATTTTTTGAATTTTCTTGTTTTTGAAATTATTTGTTAATCTCTAAGATTTTTTTCGAAGCCTGGTTCAGCGCAGAGATCTTTTGTCCATTTGGGGCCTCTTTCCCAGGCCTCAAATGGAGTCAATTTCTCCCCAAAGAGTTTGAATAATGCGGAGTGTTTCCATACCCTATTATACTGGGAAACAACATTGGGGATGAACTCAAAGACGTTCACTCCAGGGTTTGTCTTGAAAAGAGTCTCCCAACTCCTTTCAATTTTTCCATTTTCCTCTGGAGAGTACGGATGAGTTTTGAAATGTTTTATATTGAATTCTTGGCAAACCGCTTCAAAATCTTTTCCAATGAATTCTGTTCCATTATCTGTGAGAATTCCATGTGGAACTAATTTGACTAAATCAATTGCGTGACGAAATACTCTGGCAGTATTTTTCATTTCTTTTGTATCGAAAACATCCCAGCAAATAATGTATCTGCTTCTGTCATCAAGAAATGAAATTAAATATTGAAGGTTACCGTTATCGTCCTTCAGAAATTTCAAATCAGTATGCCACAATTGATTAACATATTGAGCAACGTATTCATGTGGATGTTCGTCGATTTTCTGATGCCTGTGAAATGTAAACAAATGTTGTTGATTGAAAATTTTGAAAGCATCGTTGAATGTAAATCTTTCGACTTTTTCGAAATATGATTCTTTGATCCTTTTGTATCCAATGTCATATTGTGCTTTAATTTCCAAAATTTTGTATACATCTTCCTCAAAAATTTTTTTCTTTGGTCTTCCTCTTTCTTTTATTGGATAGCCGAGTAGTACGAAAATTTTTTTCAAACGTTCTTTTCCTATTGAAAGTGTTTTGCCGTATCTTCGAGAGTTACATTTGGATTATTAATGTATTCTTGATATTTTTCTTCAATTACGTTGAGAACCTGATCGGCGGGAACGGTTGGGAGTTGAAAAGTTTTAAGATCTTCTGGGTTTTCGAGACGAACCAAGATGTCTTCCATTTTTTAATTTGTAAATTTTTCAATTTTTCAAAAGATAATTTAAAAATACTAGTTATTTGATAAAATTTGTTTATTTTAAATAAAACAATTTTTTTGAAAAAATTATATTAATGATTTGAAGGCAAAAGCCAAAAACTTAATAGATAAAATGCTCTTTCTATATAGATCAACTTCTATTATTAAATTTATAAAAATGGAGAGATTTTGCAAATTATTTTCTAATATATTATATTTATAATCATTTTATTTATCCCATTAATAATTGTGAACCCAGAACATCTTCCCTTCAAAGTGCCAAGCATCAACACACATTCTCACTCACAAATTTTTAAAACTCATTGCCAAAAATTTAAAAAACTCACAATTTTTTTTAAATTGATAACCCTCAAACCGTTTCCAATCAATAATTTGAGAGTCTATATGATAATGTAAAAGTTAAAACATTCAAGTATTTAAGTATTTCTTTAAAATATTAAGTTTTTTATTTTTCCAATAAAATTCTAATATCAAATATTTTTATTTAACGATTAATTTTATTTATATTTTTATAGTTTTTTTAAGAAAAAATATTGTTAGGGTTTTATGGATTTTCAATTAATATACAAGATAATTCATGAATGTATATATTTCCAAGTTTTTAAGGATGCAACACTTTACATTTGTAAACTGTCAAAAATGAAGTCACGCTATTTTTCATGCATTACAGCTTTGGAGACAACAGATGGAAAAGTTTACTTCACTGACCAACAGTTCATTATAGAACATCTCATTGACTTAGAGTCGAAATATTCTAAACTTTACAACAAACACAAAAAGTTGAAAGGAAAACAAAAACAAATGGCATATGATATTTATGAAGATGTTGACGACACAACTGTTCCTGCAAGTGAAGTAAAGTCAGAGGAACCGAAAAGTGACGAAAAACCGATAGAAGAAGAGAAACCAAAAACTGAAGATAAACCAAAACCAAAGTTTAGTTTCCAAACTAAACCAAGTCAACCTTCATTAGCTGGTATGGGTTGGCGTCAAAGACTTATGGCAGCAGGCGGTTATGTAAAGTAAAGAAAAAATATTTTTTTATTTTTATAAAAATGCCCCATATAGAATGGATAGAAAGTCTGCTAGAATAAAAGCAGAGTTACAAAGATATGGTTGGAGAGTTTCGAAGAATTTTAAATATAGGAAGGGAAGACCCATAAAAGTCTATGACAAATTGTCTGGTCTTCGCTACGAAATGGATTTGGAAACAGCACGTGCCAATTATCCAAACAGACTAGAGAGGTTAGAAGAAGAACGTCTTATGGACATGCCTTTCGATGTTAGTGAACCTCAAGTTGAAGGACACGACGGCTTTGCCAGATTCTACTGGAAACATGACGAACAATTGCATCCTTTGAGAAGGAAAAAAGGAAAAGGTGAAGACGCACATGCTCCCATGGAAAGAACAAGATATGCATATGAAAAGTATCGTGAAGTTAGAAGTCAAATTACATCTGGTCGAACCTTTACAGTAAACTTTGACGAAGGAAAGAACAAAGAAGGCTTCATGGGAGTACTTGCTGCAATTCAAGACGGAAATAAGAAAGGACACAATCTCAGATTGACCATAACAGATTTGGATGGTCACATTTACTATGCACATGGCAATGAACAAACAGCCGCAAAACTTCTTGACGCTTTCAAGACTACAAAGAGAGAACAAATGGTTGACTCCGACTCAGACATTTTGAATGCAATTGAAGGAATTGCAAGTGTCAAGTTCGAATGGTACCAACCTAACCCTCAAGCAGTCAGACAACATGCTGGATACTTCCCCTTCATAAATAAGTCTGACATTGACTTGACAAGGTATGGAATTTACAATTCAATTGAAACAATTGTCAATGAACCTTGCATTCTTACATGTCTCAGGAACTCTGGTCTTGTTACAGATGAGAAGATGAAGTATCTTGAGTCATGTGTGAAGACAAGGTACATTCTCAGAGGTCAATTGGCAAAAATTGCACCGTTGGCAAATGTCAATATCCGAGTCAACATACCTACAGCTAAAGGTTCTTCACATGACGACTATGTTGTTGACAAAGACTTACCATGGTTGAAGATTGTAATTGTCCACAACCACTTCATGTTGAACGAAAGTCTTACAAACCCATTCTTTGGTAAAAGTAAGTGCAACATTGTCAGAGCTGTCAACATTCTTTTCAAGAAAGGTTTGTTGGAACCAATTCCAGATGACAAGCTGACAGAAACTTTTGTACCAAAAGACGAAACAAACTTTTCATTGTTAGCAAGACCAAAAGTTGTTCCAGACAAAGTTCTAGTACAAAAGAAGTACACGGTTCCACAAGGGGTTGGTATGTTCGGATACCAACCTGAACCAGAAGAACTTCCAATGAGGTTGCAAGAACTTCAAGATGCTATAAACAAACTTCCATTGAGACATCCAATTGACGTCAAATTATATTGGAGAGCATCTGAGTTAGGTCAGAAGGTTTTATATGAAACAGGTTGCTTCGACGATGTTTATGAGATAACAGGAGAAGTTTCTCAGAAGATAAGAGACTCACTTGAATTTCCACAAACTGGACCAATTGGTTGCAACAAGTTCGACTCAGATGAAAAAGATATACTATGTCGACCTTAACGCTGCATACATGAGGTTTGTCCAATATATTCCGACTGGAATTAAACCACGAAGATGGTGAGTTCCCGGGAAGGAACTATACAGTTGGAAAAGTCATACAACAACTGTATGATATTAGGAAAGCTTCAAACCCCAAACTTGCAATGACACTCAAATTGCTTATGAATTCGACATGGGGATATTCCATTAAGAAACCTCAAGAGATGAAGAGTAAACATTATGAGAAGGTCGACAACTTTGTTGAAAGGTTTTCTCCTTTTGTTTTGAAGTACGAATTCACTCAAGGTCAAAGTGGCTTAGTAACCACATTAAAACCTATTGTCGAACATTGGTCTTACCCTCAGTTCGCAAAGGCAGTCCTTGACAACTACAATGAGTTCTTCTCCGAAGTCAAATCCAAAGTCAAGGTTTACTATGAGAACATTGACGCACTCATGACGAACGAAGAAGGCTATAACAAACTCATTGAAATGGGAATGGTCGGTGAAAAGATGGGTCAATTCAAATTGGACAAAATTTTCACCGAAGTTCATGTCCTCTCCAAGCGTAAGTACTGGGGTGTTAAAGAAGATGGTGAAATAGTTAAACATTGCATGAAATAAAAAATTTTTATTCGAATTTGAATTTAAATGTGGGAATTCTTGGGAACGGGAAAGGCTTATTTACTTGAGGAACAGGTAAAGGTGGTGGAGGTGGTGGCAACCAGTCCATTTTATATTCCTTCCTAGCTAATTTCCGTTTAATTTCATGGTCGCCCTCGGAGTCTTTGAATCGGACAGGTCGAGTTACACCATTCTTGGTCTCAAACTCATATATAACCTGTTTGTCTGTATTTTCGTCGACTATGGCACGAGACACGAACATTGACCAAACGGACAAAAAGTGTCATTTCGGATGGTCAAGCAGCCAATCGCATTCGAGCACTTCGAAGAAGCCTTACGTTCCAAGGGAGAGGTGTCTGGTGCAAGGCAGAGGTCATGAGACTCTACGAGCAGTACATCCTCAATGCCTGGGAGGACAAATCGTCCTTGAATTGGCAATTCTACCAACTCCTCTGGGACGACCTCCTACGCAACTGGGAAGATAACGAAAGAGCCCAATTCAAAGGTCGGGAGCTAATTTTCCAAATTACCATTAATAGTGCCTACTTATCCAACTAAACACTTAAATTTACTTGGGGTTTCCCCCTAAAATATTTTTTTACTCTTAGAACCACTCGAGGTTCTCCTTACGGTTGTTGAGCTTGTCACCGTCAATGTGTCTGACCTTCGTCTTCTTGCCTGGATTTGGAACCCATTGAATTGCGACAAGCTTGCCCATGGAGTGTTGTGCATGAAAAATAGCGTGACTTCACTTTTGACAAAAAGTGACACTATTTCTGATGGTTTTGTCATTTATTTGTCAGATTTATAAATGGATAATAATGCTGTAAATCAGATATTAATTAAAAATATTTAAGATTTATGTTCGAATTGAAAAGCAAAATGATATTTTTTTAATTGAAAAACGTTAATATCTGATATTTTGAAGTTTTTAATATTTGTTAGTATCTTAAATTATTGAATGCATACATTTTTTATGTTCTCAATTTTAAAAAATTGTGAAGAATTTAGTTTTTTGGAGATGGATGTTTAATATTTGTGAGTGAGAATGCAAGCAGGAGTTTGGTACTTTAAGGCTAGGTTGAGATAGATTTCCCATTATATTATCTGTGAATATTTTGCTTGAAAATTCAAGATATAAAAATATATTATCAAAAAATTTTATATTTTTAAATACAATAGGGTGGAAATATAGTACGATGAGATAGCAATGATATATTTTATAATGGGAGGTAATCTGAAGATAAGTAGCAAATTTTATGCGATTTTGATTGGGAGTTGGAGGGTGTGAGTACTATAGCATGTAATAGTATCTCACACCCTCCAATTCTTCCTATGGCGCCGAAAAATTTTTGGTGAAATGCGACGACATTTCACCAAAAAATTTTCGGCGCCATATAGAGAACTATAGTCTGCGAGGTACTGATTCTATCTATGTACCTCGCAGACCATAGTTCTCAGCCAAAATGTCAAAAATTTCGGAAATTCGAAATAATTTTTTTTGAGAAAAAATTAACCGTTTAACATAATATTTATAATATTGCTTATTCAATTAGACGGATTAAAAATTATATGTTTTCTTTTTATTTTTTCAATTCAATTATTAGCTGACTCGAATTTGTATAAGTTTTTTAAAATAGATATCAAAAATTAAATATAAAAAAGAAACAATTAAGAATATTAAAGTAAATTCTTTATTAAGAAACAATAAAATGAAAATATAAAACTTTGTATGATTTGAGTGGATATTGAGAGTAATTTGTGAGTGTGCTTCAGCTGCATATGTAAGATTGTTCGGATTTAATTAAAAATTGTAAATTTTTTGTCTTTATATCAAACTATTCGACAAAACTTTGTATGATTTGAGTGGATATTGAGAGTAATTTGTGAGTGTGCTTCGGCTGCATCCGCTAATTCCTTCTTCATTCTTAACATTCTTTGTTTTATTTAGAACTATATTATCTTATTTCTAAAAATAATACTGAATTTTTTAAAAAATCCAAATGTAATAAATGTAAGTGTTTATTCCTTAACTTCCTTTTTGTGATTTTTTGAATTTTCTTGTTTTTGAAATTATTTGTTAATCTCTAAGATTTTTTTCGAAGCCTGGTTCAGCGCAGAGATCTTTTGTCCATTTGGGGCCTCTTTCCCAGGCCTCAAATGGAGTCAATTTCTCCCCAAAGAGTTTGAATAATGCGGAGTGTTTCCATACCCTATTATACTGGGAAACAACATTGGGGATGAACTCAAAGACGTTCACTCCAGGGTTTGTCTTGAAAAGAGTCTCCCAACTCCTTTCAATTTTTCCATTTTCCTCTGGAGAGTACGGATGAGTTTTGAAATGTTTTATATTGAATTCTTGGCAAACCGCTTCAAAATCTTTTCCAATGAATTCTGTTCCATTATCTGTGAGAATTCCATGTGGAACTAATTTGACTAAATCAATTGCGTGACGAAATACTCTGGCAGTATTTTTCATTTCTTTTGTATCGAAAACATCCCAGCAAATAATGTATCTGCTTCTGTCATCAAGAAATGAAATTAAATATTGAAGGTTACCGTTATCGTCCTTCAGAAATTTCAAATCAGTATGCCACAATTGATTAACATATTGAGCAACGTATTCATGTGGATGTTCGTCGATTTTCTGATGCCTGTGAAATGTAAACAAATGTTGTTGATTGAAAATTTTGAAAGCATCGTTGAATGTAAATCTTTCGACTTTTTCGAAATATGATTCTTTGATCCTTTTGTATCCAATGTCATATTGTGCTTTAATTTCCAAAATTTTGTATACATCTTCCTCAAAAATTTTTTTCTTTGGTCTTCCTCTTTCTTTTATTGGATAGCCGAGTAGTACGAAAATTTTTTTCAAACGTTCTTTTCCTATTGAAAGTGTTTTTGCCGTATCTTCGAGAGTTACATTTGGATTATTAATGTATTCTTGATATTTTTCTTCAATTACGTTGAGAACCTGATCGGCGGGAACGGTTGGGAGTTGAAAAGTTTTAAGATCTTCTGGGTTTTCGAGACGAACCAAGATGTCTTCCATTTTTTAATTTGTAAATTTTTCAATTTTTCAAAAGATAATTTAAAAATACTAGTTATTTGATAAAATTTGTTTATTTTAAATAAAACAATTTTTTTGAAAAAATTATATTAATGATTTGAAGGCAAAAGCCAAAAACTTAATAGATAAAACTCTTTCTATATAGATCAACTTCTATTATTAAATTTATAAAAATGGAGAGATTTTGCAAATTATTTTCTAATATATTATATTTATAATCATTTTATTTATCCCATTAATAATTGTGAACCCAGAACATCTTCCCTTCAAAGTGCCAAGCATCAACACACATTCTCACTCACAAATTTTTAAAACTCATTGCCAAAAATTTAAAAAACTCACAATTTTTTTTAAATTGATAACCCTCAAACCGTTTCCAATCAATAATTTGAGAGTCTATATGATAATGTAAAAGTTAAAACATTCAAGTATTTAAGTATTTCTTTAAAATATTAAGTTTTTTATTTTTCCAATAAAATTCTAATATCAAATATTTTTATTTAACGATTAATTTTATTTATATTTTTATAGTTTTTTTAAGAAAAAATATTGTTAGGGTTTTATGGATTTTCAATTAATATACAAGATAATTCATGAATGTATATATTTCCAAGTTTTTAAGGATGCAACACTTTACATTTGTAAACTGTCAAAAATGAAGTCACGCTATTTTTCATGCATTACAGCTTTGGAGACAACAGATGGAAAAGTTTACTTCACTGACCAACAGTTCATTATAGAACATCTCATTGACTTAGAGTCGAAATATTCTAAACTTTACAACAAACACAAAAAGTTGAAAGGAAAACAAAAACAAATGGCATATGATATTTATGAAGATGTTGACGACACAACTGTTCCTGCAAGTGAAGTAAAGTCAGAGGAACCGAAAAGTGACGAAAAACCGATAGAAGAAGAGAAACCAAAAACTGAAGATAAACCAAAACCAAAGTTTAGTTTCCAAACTAAACCAAGTCAACCTTCATTAGCTGGTATGGGTTGGCGTCAAAGACTTATGGCAGCAGGCGGTTATGTAAAGTAAAGAAAAAATATTTTTTTTTTTTATAAAAATGCCCCATATAGAATGGATAGAAAGTCTGCTAGAATAAAAGCAGAGTTACAAAGATATGGTTGGAGAGTTTCGAAGAATTTTAAATATAGGAAGGGAAGACCCATAAAAGTCTATGACAAATTGTCTGGTCTTCGCTACGAAATGGATTTGGAAACAGCACGTGCCAATTATCCAAACAGACTAGAGAGGTTAGAAGAAGAACGTCTTATGGACATGCCTTTCGATGTTAGTGAACCTCAAGTTGAAGGACACGACGGCTTTGCCAGATTCTACTGGAAACATGACGAACAATTGCATCCTTTGAGAAGGAAAAAAGGAAAAGGTGAAGACGCACATGCTCCCATGGAAAGAACAAGATATGCATATGAAAAGTATCGTGAAGTTAGAAGTCAAATTACATCTGGTCGAACCTTTACAGTAAACTTTGACGAAGGAAAGAACAAAGAAGGCTTCATGGGAGTACTTGCTGCAATTCAAGACGGAAATAAGAAAGGACACAATCTCAGATTGACCATAACAGATTTGGATGGTCACATTTACTATGCACATGGCAATGAACAAACAGCCGCAAAACTTCTTGACGCTTTCAAGACTACAAAGAGAGAACAAATGGTTGACTCCGACTCAGACATTTTGAATGCAATTGAAGGAATTGCAAGTGTCAAGTTCGAATGGTACCAACCTAACCCTCAAGCAGTCAGACAACATGCTGGATACTTCCCCTTCATAAATAAGTCTGACATTGACTTGACAAGGTATGGAATTTACAATTCAATTGAAACAATTGTCAATGAACCTTGCATTCTTACATGTCTCAGGAACTCTGGTCTTGTTACAGATGAGAAGATGAAGTATCTTGAGTCATGTGTGAAGACAAGGTACATTCTCAGAGGTCAATTGGCAAAAATTGCACCGTTGGCAAATGTCAATATCCGAGTCAACATACCTACAGCTAAAGGTTCTTCACATGACGACTATGTTGTTGACAAAGACTTACCATGGTTGAAGATTGTAATTGTCCACAACCACTTCATGTTGAACGAAAGTCTTACAAACCCATTCTTTGGTAAAAGTAAGTGCAACATTGTCAGAGCTGTCAACATTCTTTTCAAGAAAGGTTTGTTGGAACCAATTCCAGATGACAAGCTGACAGAAACTTTTGTACCAAAAGACGAAACAAACTTTTCATTGTTAGCAAGACCAAAAGTTGTTCCAGACAAAGTTCTAGTACAAAAGAAGTACACGGTTCCACAAGGGGTTGGTATGTTCGGATACCAACCTGAACCAGAAGAACTTCCAATGAGGTTGCAAGAACTTCAAGATGCTATAAACAAACTTCCATTGAGACATCCAATTGACGTCAAATTATATTGGAGAGCATCTGAGTTAGGTCAGAAGGTTTTATATGAAACAGGTTGCTTCGACGATGTTTATGAGATAACAGGAGAAGTTTCTCAGAAGATAAGAGACTCACTTGAATTTCCACAAACTGGACCAATTGGTTGCAACAAGTTCGACTCAGATGAAAAGATATACTATGTCGACCTTAACGCTGCATACATGAGGTTTGTCCAATATATTCCGACTGGAATTCCAAACGAAGATGGTGAGTTCCCGGGAAGGAACTATACAGTTGGAAAAGTCATACAACAACTGTATGATATTAGGAAAGCTTCAAACCCCAAACTTGCAATGACACTCAAATTGCTTATGAATTCGACATGGGGATATTCCATTAAGAAACCTCAAGAGATGAAGAGTAAACATTATGAGAAGGTCGACAACTTTGTTGAAAGGTTTTCTCCTTTTGTTTTGAAGTACGAATTCACTCAAGGTCAAAGTGGCTTAGTAACCACATTAAAACCTATTGTCGAACATTGGTCTTACCCTCAGTTCGCAAAGGCAGTCCTTGACAACTACAATGAGTTCTTCTCCGAAGTCAAATCCAAAGTCAAGGTTTACTATGAGAACATTGACGCACTCATGACGAACGAAGAAGGCTATAACAAACTCATTGAAATGGGAATGGTCGGTGAAAAGATGGGTCAATTCAAATTGGACAAAATTTTCACCGAAGTTCATGTCCTCTCCAAGCGTAAGTACTGGGGTGTTAAAGAAGATGGTGAAATAGTTAAACATTGCATGAAATAAAAAATTTTTATTCGAATTTGAATTTAAATGTGGGAATTCTTGGGAACGGGAAAGGCTTATTTACTTGAGGAACAGGTAAAGGTGGTGGAGGTGGTGGCAACCAGTCCATTTTATATTCCTTCCTAGCTAATTTCCGTTTAATTTCATGGTCGCCCTCGGAGTCTTTGAATCGGACAGGTCGAGTTACACCATTCTTGGTCTCAAACTCATATATAACCTGTTTGTCTGTATTTTCGTCGACTATGGCACGAGACACGAACATTGACCAAACGGACAAAAAGTGTCATTTCGGATGGTCAAGCAGCCAATCGCATTCGAGCACTTCGAAGAAGCCTTACGTTCCAAGGGAGAGGGTGTCTGGTGCAAGGCAGAGGTCATGAGACTCTACGAGCAGTACATCCTCAATGCCTGGGAGGACAAATCGTCCTTGAATTGGCAATTCTACCAACTCCTCTGGGACGACCTCCTACGCAACTGGGAAGATAACGAAAGAGCCCAATTCAAAGGTCGGGAGCTAATTTTCCAAATTACCATTAATAGTGCCTACTTATCCAACTAAACACTTAAATTTACTTGGGGTTTCCCCCTAAATATTTTTTTACTCTTAGAACCACTCGAGGTTCTCCTTACGGTTGTTGAGCTTGTCACCGTCAATGTGTCTGACCTTCGTCTTCTTGCCTGGATTTGGAACCCATTGAATTGCGACAAGCTTGCCCATGGAGTGTTGTGCATGAAAAATAGCGTGACTTCACTTTTGACAAAAAGTGACACTATTTCTGATGGTTTTGTCATTTATTTGTCAGATTTATAAATGGATAATAATGCTGTAAATCAGATATTAATTAAAAATATTTAAGATTTATGTTCGAATTGAAAAGCAAAATGATATTTTTTTAATTGAAAAACGTTAATATCTGATATTTTGAAGTTTTTAATATTTGTTAGTATCTTAAATTATTGAATGCATACATTTTTTATGTTCTCAATTTTAAAAAATTGTGAAGAATTTAGTTTTTTGGAGATGGATGTTTAATATTTGTGAGTGAGAATGCAAGCAGGAGTTTGGTACTTTAAGGCTAGGTTGAGATAGATTTCCCATTATATTATCTGTGAATATTTTGCTTGAAAATTCAAGATATAAAAATATATTATCAAAAAATTTTATATTTTTAAATACAATAGGGTGGAAATATAGTACGATGAGATAGCAATGATATATTTTATAATGGGAGGTAATCTGAAGATAAGTAGCAAATTTTATGCGATTTTGATTGGGAGTTGGAGGGTGTGAGTACTATAGCATGTAATAGTATCTCACACCCTCCAATTCTTCCTATGGCGCCGAAAAATTTTTGGTGAAATGCGACGACATTTCACCAAAAAATTTTCGGCGCCATATAGAGAACTATAGTCTGCGAGGTACTGATTCTATCTATGTACCTCGCAGACCATAGTTCTCAGCCAAAATGTCAAAAATTTCGGAAATTCGAAATAATTTTTTTTGAGAAAAAATTAACCGTTTAACATAATATTTATAATATTGCTTATTCAATTAGACGGATTAAAAATTATATGTTTTCTTTTTATTTTTTCAATTCAATTATTAGCTGACTCGAATTTGTATAAGTTTTTTAAAATAGATATCAAAAATTAAATATAAAAAAGAAAACAATTAAGAATATTAAAGTAAATTCTTTATTAAGAAACAATAAAATGAAAATATAAAACTTTGTATGATTTGAGTGGATATTGAGAGTAATTTGTGAGTGTGCTTCAGCTGCATATGTAAGATTGTTCGGATTTAATTAAAAATTGTAAATTTTTTGTCTTTATATCAAACTATTCGACAAAACTTTGTATGATTTGAGTGGATATTGAGAGTAATTTGTGAGTGTGCTTCGGCTGCATCCGCTAATTCCTTCTTCATTCTTAACATTCTTTGTTTTATTTAGAACTATATTATCTTATTTCTAAAAATAATACTGAATTTTTTAAAAAATCCAAATGTAATAAATGTAAGTGTTTATTCCTTAACTTCCTTTTTGTGATTTTTTGAATTTTCTTGTTTTTGAAATTATTTGTTAATCTCTAAGATTTTTTTCGAAGCCTGGTTCAGCGCAGAGATCTTTTGTCCATTTGGGGCCTCTTTCCCAGGCCTCAAATGGAGTCAATTTCTCCCCAAAGAGTTTGAATAATGCGGAGTGTTTCCATACCCTATTATACTGGGAAACAACATTGGGGATGAACTCAAAGACGTTCACTCCAGGGTTTGTCTTGAAAAGAGTCTCCCAACTCCTTTCAATTTTTCCATTTTCCTCTGGAGAGTACGGATGAGTTTTGAAATGTTTTATATTGAATTCTTGGCAAACCGCTTCAAAATCTTTTCCAATGAATTCTGTTCCATTATCTGTGAGAATTCCATGTGGAACTAATTTGACTAAATCAATTGCGTGACGAAATACTCTGGCAGTATTTTTCATTTCTTTTGTATCGAAAACATCCCAGCAAATAATGTATCTGCTTCTGTCATCAAGAAATGAAATTAAATATTGAAGGTTACCGTTATCGTCCTTCAGAAATTTCAAATCAGTATGCCACAATTGATTAACATATTGAGCAACGTATTCATGTGGATGTTCGTCGATTTTCTGATGCCTGTGAAATGTAAACAAATGTTGTTGATTGAAAATTTTGAAAGCATCGTTGAATGTAAATCTTTCGACTTTTTCGAAATATGATTCTTTGATCCTTTTGTATCCAATGTCATATTGTGCTTTAATTTCCAAAATTTTGTATACATCTTCCTCAAAAATTTTTTTCTTTGGTCTTCCTCTTTCTTTTATTGGATAGCCGAGTAGTACGAAAATTTTTTTCAAACGTTCTTTTCCTATTGAAAGTGTTTTTGCCGTATCTTCGAGAGTTACATTTGGATTATTAATGTATTCTTGATATTTTTCTTCAATTACGTTGAGAACCTGATCGGCGGGAACGGTTGGGAGTTGAAAAGTTTTAAGATCTTCTGGGTTTTCGAGACGAACCAAGATGTCTTCCATTTTTTAATTTGTAAATTTTTCAATTTTTCAAAAGATAATTTAAAAATACTAGTTATTTGATAAAATTTGTTTATTTTAAATAAAACAATTTTTTTGAAAAAATTATATTAATGATTTGAAGGCAAAAGCCAAAAACTTAATAGATAAAATGCTCTTTCTATATAGATCAACTTCTATTATTAAATTTATAAAAATGGAGAGATTTTGCAAATTATTTTCTAATATATTATATTTATAATCATTTTATTTATCCCATTAATAATTGTGAACCCAGAACATCTTCCCTTCAAAGTGCCAAGCATCAACACACATTCTCACTCACAAATTTTTAAAACTCATTGCCAAAAATTTAAAAAACTCACAATTTTTTTTAAATTGATAACCCTCAAACCGTTTCCAATCAATAATTTGAGAGTCTATATGATAATGTAAAAGTTAAAACATTCAAGTATTTAAGTATTTCTTTAAAATATTAAGTTTTTTATTTTTCCAATAAAATTCTAATATCAAATATTTTTATTTAACGATTAATTTTATTTATATTTTTATAGTTTTTTTAAGAAAAAATATTGTTAGGGTTTTATGGATTTTCAATTAATATACAAGATAATTCATGAATGTATATATTTCCAAGTTTTTAAGGATGCAACACTTTACATTTGTAAACTGTCAAAAATGAAGTCACGCTATTTTTCATGCATTACAGCTTTGGAGACAACAGATGGAAAAGTTTACTTCACTGACCAACAGTTCATTATAGAACATCTCATTGACTTAGAGTCGAAATATTCTAAACTTTACAACAAACACAAAAAGTTGAAAGGAAAACAAAAACAAATGGCATATGATATTTATGAAGATGTTGACGACACAACTGTTCCTGCAAGTGAAGTAAAGTCAGAGGAACCGAAAAGTGACGAAAAACCGATAGAAGAAGAGAAACCAAAAACTGAAGATAAACCAAAACCAAAGTTTAGTTTCCAAACTAAACCAAGTCAACCTTCATTAGCTGGTATGGGTTGGCGTCAAAGACTTATGGCAGCAGGCGGTTATGTAAAGTAAAAAAAAATATTTTTTTATTTTTATAAAAATGCCCCATATAGAATGGATAGAAAGTCTGCTAGAATAAAAGCAGAGTTACAAAGATATGGTTGGAGAGTTTCGAAGAATTTTAAATATAGGAAGGGAAGACCCATAAAAGTCTATGACAAATTGTCTGGTCTTCGCTACGAAATGGATTTGGAAACAGCACGTGCCAATTATCCAAACAGACTAGAGAGGTTAGAAGAAGAACGTCTTATGGACATGCCTTTCGATGTTAGTGAACCTCAAGTTGAAGGACACGACGGCTTTGCCAGATTCTACTGGAAACATGACGAACAATTGCATCCTTTGAGAAGGAAAAAAGGAAAAGGTGAAGACGCACATGCTCCCATGGAAAGAACAAGATATGCATATGAAAAGTATCGTGAAGTTAGAAGTCAAATTACATCTGGTCGAACCTTTACAGTAAACTTTGACGAAGGAAAGAACAAAGAAGGCTTCATGGGAGTACTTGCTGCAATTCAAGACGGAAATAAGAAAGGACACAATCTCAGATTGACCATAACAGATTTGGATGGTCACATTTACTATGCACATGGCAATGAACAAACAGCCGCAAAACTTCTTGACGCTTTCAAGACTACAAAGAGAGAACAAATGGTTGACTCCGACTCAGACATTTTGAATGCAATTGAAGGAATTGCAAGTGTCAAGTTCGAATGGTACCAACCTAACCCTCAAGCAGTCAGACAACATGCTGGATACTTCCCCTTCATAAATAAGTCTGACATTGACTTGACAAGGTATGGAATTTACAATTCAATTGAAACAATTGTCAATGAACCTTGCATTCTTACATGTCTCAGGAACTCTGGTCTTGTTACAGATGAGAAGATGAAGTATCTTGAGTCATGTGTGAAGACAAGGTACATTCTCAGAGGTCAATTGGCAAAAATTGCACCGTTGGCAAATGTCAATATCCGAGTCAACATACCTACAGCTAAAGGTTCTTCACTGACGACTATGTTGTTGACAAAGACTTACCATGGTTGAAGATTGTAATTGTCCACAACCACTTCATGTTGAACGAAAGTCTTACAAACCCATTCTTTTGGTAAAAGTAAGTGCAACATTGTCAAGAGCTGTCAAATTCTTTTCAAGAAAGGTTTGTTGGAACCAATTCCAGATGACAAGCTGACAGAAAACTTTTGTACCAAAAGACGAAACAAACTTTTCATTGTTAGCAAGACCAAAAGTTGTTCCAGACAAAGTTCTAGTACAAAGAAGTACACGGTTCCAAAGGGTGTTTAATGTTTCGAGATACCAACCTGAACCAGAAGAACTTCCAATGAGGTTGCAAGAACTTCAAGATGCTATAAACAAACTTCCATTGAGACATCCAATTGACGTCAAATTATATTGGAGAGCATCTGAGTTAGGTCAGAAGGTTTTATATGAAACAGGTTGCTTCGACGATGTTTATGAGATAACAGGAGAAGTTTCTCAGAAGATAAGAGACTCACTTGAATTTCCACAAACTGGACCAATTGGTTGCAACAAGTTCGACTCAGATGAAAAATATATACTATGTCGACCTTAACGCTGCATACATGAGGTTTGTCCAATATATTCCGACTGGAATTCCAAACGAAGATGGTGAGTTCCCGGGAAGGAACTATACAGTTGGAAAAGTCATACAACAACTGTATGATATTAGGAAAGCTTCAAACCCCAAACTTGCAATGACACTCAAATTGCTTATGAATTCGACATGGGGATATTCCATTAAGAAACCTCAAGAGATGAAGAGTAAACATTATGAGAAGGTCGACAACTTTGTTGAAAGGTTTTCTCCTTTTTTTTGAAAGTACGAATTCACTCAAGGTCAAAGTGGCTTAGTAACCACATTAAAACCTATTGTCGAACATTGGTCTTACCCTCAGTTCGCAAAGGCAGTCCTTGACAACTACAATGAGTTCTTCTCCGAAGTCAAATCCAAAGTCAAGGTTTACTATGAGAACATTGACGCACTCATGACGAACGAAGAAGGCTATAACAAACTCATTGAAATGGGAATGGTCGGTGAAAAGATGGGTCAATTCAAATTGGACAAAATTTTCACCGAAGTTCATGTCCTCTCCAAGCGTAAGTACTGGGGTGTTAAAGAAGATGGTGAAATAGTTAAACATTGCATGAAATAAAAAATTTTTATTCGAATTTGAATTTAAATGTGGGAATTCTTGGGAACGGGAAAGGCTTATTTACTTGAGGAACAGGTAAAGGTGGTGGAGGTGGTGGCAACCAGTCCATTTTTATATTCCTTCCTAGCTAATTTCCGTTTAATTTCATGGTCGCCCTCGGAGTCTTTGAATCGGACAGGTCGAGTTACACCATTCTTGGTCTCAAACTCATATATAACCTGTTTGTCTGTATTTTCGTCGACTATGGCACGAGACACGAACATTGACCAAACGGACAAAAAGTGTCATTTCGGATGGTCAAGCAGCCAATCGCATTCGAGCACTTCGAAGAAGCCTTACGTTCCAAGGGAGAGGGTGTCTGGTGCAAGGCAGAGGTCATGAGACTCTACGAGCAGTACATCCTCAATGCCTGGGAGGACAAATCGTCCTTGAATTGGCAATTCTACCAACTCCTCTGGGACGACCTCCTACGCAACTGGGAAGATAACGAAAGAGCCCAATTCAAAGGTCGGGAGCTAATTTTCCAAATTACCATTAATAGTGCCTACTTATCCAACTAAACACTTAAATTTACTTGGGGTTTCCCCCTAAAATATTTTTTTACTCTTAGAACCACTCGAGGTTCTCCTTACGGTTGTTGAGCTTGTCACCGTCAATGTGTCTGACCTTCGTCTTCTTGCCTGGATTTGGAACCCATTGAATTGCGACAAGCTTGCCCATGGAGTGTTGTGCATGAAAAATAGCGTGACTTCACTTTTGACAGAAAGTGACACTATTTCTGATGTTTTTGTCATTTATTTGTCAGATTTATAAATGGATAATAATGCTGTAAATCAGATATTAATTAAAAATATTTAAGATTTATGTTCGAATTGAAAAGCAAAATGATATTTTTTTTAATTGAAAAACGTTAATATCTGATATTTTGAAGTTTTTAATATTTGTTAGTATCTTAAATTATTGAATGCATACATTTTTTATGTTCTCCATTTTTAAAAAAAATGTGAAGAATTTAGTTTTTTGGAGATGGATGTTTAATATTTGTGAGTGAGAATGCAAGCAGGAGTTTGGTACTTTAAGGCTAGGTTGAGATAGATTTCCCATTATATTATCTGTGAATATTTTGCTTGAAAATTCAAGATATAAAAATATATTATCAAAAAATTTTATATTTTTAAATACAATAGGGTGGAAATATAGTACGATGATATAGCAATGATATATTTTTATAATGGGAGGTAATCTGAAGATAAGTAGCAAATTTTATGCGATTTTGATTGGGAGTTGGAGGGTGTGAGTACTATAGCATGTAATAGTATCTCACACCCTCCAATTCTTCCTATGGCGCCGAAAAAATTTTTGGTGAAATGCGACGAACATTTCACCAAAAAATTTTCGGCGCCATATAGAGAACTATAGTCTGCGAGGTACTGATTCTATCTATGTACCTCGCAGACCATAGTTCTCAGCCAAAAATGTCAAAAATTTCGGAAATTCGAAATAATTTTTTTTGAGAAAAAATTAACCGTTTAACATAATAATATTATATATTGCTTATTCAATTAGACGGATTAAAAATTATATGTTTTCTTTTTATTTTTTCAATTCAATTATTAGCTGACTCGAATTTGTATAAGTTTTTAAAAATAGATATCAAAAATTAAATATAAAAAGAAAACAATTAAGAAATTAAAGTAAATTCTTTATTAAGAAACAATAAAAAATGAAAATATAAAACTTTGTATGATTTGAGTGGATATGAGAGTAATTTGTGAGTGTGCTTCAGCTGCATATGTAAGATTGTTCGGATTTAATTAAAAATTGTAAATTTTTTGTCTTTATATCAAACTATTCGACAAAACTTTGTATGATTTGAGTGGATATTGAGAGTAATTTGTGAGTGTGCTTCAGCTGCATATGTAGATTGTTCGGATTTAAATTAAAAATTGTAAAATTTTTTGTCTTTATATCAAACTATTCGACAAAACTTTGTATGATTTGAGTGGATATTGAGAGTAATTTGTGAGTGTGCTTCAGCTGCATATGTAAGATTGTTCGGATTTAATTAAAAATTGTAAATTTTTTGTCTTTATATCAAACTATTCGACAAAACTTTGTATGATTTGAGTGGATATTGAGAGTAATTTGTGAGCGTGCTTCGGCTGCATCCGCTAATTCCTTCTTCATTCTTTTTCAGAACACAGCATTCGATTTCAGGGTCGAGATAGTCAATGACACATTGTTTCCCTGTTATTTGTGAGATAACATTTTCAAGGTCCTCCTTTGTTAGAATTATTTGGTTCTTGCTTATAAGATTTGTCAAAAGCTTCTTATCGTCTTTGAGTAAGATAGTTTGGTATAACTGAAGAAGGTAATGGTCTACGTTATCTGAAGGATTTGTTTGAACATTTGTGTAAGGATTGTCGTTGGCTTCTCTTGAAAGAATTTGGTCCAGTGGTGGATACTCTAACTTAACATCTGATGTAGCGTTAGCGTTTGAAGCTGAGTTTAAATTCACCGACTTAAGTTCTGGTTCTTTTTCTTTCAAACACTCTGAACTATAGTTCTTTATGACAATATTGTTTGTCGTTCGTGAGTCAACATTTGATGTTGGTTCAATTGGAACATTAACGGCACCAGCTAAGATGGATTTGCTTCTCATTTCATTAGAATAAAACCTTTTATATTATGAAATGAACAATATACTCGACAAGGGTTTGAATGCAAAGCTAACGAATGAAAATATTGTTGAATTCACTGAGACAGGAGCTGTGTATAAAGATGTAGAACTACTGAACAAAAGAGCTAAGGGAAGAAGCAGGAACATGAACAAAGGGTGGAAGCCTATAAAAATTTATGTCAATGATGGCTCAGGAGGTTCAAACATAAAGTATGCAGAAAGTTATAGAGTTTATGCTCTCAAAGGTGAAAAGCCTTCATTTAAGAACAGCTATTCTAACGCATATCCTCAAAAGCTAACGGATGGGGAAGTGGATGATATGAATGACAGCAAAAATATTAACAGAAATGGCGACAGAGATGCATGGAATTTGTTTACCATCAGTCAATTGAAGGTTAAACTTTAAAACAATGTTGGTCGTTCCCATGGAATATTTTTTGACTTTAATGGTATTAGTCATGATATGAATCTCAAGGTATGAACGAGGAAGATGAGAGACTTATATGCTTCCAAATTTCTTCAAAAGGTAATGTTATACCTGACTGTTTCCAAATGAGTTCAATATCATAGCGTGAGAAACCTTGAAAGATAACGAAGTCAGTTATGAGACGTTTTATGTTTAAAGCTAAAAACCTCCATGTTTGCATAAGTATTGCTACAGTTAAATGGTAATGTCTGACTTTAGTAATGATGTTAGCTAATGGTGAGTCAGGCTTTGAAACTAAACCTTTACCAGCGAAGTCGTCGCAAACTAATAAAGTGTTTGATGGATATTTTTTGAAGGGGTATTTTGAAAGTTTTGACAGAATGTAGTTTGTAAGTCGTTTCATATCGTAAACTCCTGAGTATTGACGTAAGTGGTGTTTGTCAATAATTCTTTCCATCTCCTCAGAAGTCTTTTGCATTCCTGACTGTATAAATTCAACGATGGCATAATATTTTCTCTTACGTCGAATGTAACGTTGAAGAAATTCAATGAGTTCACTGTCTGGAACTTTAACGACAGAGGCTTGAACTTTTGACATAAATGTTTTCGCTGTTGAATCCATAGAGTCTGAAGTTGCTGATATAATGATTTGGTCATAATATGAATCTTGACCTAAACGCTCTGTTATGAGTATATGACGAATGAGGTTAAATGTCTTACCTGAACCCATCTTTCCACAATAGAAATAAACACCATTTGAACAGAACTCATAGTCCTTACTGAAAGGAAGAATAAGAGAAGAGTTAAGTTTGTCTGTAGTTTCATTCATGTCTTCATCTACGTCATGTATTAAATGCTTCATTTTATCTCCATTAAAAATGCAAGTCAGAAATATTCAGAACATAACACCGAGTCTAACTGACAAGAGTATAAAGATATACTATGAACATGTTATGATGAAACCAACCAAAATTCAAGAAAGTCAGTATACTTATGAATATCCAAGACACTGGGTAGAGTATGTAGGAGGTGAGAAAGCTATTGAAATAAGACAGGTTCGAAGTATTCCAGCAGGAAGAACAATATTATTGAAGAACTTTAATGTTTTGAGGTATAATGATGAAACAAAGAAGCAAGATAGTTTCCCTGTTGCTGTGTATGTGAACTTAGATACAGGAGATGACATGAAAGTTTTTAATACAAAGCTTCAAACGGTAGTGAGAGAACAACTGACTGCGGAAGGACATCCATTACCTTCAGAAGTTACCATAGCATATAATTTTGAAAAAAACTCAATAGATTTTAAAGTCGTCTCTGCAAAGAAGTCAGGTTTTACATTTAATGAAGCAGATGTATATTCGAATGAAAACTTCAAAGCTATTGCGTGGTTAGATAATGACGATTGCTTTAAGAAAATATTTAAATACAGTGACTCAACGATGTCAATAGATGACCTTCGTGGAATGTTACCATCGACGTTTACAGTTGAAGGTTCAGCAGGATTGCTTACAAGTTTTTCAATTGGTGGCATTTGGTCTCGTGAGAACATTGTTATAAAATCCAGTATAAGTGAATTTGCTGAAGAATCTATATTATGTCTTTCAAACTACATGTATTCGCCGCCGAAGCATTATAGTATAACAAACTTTGTCAGTAAGTTTAACATAAGACTTGTCGAACCTTCTTCAATGAAAGATGTTGTGCTACCTAAAGATGGAAAGGATGGACTCATTATTGAAATGATTTTAATTGCATATTAAATGAGCTTGTTCTTGAAGGTCATTCATGATGAAATAACTGTTGTAGAAGATGTTAGCAATTGTTCAGACATTTTGAAGCGTATAGATGATATAAGAAAGAAGTTTATGAATGAGAACGTTTATGTTTCATTGACTTTCTCCAGTAATGAGAACTTTTATGAGATAATGTTGAAGAGAGATGATTTTAATATGGTGTAAATGGTAGCTTGGGCAGCTTTAGGCGCAATGGGAACAAAAGCATTAGCATTTGGAGCAAAAGCACTTGGAGCTTATGACGCAGTAAATAAAATGAGTGGAGGAAGGTTTCGAAGACATTAGAGCAAATAAAGGGAAGATTGGAGGCTGGGTTGCAAAGAAGTTAAGATTAAATAAAATAGGGCTCATAAATAAAGCATCCAATTTGGTTGCGACTGAGTCAGAAAATGCTTTAGGAAAGGACGATGAGTTTGCAAAACACGCAAAAGACTTTAATGACCAGATGAAAGGTGAAACAATGCATTTAAATAGATTCGATGGAACTAAAGAAAATGTTTCTTCTCCACCAGTAGTTCTTCCGTATGGTCCCTATGGAATGTATGGAAACCCTTACGAAAGACCATTTGACCCATTGACTGGTGGAAGTAACTGGTATCATTACGGCCGAAGAAGAAAGACAGTCAAGTTGGAGACAGACGTGAAGAAAGCAACTAAAAAGAAACCAAGGAAGAGAGTTATAAAGCAATGAATTCAACAGGGTGAAAAACAGGTGAAAAAAGAGGTGAAATCTCACCTCTTCACCTAAATTTATTTTTGTGCTATGTTTTCATACGTGTGAGGGTGGTGATATTATTAATTTTTAAGTTTATTTTTTTATTTTATTTTTTTATTTTATTTTTTATTTTATTTTTATATAAATGACGAAAACTATTGAGATAACAAACTACAACGGTCATGAGTTCAAGAATTTGTTCTTCGTTCCTCGTGAAAATACATTCTATCAGATACGAGGGAGAAAGGGTAAAGTTAGTTTGAGCGTTTATGACTACAAGCATAATGGAAAGTTTATACAAGCATATGATACAAACGGTAAGCGTGTTTCATTAGCTTTGTCAAAACTTACAGGTATAAACTATGACAGTGATTTTGACCTATATGAAGAAGAAAGTGAGTCAGAAGATTATGAGCTGTTATATGAAGCACAGCAATGGGAGGAGTTGCAATACTTTTGTAAGTGAGAACGTTTATTTTTTACATTAGTGAGGTGAAGTGGTTGGCGGCTTTGTAAATATTTAAGGTTAAGTTAGTGTTGTCGTTTGTATTGTAAAATATACGTTAACGGTTTTGTAAAGTGTCAAATTCACATATAATGGGTAAGGAGGCGCGCAGTGCCTCCGTACACTTGATAGGTGTATTAATTAAAATCTCAGTTTATTCTTCAAGGTTTAGGTGAATTAGAAGTTAAAAGTGGACCTAAACCAAAGACAATTACAATCCAAGATGCATAGATTGTAATCAATATATAACATATACCTGCAGTCAAACTAAGCAGTGGGAAAGGGTTCGACTGTAAGGATATGATATATCTTACTATAAAGTTAGAGATATTTTTAAAGAAAATCATTATTCAGAACCAAAACATCCACGTGTTGGTCCAGAAACTACAATACATTACTTAGCGCTATCACCTAACCTTATCTGGCACGCATATGTGCATTATTTTCGCCATTTGTCATCTCAGCCAATTTATGGCGTAATAGACGACTTTAGTCCCAAAATTGTCGCCATTGAGCTTATCCCGAACATGCAAGCAGCAACTATAGCGACTGTTGCAGCTCAGGCTTTTGCGCAATTCGGTCCCCCTTACTGTTTCTGGACCGATAATGGTTCAGAAAACAGGGGGACTTTATAAGACATGAAAGTAACTATTTATCTTACCATTTTTTTGAAATTAGAAAAATAAAGTCTAAATATTTGTTGTTTATTAGTATTTTCTGGTTTTTAAAAAAGTTTGGAGATTCCTTAATTGATGAAATGATAAGGTAATATGAATTGACTAAATATGGAAATGATACAGTGAATAAGAAGATAGATAGAAAAATCAAATATGAAATAACTAAGATAAAGACGAGAGCGTTTAGTATAGAGTATTTAAGAATAGAAACAAGTGGTTTTAAGTAAAATTTAGATTAGTGAAGAAGAAATATGGTAAGAAATTAAGAAAATAAAAACTTTTTTAGTGTATTTTAAATAGAATAACTATATGAAATATAGTTAAATGTTGAAATGAATAAAAATATTCTTTTTCGTTTTATTTTTTTATTTTTTTTTGTATTCGATCATTTTTTTAAATAAAATTTCAAGGAGTTCGAGCTTTAAAACATAACCTAGAAGTTTCTTTTTACGAGGACTTTATTTGCCTCTTTAAGTTTTTTTCTTGCTCTTTTTTGTATTCGATCTTTTCACTCATTCTACACCATCCCATTAATTAAAAAAGTCACACAATAATTTCAATAGGATCTCTCAAATTTATAATTTATCTAAAATGGAAAATTAAGATGTAAATATAATTACAAGCTTATATAACATATATTTTTTGAGATTATTATTTGGGTGACATTGAATATTTGTGTGAGCTTTATCAAATATATTAAAAATATACCTCAAAATTTGATTTTAACAAAAAATATATCTCGGCTTTTTCTAGTGATTGAATAAAAAGTGACAGAAAATTTTTAATGGCGAGAGGCATGCTTTAATTTAGGGTTAATCTTTAATAATATACCTGATTCATTTAAGTCCCTAGCTCCACATTTGAATCCCATTATTCTTCATCGCTTAAATATTGGCTTTTCCTCAAATTTTCAAATCAAATTCAATTTTTCAAAATGACGTAGAAAGTATCCTTCCTGCGTTCGCCAAACACATTCTTACATCCAGTGCTCTCTTTATACTCTTCAGAGAACTGAAAATTGCTCATGGTCATACGAAATTTCGATTCAAAATTATTCTCATATCAAAACCTCCTGTTGTTATTTTATTTTGTATTGTCTATGAATAAACATATCTTTTATTATATTTTTAAAAAACTTCTTTGCAACTCACTGAAAAAGTTGAGGTATATTTTTGTTAAAATCAAATTTTGAATTGATGGGAATTATAATTTATTTGTTAATAATATGGAATATTTTAATCATTAAAATGATATTTAATTGAATGCAAAGATTTTGAGATTCATTGAAAATTGAAAAACAAATTCAATATTTAATAGGGATATTTAAATTGCTATAAACATAGTATGAACCCTCGTGTAAAGTGATGTAAACCTCTCAATTTATATCGTTCACTTTTCGTGACTTTTGAGAAAATCGTAACAAATTCATTTAATACAATATGCAAATCAGATATATTAAATATGAAGAAATAAAAAATTGAGAGAACTTTTCTATGTTATTTTAATTTTTTTCTTTGAATATTATATATTTAAAACAATATATATATAATTAGAAAGTTGAATTATGCAAATAATAAAATTGAAACGTCAATTGAATTTTTTTGAATCCAAAAATGGGAATATCAATTCAGCGAATGTATTGTACCCTTGGAGGTACTTTACTAGATAAAGCACTTCCAAGGCAATAATACCTCCGCTGAAAAGTAAAATATTACTTGAAATAATTTCGAATATGTTTGATTTTTTTTCTTTCAGCGATTTGAATTGCAGGCTTTGAGGCACAAAGTTGTAATAAGTGCCTCAAAACCTGCAATTCACTCGCTGACAATAAAAAACTTCTCCGAATAGTTTGCAATTCAGAGAAAGGTTTCGACTTTCAACGGAGTCATTGGAGCCTTGGAAATACTTTGCTAGATAAAGCACACCAAAGGCAACAATACCTTCGTTGAAACTTGGCTCATTATGGTGAAAAAAAATTTAAGAGTTCATAGTCAATTTTATTTTTATATCTATAGTTAATAAGTATATAAAATTATCAATTATTTTTAATTTTTATTTTTCTAAATTATAGAATTTTGAATATTTTGAAAATTGTTATTAAATTGAAAACAAATAGCTTAAGATTTTATTGAATGTTATAAAGAGAATCATTTATTATTTTTTACGCTTAGATATTATGAAAAGTTCCTTGAAAAGTTGATAATTTTGAGACGATAGAAATTGAGAGGTTTACATCACTTTACCCGAGGGTTCAAACTTCGTTTATAGCAAAATCATCATATTATATAGTGCTATTTAAACATATATTAAGAACTATTCAATCTAATTTTGAAAATGAGCCAATCAATGAAATACAAGCAATGTACCAAAAATGCGCTTCTGTTAATCCAGCCTTTGGATGTAGAAATGAACCAGCAGAATCTGCTGCGTTGAAAGAACTTTAGTTCTTCAGGTAATGTTGCTATTTTTGGTAAAACAAATAATGGCGGTATTGCATGAGCTATCATTGAACATCCGCAGAGAGCAGTGATATGTGGAAAGTCAGGCAAGCCTTGCTCAACAGAGGTAATACAACTTTTTTCTTTTTGAATTTGTTAATAAATGTTTCATCTATACTGAAAACGAGTTGTTTTGGTGTATTAACTACTTCTTCATAAGTTAACAAATTCTTATTAATAGATACTATTTCTTCATAAGTTTTTTTTTCAATTTCTTATTAATAATAAATGTTTCATCTATTAAGTATAGTTAGTATACAAGTCATGGGTACGGAGGCACTGCGCACCTACTTACTCATTATATGTGAATTTGACACTTTACGAAACCGCTAACGTATATTTTACAACACAAACGACAACACTAACTTAACCTTAAATATTTACAAAGCCGCTAACCACTTCACTAACGAACTCACTAATGTAAAAAATAAACGTTCTCACTATCGTTCTCACTAACGACTTCACTAATGTTCTCATAAATTTTCCTCAATATCTTCATCATCAGTGTTAACCCTATTGTAGTCATACTTGAAGCCATAAACTTTCTCTAACTTCTTAACGTACAATTTACATAACTTACCTTCGTCATCGTATGGTTTAATGATATAACTATTTCTATCTTTATAAACAGTCAATGAAAAGTCAACTGGTCTCGGATGTATTTGAAAGAACATGTTATGCTCAGGAAGGAAGAATAAATGTTTAAATGTATGTTTGTTATACTGTGGAATTCGAATGAGTTGCTTTTGTTCTGTCATTTACATCCAAATAAAAATTTTCAGTAAAATAAAAAATAAACTTAAAAATTAATGATATCACCACCCTCACACGTATGAAAACATAGCACAAAAATAAATTTAGGTGAAGTGGTGAAATCTCACCCCTTTTTTCACCCGGTTTTTCACCCTGTTGAATTCATTGCTTTATAACTCTCTTCCTTTCTCCAACTCTTCTATCTTCTTCTTAAGTTCAACAATGTTGTCCTCATGAAGTTTAATCTTTCTCAAAATTCCTTCTTTATCTAATGGTTGCTTTATCTTTCTAAACTGAACTCTACCATCCTTCATAGTATGAATGTAAAAACCTTCTGGAATAGTTCCTGATTTAATGTATTCTACCAAAAACTTTTGTTTCATTGCTTCAGTGACTTTATTTGTCATTTCAATCAAAAAAAAATTTAATATTAAATAAAAATAACGTTATTTTTTCAGTAAGGAAACGCAGGAGTTTTACGATTTATTTGAGGAGTAGGTTCTGGTTTAAATGTTGGAGTCGGTTTAGGAGTTGACTTTTGAACAGGAGTTTGTACTTCCATAGGTTCAGGAGTCATTGAAGGTTTTGCTTGTGAAGGCGTTGGTTTTGGCGAAGGTGTCGGAGTTTGTTTAACTTCAGCTACTTCAGTATTATTTACAACATTTGCTTTATTTCTTTTCAACATCATAACTGCTCCTGCTGTAGCTAGCAAACCTAGTGGGAGACCATATCTTATATAAGGACTTGACCAAATGCTATTTTTGACAGGAGCTGGTGGAACACCTAACCTTGGTGAGACTGCTCTTTGCCATTGTGCAGCTCGTAAGAAATATTCAATAGGTGCTCCATAATCGTTTGGTAAAGTTTGTTTCATAGATGGTGAAGGTTCACGAGAGCTTGATGAAGAACTCATTTATAAGCTTTAAAAATAAACGTTCATCCTTTATTCCTCACTGTCGTCCGTAGCTAAGTTATAGTCATCTAATCTTATTATTGGGATTCCATTAGCACGCACCTGAATGGCAAAGCAACAATCCCTCATAAATCCAATAAGTGGCTTTGGTACATTTTCAGTTGCTAGTTCAATAGGTCCTTTAACAGACAATTTGTATGTTATTGGAGCAGTAGATGTTTGACCTTGCTGGAAGCAAAAGTCCACTTCTGTTGGAAAACCACATAAGAAATGTGTGTTGTCATAGCTATCCCATTTATGTTCCACACTACCATCATCCACCAATGACCTCATAACATCTTCATTAAATCCTATCATATCATTGTTTGTATTGCAAGCGTTCGAAACCATTTCATAAAATACAGGTCCATATGATTTTTCAGGTTCTGCAGGCATATTTCCATAAGCTCCCATGGAAAGCTGAAGATATTTAAACTTAGGGTTCTCAAAATTAACATAATAGTTGTCTTTCTTTCTAAATAGTGCCCAAATACTTTTAACATTAATAGGCGTATAAGCTGCTGTAAATGTTGCACTTGAACTATCTGTATTCTTTGAGAATGAACCGTCCATAGGAATCCAATCCATAACTTTAACAGGAAAACATAAAGCCTCGTTTGTATAATGTTCTACAAGTTCTGTATAAATGTTAGGGTCTAAAGAGAATGACTTTGGATGAATGAAACATTCATTAAAATCTATCTTTGTTCGAAATAGTTGCTGGGTTACAGTTGTAATAGTAACTGTTCCACTAGCTTCTACTGCCTTCGTTATCATAGTGAATGGTTCATTCCATGGAACAAATTTATTTGTCGGTGGATTTGAATCTGAAGCAAATTCAACTTTAAGAGTTGGATTGAAAGCAATGATATCATTTACAGATATAGATGTGCATTGTAAGGCGTCGCTACTGAACTTTACTTTAAGCTGAATGTTTCCTGCAAAAGCTGGAATAAATCGAATAGCTTCTAATGGAAGGAATCTTCTAACAGGAATTCTTAAACGAAGCTTAAAATCAAATGATTTTCCTGCTGTAATTGGACCACTAACAATTTGTCCTGTTCTGCATGTTCCCGAATGACTCCATACATCTTCATGTCGAGTCTTTGAGAAAACATCTACTTTCTTTATTTGTTCGGTAGTTTGTGAGTTTGAAGTTATATATGCTTCTTCTCTTGCGTTGTCTTGAGAATATACGATACGACCATTTGCAAGGATTTGATATCCAGCAACTGCATAGAAAGCGTCATCGAAACCAATCCAAAATCCTGGTGGGTTTGTTTTATTGGAACCTGAACCAATTTCTTTATCTACAATAAATTGACCTTCCATTTTATACGTAATGAATGTATTGTAAAGGTCCAACATATTTTCACCAGGAGGTGAGAGATTGAATGTTACCCATGTGTTATCTTTAGCAGTTCCAGGTTGTGATGGAATCTTTGCGTCAGAATATTTTCTATTAGTGTCACCAATTTGAACTGCATTGTCTATGATATCGAAATATGAGCGAATCTGATGAATATGCTCTGCTGGAGTAAATTCGTTTAGCTGTTCGTTCTGCATGTATTTACTTCAGATAAAAATATCTATTTACTTCATTATTCTCACTCTTCTTCTTGGCATTCGTGGTGGAAGTTGTTTCTTGACATTTTCAATGAACTGTACATTCTCTTTTGTCTCAACTTCTTTCACTGGCGGGTCAGGATTCTTTGACTCGGTTTGTTTTTCAATGAAATTCACGAACTTTGCAATAAGCTTTTGGTTCGTTATTGAAAGTACATCTGGCTTCTTTTCTTCTGGTTCTATTGGTGGCTCAGTTTGAACAGAAGGTTTTATATGGGCTTCGTGGACTTCACCCTTACCATACACCTTAATGTTGTTGCTTTCTGCATTCGCTAATGGAACCTTTCTTTTTCTTACGTATATTTTACCATCTTTACTCTGACTTACGTAATAGAAAGGATGTTGTATTCCTCTTGCGTCATTTAATATAATAGACTCTCGCTCTGATTTTGACAAGCTCATTTTACATCGGTTAAAGTTTTAATTTTGTTTTTTATCTGCAGTCAAATGACTCAGACAAGCCCTACGGACAAGACCCAGGGGTCATAGATGTTGAAGCATTGAAGAAAGAAATTCGTGAGCAAATTTTATCCGAACTGAAGGAACAAAAACAAGAACAAAAGCCAGAGAGACCAAAGAGAAAACTTAGTGAAAAACAACTTGCTGCATTAGCTGCTGGAAGACAAAAGAACCCACGTTTGCTGGCGAAGAAAGCTAGAGAAGAAGCTGAAGCAAAAGCTAAAGAAGCTGAAGCAAAGAAAGAGTAAATGGTTTATTTTTATCCGAATTAAATGTATAGACAAATACCTTTATCTGTTGCGTTCAGTAGTGAAAACCCTGACGTCAAAATAAAGGGGAACAGAGTAACGTTTAAGTTTCCAACAGACTGGATTGTGAACATAAATGAAGAGAAGTACATTGGCATAACATCTATGTATATAACACGTGCTTTCAGAAAGGTTGACTTTATACTTCAAGTCGAGATAGAAAATGACGAACAGTCTTTAAGCGCCCAAAACATTCACATATACAAATACTTCAATGACAGTACGACGTTAGAAGACTGTATAATTACATTTTACGAAAATTTTCAAAAGAAGTTTAACATTGAAGTACAAACTTTACAGCCTTTACGTGATTTTCTTGCAGAATTGAAAGAAGAAGGAATTGTAGAAAGATTAATAGCTTTTCATTACGAGTTTGTACCAAATGAAGATGGAACACATGACTGTCAATTCATTGTATTCTCACCATTCAATGAAGTCGCTAAAAAGAAAGAAAATCCATTACGTATAAGATTTCAAATCTCTGAACCAAGTGATGATTTCAAGAATGTTTTCAATTATGATGCAATGCTTCCGAGGAAAAATGATTTTCCGAAATTAGATTTCCAGGCATTTGGGATAGAAAGCAAGCTATATTATATTCAAACTTAAGTAAGGGAGTTGAAAATGAGTTCATTGGTCATACAAGAACTACACCACTGCCAAATCCTAAATACTATAAATTAACTGGCTTCAATCGTGAGTTTTGGATAGACATGTTCTCCACTCATGACCATAACTGCCCAGTGTTCTTACCTCCAGACCATAAGGACTGTCTCTACATTGAAGCACAACTCTTAAACTCTACCATCGCAGTATTGTAAATGACCACATGGGCTTCGCCCTTGCCGCTAGCGGCTTATTTTTATCATGAATGACCTCATTGCTGACAAAAATAAATGACCTCAGAACTTCAACTTACGAATAAAGCTTGTTTTAGTCGTTATTGAGAAGTTAAACTTCTCTTCAAAGCAAGGACTAGAAGACTTACATAAGTCAAATCCAATCTCTTGACCGTCATAAAGTGCTTTATATAACTTCATAACACTGAACTCAGAGTCTTTGTCAAATTTTCCTTGCGGAACCATTAAACCTTTATCTTCATCATAGAAACACTGAACAGAGTCAGGAAACATTTCATTAGCGGTTAAAGCAATAACATCTTGCTTCACGCCTTTCATTCTGCAGTGGAATGCAACTTCATTTAAATCATTCGTGAGTAAGTCTATGTAAGTCTTCTTTCCACAAAATATTGACTTGTATGCTAAACTTTGTTTATCTTTTGTGATTTCTGCAAAGTCGCTATGAAATTGACCAAGGTTTTTACCAATGAGAACTCTTCCATAACGTTTCTCAAACTCTTCAGCTAAACGAGGGATATCTTCATTGTAGAGATGCATACTGTCCGTATCGCTATAAAAGATGTCCATTCCTAAGTCCTCAGCAGTACAGAATACTTCACACATTATTCTCTTCGACATAGACAGAATGTTAACACCAAGTGGACAGAAGTTAAAGTGTCTGCAAATGCTTTTCGTTAGCTTGAAAATAGTTTTATCTGAACCATCCAAACCTTCGAACTTCACTATATGGTTGTAGTTTCTGATGACATATCTTATAGCATCTTTGTCATTTACTATGGTTATTTTTGACTCAATAGGAGATAGAATAGTTTTGCCATAAATACTGTTCAGAATGAGCTTTATATTTTCTTGCAAAGGATTTCCTTCTTTCTTATACTTTAACCTTAACTCAAACAACTTCTTTACTTCATCTCTTATTCTAATATCTCTGTTTCCATCGTAATAGTATCCTTGCAACACTTCATATTTGACACCTTGATATTTTATGAGGTCTTGTAATGTTATATGGTCAACATACATTAAACAGCAAGTGTTTGAACTTCTGGGAACGTTAAGTTCTGGATTTAGTTCAGGGTCACAAACTATTAAAGGAAAGTGTCTATGTATTCCAATCTCTGTTATCTTAATGAGAACAAAGAAGCCAGACATAAACTTTTCACCAATGGGTTCCTTTTGGTCGTCATCGAATAAATGTCTCATGAGATACTCTGTGCTTAACATTTCTTTCTTCAATACTTTCGGTATACCTTCTAAAGTATAAAGTCTTGCTATAGCTGATGGATATAATGAAACAGCGTCGAAATCAGCAATGAGTTTCTCTTTACTCTTTTGTTTCATGTTATCTGACAGCATACATCTTCCACCTTGAAATACAGCGTGAAATAAATTCTCTTGGTTTATTTGAGAGGTCATATAAATTTCCATTCGGGAAGTACACTCTGTTCTCAAACAATTTGTTAGCAATAGAACAAATACTAACGTAGTCATAAACGTTTAAATCAAAATTCTTTCAATATGTCATTGCGGAACTTAAAAAACCTTCTCTTAAAATTCTTACATCTTGTTTGCAATAAAATGTGCTATACTTTTCTAAGTCGAAGTGGTTCTCATCTATTCTGCAACCTTTGATGGAATCTATGTTTTTCATGAATGTATCTGCATCCCGGATAAACTTACATGCTTCAGAAATGACACCAGTTCTGTTGTCATTTGCTAACAAAGTACTGCTGTAGTAGTTGTAAGGAAATACTTCTTTCGGTCCTGTTTGTAAGTTAAACATAGCAGGAAATAGTTTAAGCTTCTTATTTATAACAGTGTAAGGGTCTTTTATAATAATTGCCCTTCCTTTATATAAGCCAGTTATTTGCATTGTTCGTGAACCTTTAATGATGGGAGTTCCTTTCACTTCTGTCATGTGTCTTAAGATGAAGTTTATATCATAACTGAGGTTATGGAAATATATTAAACTCTTGTCAGGAAGTCGTTCCAAAAATTCTGTTGCACAGTTCTGACCCCAAATGCTTTCACTCACTGAACCATCTTCACTGTCGTAACAAATGTTAAAAGCTTTATGAAAGCCATCGGTACTGCACTCAAAGTCAGCAAAGAAAACGTGCTCAGGAATGAACTTGCACTTATTTTTATTTACTTCTTTTGACTCGGCTTTCTTCTTCAGTTGTACACAATACTTTGGAGCATATGTCAAATCTTTAAATGGTGCAAGGTTCTGTTTATATAAGTCAGTCGTATATGTGAAAAGTTCTCCATAAGAAATAGGTTCGAAATATTTGCACTCCCACAATGTTTTCATAACATCCCATAACGGTGTTGTTCTATCATAACGAACTACATATTTATCTTCTCTCTTTGTATAAATCTTCATCTGTTTCTCAATGTTCATTCCACCACAAGCTTTGAGAATTTCTATATAGTTGCGAATGAAATATGTTGTCATTGGTAATCTTTCATTTAGCATGTAGTGGTCTTCAACAAGAAGTAAGTCAATAGTTCTAACAGTTTCACATTCTTTTGGTATGTATCTCTTTATTTCATTATGTCTTGAGTCATTGAAATAACCAATGGTAACATTAAATGCTATACCTGTTGCGTCAGAAATTTCTTGTACTTTACTTTGAGGAAAGTCTCTAACACGAATGACTTCTCTCATGTGGTCAATAGTCTCTCCATCTACTCCAGCCTGAATGCAAGCATAAACGAAACAATTGTCTTCTGTCATAAGTGCTGCAGTTCTTTTGTTCAATTCATTGAAGATTTGGTAGCGCTCAAGATTTATAGGTAATGTGCAAAGATACTTCCAGAACTGACCGCTTCTCTTCTTATAAAACTTCTTTTCACCATTATCTTTCCAAAAGCTTTCTATAAGTGCTGGGTTTCCTGTTTGCTTAAGAGCTTCCAAAATGGCTTTCTGGTCATTTGTCAGTGTGCTTTCATCTCTATATGGTCTCTTTTTTGGTTTGCCTTTCTTTACATCTGACATCGTTAAGCCTTCATATTCTGTTAAATCATACATCTTTATTTCGGTAAGATTCTTTATGTTTGTCAAGAAGAAGTCATAGTGCATTTCAACAATACCTGCAGCATTTGCTTCTATCTCTGATATAAAGTTCTCCTTCAAGAGCTGATGTAGTAATGTTCCAATATTATTGAGGTTTAACGTAGAACATTCATACTTTCCACCAAGTTTATAACATACCATCCATCTCTGTTGTGAGTTTATTTTAATTTTCTCTAAGAGTCTCATGAAAACCTTACCGAAATGTTTGTGTAAGTAGTCTCTGTTTGGTTCATCTAAAGCTTCGATGTTAAAGTCAATGAGTCTATTGCCTGACTTCACTTTTCTCTTCCTATTCTCTTCATCTTTCTTTAACCATCTCTCACCTTCTTTTGGTTTGTCGTCAATGGAACGAATGACATCGTTAGCTTTGCGAACTTGTTCTATAGCGCTCTTAAACATCTCTCTTCTCTGTTGTTTCAGTGTGTCGTCTCTTCTTCTTGTTTCACCAACGTTCGCATTTGTTATGTCAAACATTTCTCTTCTTACTTCATGAGGTACTGAACGTCTATGATATAAGTCAATAGCAACGTCATTTAAAGGAAATGCTCTTGCATGGACTTCGTCCTCGCCGCGTTGCGGCTTTATGAACTCATGAATTCTATCGTAACTTATTGTACCATTATAGTCATTGAGGATGTCAGCGAGTGCTTTTTTGTTTGTCGCGTAATGTTTTGCAACATCTATATTAGCTTCTGTAAGAAGTTGTTTTATTTCCGAGTGTTCTAACTTAGACAACTTCCGATACATCTTTAGTAGGAAATAAAAAAAATATTTTTTGAAAAAATTAGATTAGATTTTTTTAAGTTATTTTTCAAAATAATTTAATATAGGGTGTCCAAAGGTGTGTTTAGCACAAACCTGAATACTGCGAATAGAAATAAACAAGTTACATATATATAAAGTTTATTTAAATATAATCACCATTGGATTCAATCACGCGTTCGCAGCGATCGATCCAGGCTTGAAAGACACGCTTTAAATCATCATGAGAAAATTGCTCAAATTGCTCTCTTACAAAATTTTCAAGATCATCTGGACTCGCGAATTCGCGTCCTTCAGCTCTCTTTTTTAGCGTGCCGAATAAATAAAAGTCAGAGAGTGCAATATCAGGTGAATAAATTGGGTTTGGAACAACTTTGACATTGTTTTCCACCAAGTAATTCATTACCTTATGACTTTTGTGAACTCTTGAATTATCAAAATGAATTGCAAACTTTTGTTTTTGTTGTTTGGATTCTCAAACTCATCAGAATTGATAATTTGAGTAAGAACATTGTCAATTAGATACTGAGCATTCATCGTATTAGGTTTTTAAAGAATATCAATTGCGATGATGCCATTCACGCCCCAAAAAACCGACAACATCATCATTGGTGTGTCAATTTTTTCTTCGGAATGTTTGCGGATTTTTCATCCTTCGGGATCCACATGATTTTGGCTTCTGTTGCATATTGAAACCAAGGACTCGTCCCCTGTTACTAAAAAGCGAAACTTCTTGGATTGATACGCACGCAATATAGAGAGGAGCTCTTTCGAAGATTGGACTCTAGATTTTTTTTGAACTGAATTAAGGTTGTGCGGAACCCAACGTGTATACGCTAGTTTGTAGTTCAAATAATTGTGCAGATAATAACTGACTGTTGTACGTGTATCTTTGTCATCTCCTCTATCCTTCTGAGTGATGCTCTTGGGTCTTCATCTAGCGCTTGAAGAATTGCTTTGATTTTTCTTTGATCCGGCGATTTTTGTCAATTTTTATGATGGGCGCCTTTTTGTTCATGAAGTGATACATCCTAACATGATACGTTACAGTGGAATAGCTAGGAGCATCCATACCGAAGCATTTTACCAATGTCTCGTAGATTTTTTTACAGTCTTTGCATTTTTTTGCAAGAGCGAGGATGTTTTCTTTATGATTCATTAAAAAAATGAAAAAAATCCCGCCAAAATTTTCCGCGAAACCGCCTCTTGTCTCAAAATTCATTTTATATCCCGGCATGGCGCCAAAATACAACATACTCATCATATACATATATTCATATTTTTTATTATATATTTATAATCAGCATATATCTCCTTTAATAGTCTCATATAGAGCGCTGTGCTAAACGCACCTTTGGACACCCTATATTTCAACATCGGCTCTGGAACAACGATATCTCGCTACTGCCATCAAGAATGAGTTCAATAATGCTTCAAATGTTAATGTTATCTTTAACAAGAAGTTTGTGAAAGAATCTAAGTTTGGTCAGTATGTCAGACCATTAGCTATCGTCATTGACCGCAAACGTTATACTTCACAAGAGTTAGCAGTAGTTTTGAAACAAAAGAGTTTCTTCGTGAATGTCAAAGATACTCATTATATTGTTATAAAGAACTCTAATATTGACTTCTTCAGTATTGCTTTAAATCTTTCTGAACAGAAAGAATATAAGAAGGGTGAAACATCTGTGAAATATTATCCTTCATCTCTGAAGACAATAACGAACAAAGATGTTATACAGAAATTCTTACCAAAGGTTGAAGAAGCTTCTATTGACATTGACGAAGGAAGTGAAATGGTTGAAGAAATAGACCCTGAAGCTATTTAAGCAAAAATATATTTTTGGTTAGTCTTCATATCGATATTTTACAACAATTCCCCAATGTATAAACTTTTCATACGCTTTTTCATAAGCTTTATATACCTTCAGAAATTTTGCATAATCTTTAGAAGCATTTAGATATTGTTTAAATGCTTTGTATGTCTTCAGAAATTTTGCATAATCTTTTACATGTTGTTCGTTCTCTTCTTCTGTCATGAGTTCCGAATATTCTAAATTCATGTTCTTTCATATGAGATAAAATTTTATAAAAAAATAAAATTAGCTTAGATTTTTTTATTCTTCCTCTTTGAAGTTATCGAAATATTCTGTTATTTTTTCCTTCAGTAATGTTAAGTCTTCTTTGAATGTAAGTATTGTGCAACCTTTGATGTCATAGTGTGTTTGAGGAAGAGTATTTTTGACAATTTCCTTTATTTGCTCATTCGGTGTCATTGAAATCGGTAAGTTTTCACGATAGAACCAGTTTCTGTCAGATTTATATATTTTAGCTAAGTCATAAAAGCTCTTGTTGTTTCTTCTGACTAAATGCAACATAACCATATCTTTATCTTCTTCTTTCTCCAACTCTTTAGTATATATCATATACTTATAACTCTTTTCCTTTCCTTTTGGTACTGAACGTGGTATTCTTTTCTGAATGCTTTTGTCTTTTGCTTCAATGACTTCATCTTTTGCTTGAAGTTTCTTTTCCATCTCTCCACGTTCTGCTTTATATAGTTCATCTAACATCATGAAAATATAACAAGCATAACGAGGTGAAGCCCACATTGCTACAGCGTTTACTAAAAGTCTATGAACATAATATCCTTTCAAACCAGGAGCCAAATTCTTGCGATTTTCGTACGGAATCTCTTCTCTCGGTTTTCCGAGGGAAGCAATCATATGAGGAAATTCTTCTAAAAGTTCTTTTGTTGTTGGTTTTCAAAACCAATGATATGCTTGCTTTGTAGAACGAAGAGCATTCATTATACTTTGCATTTGGTACATGTCATCTTTGACTGAACGAATGAGACGTAACTGTTTGTTATATTGTATGTACTCGTATTCTTCATTTATAGCTTCATGGACTATAACTGTTGTTGTGTTCTCTAATGTTGTCATTACTGTCTTTACATACAAAATAAAAAAAATAAATAAAAATAAAACTAACTTTATTTTCTGACTTTCACAAAAGACCAAAAATAAACGCTTTACATGTATTTTTCAGCAACTTCGTCAAATAATTTTATAGCTTTATCTATCTCATCTACTTCAAACGTTTCTTTACCTTTCGTGGGAGCACCATACATTTTCTCAAAAACTTCAAGCAGTTCTGTTTCAGCAGCTCTCATATCATTAACAAACACAACCTTGACTCTATTGACTGTACTGTCATATCTTTGAGTTATATTATATGTCCTTCCTATCTTATATCTTTTTGTGTTGAAGTCCTTCGGTTTCTGAACGATGTAAAGTAAGCCTTCACTGCAACGTTCCGTATCGAATGAACCATATGTTATGAAGTTATATCCAACAACTGGGTCTAACCATAACAAAACTATTGGTATAAGACTTTTGTCTATAAGATATGCTCTTGTTCCATGAAATGCTACTGATATCATAAGCTCAGGATTTCTTGTCAAAATTTTCTGAGTTGAAGCATTTCTAACCCAGTCGTTTGTTTTCTTTCCAGATGGAGATATAATGTCTGACAAAGAATATTTATTGTATTTCTTTGAGTATCTTACGTTTAAATCACCTATTCTAACCACTTTGGTGTCATTGTCTATCTTTCTAACTGTTTCAAACTCAATGTTTGACATTACTGTCTTTACATACAAAATAACTAATGAAATTCATTTATTTTTGTGCTGAATTCAATAAAAATAATGTTGAGGTGAAGAGGTGAGATCTCACCCGTTTTTTCACCTGTTTTTTCACCTAATTTTTCACAAGCGTTTTACATGAATTGTACGATGTATATTTGAAATCCTAAACAATTTCGTAGCTTCTATTTCTTCTTTTAGTACATCAAAAGTTTTAACAATGCCGAAAGTTTCTTTATACTTCTTCTTGACGTCAGACAGAAGGAAATCTTCTGCTGTTGGATAGTTTTTATTAAGAAATGTCAACATATCCATTTTATCTTCTGCTGGCTTTTCTGCTTCTTTCTTTAAGTCTACATAGTCGTTTCGCATTCTTTCTATCTCTTTGACTGAGTAGTTATATTTTCTTATTGCTGCTTTACATTTTGAACATTGCGGCATCGTTTTTGCGTTATACATTGAAACATTACCAGCTAAAATAACTAAAGCGTCAATTGCTCTCTTCATCTCAAACATAGCGGGTCTTATTTGTTCAGTCCATACTTTACCTCTTCTATCTTTATCTCTTATCTGCCATACACATTTTGCAACTAATGAAACAAAGTTATTGTATGTCTTAAATTCTTCGGATTTGTAAAGGTCAGAAATATTTTTATAAACCATGTCGCAATCTTTGTCCATAACTTTATGGTTGCAATGAAAACCAAGGAATTCATAATTTACTTTACGTATGAATTTCTTAATTTCTACTGAGTCAGTTGCTTTGACTTCAATTTCGTCGAATTCAGGAATAGTTAGTTTTTGCTGCTGAATTTCAGGTAGTTTAGGCAAATGGTCGATGAGGTCCTCCATTTCATAAAGATACTGTTCATTTGTTTCATCTTTCGCACTACAGTCTAAATTACTTGTTAAAAGTTCTTGCTTTATCTTCTGGATTTCTGTTTCGAAAGTAAATGAAGAAGGAATGAAGCTTTTCATTTCTACTAACATTGACGTAGGATTCATGACTAACGAGTTTGGTGCTGTAGTTGTGGACAGAGTCCCGCCGTTCGTGGCTTGAATTGTTGTTGTGCCGATTGTTGAAATCATATCTTTTATACAAAATAAAAAAATAAATAAAAATAAAACTAACTTTATTTTTTCTATCTTAAGGAAATTCATGAAAATTCATGTAAAACGCTTGTGAAAAATTAGGTGAAAAAACGGGTGAGATCTCACCTCTTCACCTAAAATATATTTTTGGTGTAAATTTATGACAAAAATAAATGGTACCATTAATGATATCATGACTGTTCTCATTCATGTCTGATTTACATCTAATGAAAAAGTTTAGAAGAATTTTCTTATTCTTTCTGGCTTATTTTTGTCTTTTCCAGTACTCCCGCTCTAATGGTCCCAGATGTGTTGACTTTGACTCTCTCAAGTTCTTAGATGGTATAACATCTTCAACGCCTCCTTCATATCTTACTTTATAAGTGTCATCGTTTATGTTGTAGCCAAGTATTTCAATAACCACTCTTCGCTTTGCTTCGTCAATGGTTTCAGCAAGTTTGCCATTACTACTTTCAACTAATTTGTGACGAGGGTAAAACGCAATAGAGTCGTCAGCAGCTTTTATAATATCCATTACCTTGCGTAGAGTCTACGATATAATAGTTTCTACTTAACCTTAAACGTTTCTTTGTCAACGGTTTGTCGTCAAGAACTACACGAACTTTTGTACCAGGAATGAGGGTAAATTGTGTTGAATTTCTGATATTTTGTGTTTGGCTTCGTTTCTTTCTTTTGTATATACTTTTCTTCTTGTTGTTGTGTCATTGAATTTGGTGTATGTCCTGTTGTAGAATGTGTTGAGGAATTATATACTTCGAGAAAATGTTTCATTGTTTCTTCGGTAAAGTCTCGCTCTTGGTTTAAATCTCTGAGCGTTCTTATGAAGCGGTTTATGATGCCGAGTATGTTATGGTTATGGTCTTCAGTAGTGTAGTGAGTTATGTTATGCTTAATGAGAAAATCTGTGATTTCATTGCTGAGGTATGCACTGTCTTGGTCTGATGTTAAAGTACTTGGGCTATGTTCTGCTACAAACTTTTGTAAAACTCTTAACACTTCACGAGTTCCTTTATTCCTCATTGGATATGCATATGCTTTGCGAGTGTTAACATTAATGAAGATGAGGAATGGGTTATGTCCTCCTTTTCTGCTTTGAATGAGAGTGTCAAATTGGTATGCGTCAGGAGTGTTGGAGTAAATTGGTAAAAAGTAGTCGTAAGGGTTTATTTTTGTTTGATGTACAACATTTTTGTCAAAGAACCTTTTCACTTCAGCTCTGTTAGTAAATCCCCAACTCTTTGCAGCTTCATTGAACTTCTTAAATGACCTCCATGGATGTTGTTCGAATACTTCTTTCAAGCTCATTTATGTAAAGTTAAAGATTTTATTCAAGGCTCAAGCGCGTTCATTGAACGCGGTACCATGCGAATATAGTCACAAATGGTGGCATATAATCTGCACCCGAGCCTGTTGGATTTGTTGTGAAAGTGTGTGAATGATTTCCTGTGGTTCCACAGAAAATACCTGCGCTTGAATCTACTGGGTCACTTGAAATATCATATCTATTCATTCCTGTCTATCCGAACCTGCTGCAAGATTTGTATAACCTCTTTTTGTTATTGAATGTGAATGACTACCTGTTGTGTTTGTAGTTCCTGTATGAGTGTGCGGTGGAAGGTTTGCTTCTTTAATTTTCTTCGAACCTCCTGTTTGCTTTGAAGAGTTAGCACAGTATAAGAATTTATCTACAATCTGCTTCCACATACCAAAACCCAAAACTGTTTCTGGATTTGTTGAGTTCATTGACGTATAAATAGAGCCTATAGGATATAATGTTTGAAGTATTTCAGTCTTTAATGTTTGAAGCTCTGTTTTGTCAGCTTTCTTATCTAACATTGTTGGTAGTTCATATGCTTCAAAGTTTCTGGCATGATCTTCGATATTCCTGCAACTGTTATCTAAATTGTTAAGAGTATCTTTTACGCTTGTACTCGGATTCTCTAAAGGTGCACTTGAACCCAAATCATAGTTCAATATTATGTCGTCTGCTCTAACAGTAGTGAAGGATTTATGTGTATGTTCTTTGTCAGCTTTCTTATCTAACATTGCTGGTAGTTCATGTGTTTCAAAGTTTCTGACATGACCTTCGATATTCATACATTTGTTATTTAAGGAGTTTAGTGTATCTTTTACGCTTGTACTTGGATTCTTTAAAGGTGCACTTGAACCAAGGGTATAGTTCAATATTATGTCGTCTGCTCTAACAGTAGTGAAGGATTTATGTGTATGGTTCTTGTCAGCTTTACTATTTAATGTAGCTTGAAGTTCATTTATATCGGAGATGTTGTGTTTATGAGATTTCAAAACTTTGTTCATTGCTTCAAGTTCAACTTTGTCAGCTTTACTTTTAATAGCATCTTCAAACGTTATTTTTGCCTTAACTCTCAAAGTAAATCTTGGTTCAACTAATACACCGTTAACAAAGAAGTATGAAGCATAAATTTCATCGTTATAACCAAATGCTTCTGGTGCTTTACCTGTGTCATACTGTACAGTACAGTGTATGTCATAACCTTTAGCACGAATGAATTTATATCTTCTTTCATTAACATCTTCAGTGCTTATTTGTTCATCCTGTGTTAAATATCCATGGTAGTCCGTTATAATCTGTTCGTCTGAAGTTATATAATGAACATGGTTTTTATCTGCTTTTTCGGCTAATTTCTCTTCTATCTCATTTATTTCAAGTTCATGCCTACCACCACCTCCCGAAGAAGTATTTTTCTTCAGCTCTTGAAGAACGTCCACTTCGCCATCTTTGGTGTCAATAATGAGACTTTGAGTTAAAACCTTTCCTGTCTTAATGGATGTTTGTAAAACTTCTTCTTCACCGTGTTCGGGGTCATGGTCGTCATCATATCTTGTGAAATCAGAGATGTTGTCATACATTAAGCATATCTGTCTCAAAAGTTCTGCTATTTGAAACTGGAACGAAAGATATACAGAACTTTCATCATCTCCTAAAGTCAAGTCTGCTTTCTTAAGTATTTCTTGAATGTATGCAATGAGAACAGAGTACCTTGGAAAATATTCGAACAATATTTCATTAGCTGTTGGTTTTGGTGGTTCTTCTGGAGTTTCTGTTGTTTCAGTTCCTTCTGTAGGTTCTGTTGGAGTTTCTGCATCTCTTGACTTCAATGCTCTTGCTCTCAAAGACCTAAATGTTAGAGCACCAGGTTTTACAAAGGACTTTATAAATGCTTTAATAGTTCCTGGTAAGTTATTGTTAGCATTAAGTAAGTTCCTTATGCTTCCATCATGGACGTCCATAGCACTATGTAAAAAATCTATACTTTTCTTGTAGTCAGCAATAGACTGACTGTGATTTTTTAAAGATTTGTCAATACCTTTAAGCCAATCTTCATGCATGTCTGATACTGAGCCAAGAATATCATTTGCTTCCTTTAGTGTATTTTGTGCTTCTCGTAAAGTATCCAATCCCGTACGTGCATTGTTTGCTATACGTCTTACAGTATCTATTTGACTCCTTGTTTCTTGCATCCAACCAGATAAAGTTTTAATAGTATCCGAACCATTTGAAATGAAGTTCAAAGCATTTTTAACGTCATTTAAAACTTCTTCACCAAGTACCGCCCATATCTTTCCGATTTGGTATGAAGAACTCCATATGAAGCAGCTGTTAAACCAGTATTTATAAGGTTCCATATCCATGATTTAGCAGTTTTTCCATCCTTTCCATCTTCACCATCCAAACCGTTTTCGCCTTGAGGTCCTTGTATTCCTTGTGGTCCTTGAGGTCCGGTGTCACCCTTCTCTCCTTTCAGTTCATCTTTATGTTCGTTATAATATTCTAATGTCATAAGGTGTACATCATTACTGCTACCAGCAACGCCGAGAATTTGTTTCTCATTCATGACTAAATTCTTTAGGCATTTAATGTTGTCGTCAAATCGAAAGCTCTTTAACAATTCAATGAGAACATTCAGTACTTTCACTAATGAGGCATCTACTGTAGAATTTATATATTGCACCGTTCCATCATTTATGATGGGAACTTTACTTATTGTAATGAATGGGTCATACGTGTTAAAAGTATCGAAATCAATGACTTTTTTAGTTTTTCCATCGTCAATGACTAAATCATTGCTTCAATGGTTAAAGTTGAGTTTTCGTTTACTAGTTCATGTGCTCTTCTTGCTTCATTTGTTTCATACGCATATGCAGCAATAGTCATATATTTTAATGAGAATAAAATGTTGTTCTATTTGCCAAAGTACAGAAACGAATGACGGGACAGTAAAGCTACAAACAAACTTAGGTCTACAGAATGAAGCGCTTGCTTTCAGAGTTGTTGACTTCAATACTATCGCAACTTTTGTCATAACAGATGAAACAGATTTCATGGAGATTGAAATAGATGGAAAGAAGCACGAAATAAGATTTCACAATAATGTAGAATATAAGATGGAAACATTAGCTGGAGTGTTAAATGCTCTCATAAATACTACAATAAACAAGGATAACGAAGAAAACTTAATGAATGTTAAACTTATTGCAGGAGTTTTGAAGTTCAGTTATGCGAAGGAGTTTAAGATACCAAGAATGAGTCATAGAGTACAACTTCTTTTGGGTGCATACCATATGACATTTCCTTTGAAAAGTGTTGACAAAACGATTGAGATGAAATCTTTCCATACGTATGTTATGGTAATTGTTTATACATTGAGTCTAAAATAGCTAATGTCACAGGCATTTCAGGAGTTAATAGTAAAAGGTTCAGTAGAATATAAGTCTTTCTGTTATGCAGTCAATTCAATGTTCATTCCAAACGTTCCTGTCATAGCAACTCATTTAGGTAAATGGGTTCGCATTAGTCCTCATAATTTGAAAGACATGCAATTCAGACTTGTTGACTTTCAAGGAGAGCCTGTAGAACTGAAGGCACCAGCGCGAATGACTGTTGAAGTTGACTTTTTAGAAAATATTAAATGCAACGGCTTACAAGAGAACTCAGAGCTAAAAATATAAAGTATGAATGTTATGTATTAGGTCATGAACTTTGGTTGTTGCTGTTTGATGAAACAAATGAATTAGTTATGTCAGTCAAGAGAACAGAAAAATATTGTGTTAGTGAAAACTGCACCAAGTCAATAAGATTAGGTTTGCATTATGAAGATGAGTTCGATACTGTTGAAGACGTTTTGGATAGATATTACAAATTGCTAACTTGAAATTTTTTTGACTGACGGCGCAAAGCGCCAAGATGGGCTCAAAGAGCCCTCCTGACTGCTTTAATTTACTAAAACATATTTCAAACAAAGTTTATATTTCTGTTGAAAGTTTTGTATATTCATTCGAATATTTATACTTAAACTCAACTCCTGTAGTTCCTGGTGTTTCAATGATGCGGATGTTACCTATTTTCATGAATAGTGGAGTTTGACCACAGCATTCGATTTCAGGGTCGAGATAGTCAATGACACATTGTTTCCCTGTTATTCGTGAGATAACATTTTCAAGGTCCTCCTTTGTTAGAATTATTTGGTTCTTGCTTATAAGATTTGTCAAAAGCTTCTTATCGTCTTTGAGTAAGATAGTTTGGTATAACTGAAGAAGGTAATGGTCTACGTTATCTGAAGGATTTGTTTGAACATTTGTGTAAGGATTGTCGTTGGCTTCTCTTGAAAGAATTTGGTCCAGTGGTGGATACTCTAACTTAACATCTGATGTAGCGTTAGCGTTTGCACTTGAAGCTGAGTTTAAATTCACGGCGCCATGCTCCAAGACCGAAGGTCCCGACTTAAGTTCTGGTTCTTTTTCTTTCAAACACTCTGAACTATAGTTCTTTATGACAATATTGTTTGTCGTTCGTGAGTCAACATTTGATGTTGGTTCAATTGGAACATTAACGGCACCAGCTAAGATGGATTTGCTTCTCATTTCATATAGAATAAAAACCTTTTATATGTATGAAATGAACAATATACTCGACAAGGGTTTGAATGTAAAGCTAACGAATGAAAATATTGTTGAATTCACTGAGACAGGAGCTGTGTATAAAGATGTAGAACTACTGAACAAAAGAGCTAAGGGAAGAAGCAGGAACATGAACAAAGGGTGGAAGCCTATAAAAATTTATGTCAATGATGGCTCAGGAGGTTCAAACATAAAGTATGCAGAAAGTTATAGAGTTTATGCTCTCAAAGGTGAAAAGCCTTCATTTAAGAACAGCTATTCTAACGCATATCCTCAAAAGCTAACGGATGGGGAAGTGGATGATATGAATGACAGCAAAAATATTAACAGAAATGGCGACAGAGATGCATGGAATTTGTTTACCATCAGTCAATTGAAGGTTAAACTTTAAAACAATGTTGGTCGTTCCCATGGAATATTTTTGACTTTAATGGTATTAGTCATGATATGAATCTCAAGGTATGAACGAGGAGAGATGAGAGACTTATATGCTTCCCAAATTTCTTCAAAAGGTAATGTTATACCTGACTGTTTCCAAATGAGTTCAATATCATAGCGTGAGAAACCTTGAAAGATAACGAAGTCAGTTATGAGACGTTTTATGTTTAAAGCTAAAAACCTCCATGTTTGCATAAGTATTGCTACAGTTAAATGGTAATGTCTGACTTTAGTAATGATGTTAGCTAATAGTGAGTCAGGCTTTGAAACTAAACCTTTACCAGCGAAGTCGTCGCAAACTAATAAAGTGTTTGATGGATATTTTTTGAAGGGGTATTTTGAAAGTTTTGACAGAATGTAGTTTGTAAGTCGTTTCATATCGTAAACTCCTGAGTATTGACGTAAGTGGTGTTTGTCAATAATTCTTTCCATCTCCTCAGAAGTCTTTTGCATTCCTGACTGTATGAACTCTACGATGGCATAATATTTCCTCTTACGTCGAATGTAACGTTGAAGAAATTCAATGAGTTCACTGTCTGGAACTTTAACGACAGAGGCTTGAACTTTTGACATAATGTTTTCGCTGTTGAGTCCATAGAGTCTGAAGTTGCTGATATAATGATTTGGTCATAGTAAGAGTCGTTTCCTAAACGTTCTGTTATGAGTATATGACGAATGAGGTTAAATGTCTTACCTGAACCCATCTTTCCACAATAGAAATAACACCATTTGAACAGAACTCATAGTCCTTACTGAAAGGAAGAATAAGAGAAGAGTTAAGTTTGTCTGTAGTTTCATTCATGTCTTCATCTACGTCATGTATTAAATGCTTCATTTTATCTCCATTAAAAATGCAAGTCAGAAATATTCAGAACATAACACCCGAGTCTAACTGACAAGAGTATAAAGATATACTATGAACACGTTATGATGAAACCTACCAAAATTCAAGAAAGTCAGTATACTTATGAATATCCAAGACACTGGGTAGAGTATGTAGGAGGTGAGAAAGCTATTGAAATCAGACAGGTTCGAAGTATTCCAGCAGGAAGAACAATATTATTGAAGAACTTTAATGTTTTGAGGTATAATGATGAAACAAAGAAGCAAGATAGTTTCCCTGTTGCTGTGTATGTGAACTTAGATACAGGAGATGACATGAAAGTTTTTAATACAAAGCTTCAAACGGTAGTGAGAGAACAACTGACTGCGGAAGGACATCCATTACCTTCAGAAGTTACCATAGCATATAATTTTGAAAAAAACTCAATAGATTTTAAAGTCGTCTCTGCAAAGAAGTCAGGTTTTACATTTAATGAAGCAGATGTATATTCGAATGAAAACTTCAAAGCTATTGCGTGGTTAGATAATGACGATTGCTTTAAGAAAATATTTAAATACAGTGACTCAACGATGTCAATAGATGACCTTCGTGGAATGTTACCATCGACGTTTACAGTTGAAGGTTCAGCAGGATTGCTTACAAGATTGTCAATTGGTGGCATTTGGTCTCGTGAGAACATTGTTATAAATCCAGTATAAGTGAATTTGCTGAAGAATCTATATTATGTCTTTCAAACTACATGTATTCGCCGCCGAAGCATTATAGTATAACAAACTTTGTCAGTAAGTTTAACATAAGACTTGTCGAACCTTCTTCAATGAAAGATGTTGTGCTACCCAAAGACGGAAAGGATGGACTCATTATTGAGATGATTTTAATTGCATATTAAATGAGCTTGTTCTTGAAGGTCATTCATGATGAAATAACTGTTGTAGAAGATGTTAGCAATTGTTCAGACATTTTGAAGCGTATAGATGATATAAGAAAGAAGTTTATGAATGAGAACGTTTATGTTTCATTGACTTTCTCCAGTAATGAGAACTTTTATGAGATAATGTTGAAGAGAGATGATTTTAATATGGTGTAAATGGTAGCTTGGGCAGCTTTAGGCGCAATGGGAACAAAAGCATTAGCATTTGGAGCAAAAGCACTTGGAGCTTATGACGCAGTAAATAAAATGAGTGGAGGAAGGGTTTCGAAGACATTAGATGCAAATAAAGGGAAGATTGGAGGCTGGGTTGCAAAGAAGTTAAGATTAAATAAAATAGGGCTCATAAATAAAGCATCCAATTTGGTTGCGACTGAGTCAGAAAATGCTTTAGGAAAGGACGATGAGTTTGCAAAACACGCAAAAGACTTTAATGACCAGATGAAAGGTGAAACAATGCATTTAAATAGATTCGATGGAACTAAAGAAAATGTTTCTTCTCCACCAGTAGTTCTTCCGTATGGTCCTATGGAATGTATGGAAACCCTTACGAAAGACCATTTGACCCATTGACTGGTGGAAGTAACTGGTATCATTACGGCCGAAGAAGAAAGACAATCAAGTTGGAGACAGACGTGAAGAAAGCAACTAAAAAGAAACCAAGGAAGAGAGTTATAAAGCAATGAATTCAACAGGGTGAAAAACCGGGTGAAAAAAAGAGGTGAGATTTCACCACTTCACCTAAATTTATTTTTGTGCTATGTTTTCATACGTGTGAGGGTGGTGATATCATTAATTTTTAAGTTTATTTTTTATTTTACTGAAAATTTTTATTTGGATGTAAATGACAGAACAAAAGCAACTCATTCGAATTCCACAGTATAAAACATACATTTAAACATTTATTCTTCCTTCCTGAGCATAACATGTTCTTTCAAATACATCCGAGACCAGTTGACTTTTCATTGACTGTTTATAAAGATAGAAATAGTTATATCATTAAACCATACGATGACGAAGGTAAGTTATGTAAATTGTACGTTAAGAAGTTAGAGAAAGTTTATGGCTTCAAGTATGACTACAATAGGGTTAACACTGATGATGAAGATATTGAGGAAAATTTATGAGAACATTAGTGAAGTCGTTAGTGAGAACGATAGTGAGAACGTTTATTTTTTACATTAGTGAGTTCGTTAGTGAAGTGGTTAGCGGCTTTGTAAATATTTAAGGTTAAGTTAGTGTTGTCGTTTGTGTTGTAAAATATACGTTAGCGGTTTCGTAAAGTGTCAAATTCACATATAATGAGTAAGTAGGTGCGCAGTGCCTCCGTACCCATGACTTGTATACTAACTAGTATAACTTATGAAGAAATAAGTTATGAACAATATCTGGGTGAGCTTTATTCGATTCAGTATCTATTTCTTCATAAGTTTTTTTTTTCATTGATTCTTTGTTGTTTGATCTATATTTGTTCTTCACTGAAGTCTTATCCCTTTTTATCGAAAAAGGGGTGTTGTAGTAGCACTTTTTCTTACATAAACCAGAAAATGTCATGTAAAATATAACTTTACATTGTCGTCAAGAGGTTTACATCGTCATAAAATCGGCACTACAAGGCCAAAAATCCACTACAAGGCTCATGAAAGGACTTTAATGCGTTAATTCTAAATGTTATAAATTTTTATCTTTGAAAATTTTCCTAGACTGTTCTATCCGACGCTTCCATTAAAAGCAGATGATTACAAATTGAATAGATGTGAGGAATAAGAAAAGCACTTTACATTCCTGAAAAGAAACGAACGATTTCATTTTATATCTTAGCATATGAAAAATTGTTGTAAACAGAAATTCATCAAAAGTGACACCTCAGAAAAGCTAAAATATTGAATTTTTGGAACTTTTGATAGAGCACGTTTTTAAATATTAATTAAAGTAAATGTATATTTTGTAATGTTGCATGCTAAGATCAGTCATAATGTAAACCTCTCAATTTTATTGTCGTGGGAAGTATCTCAATTCCTTCAAAAAAATTGAAAAACTATTTAATTTTAAAAATATAATACTTTTAATTAGTTAATTAATTGGAGATATTTTTTAAAAATCACTTTTGATAATATAGGGTGTCCAAAGGTGCGTTTAGCACAGCGCTCTATATGAGGCTATTAAAGGAGATATATGCTGATTATAAATATATATTAAAAATATGAATATATGTATATGATGAGTATGTTGTATTTTGGCGCCATGCCGGGATATAAAATGAATTTTGAGACAAGAGGCGGTTTCGCGGGAAATTTTGGCGGGATTTTTTTCATTTTTTTAATGAATCATAATGAAAACATCCTCGCTCTTGCAAAAAAATGCAAAGACTGTAAAAAAATCTACGAGACATTGGTAAAATGCTTCGGTATGGATGCTCCTAGCTATTCCACTGTAACGTATCATGTTAGGATGTATCACTTCATGAACAAAAAGACGCCCATCATAAAAATTGACAAAAAATCGCCGGATCAAAGAAAAATCAAAGCAATTCTTCAAGCGCTAGATGAAGACCCAAGAGCATCACTCAGAAGGATAGAGGAGATGACAAAGATACCACGTACAACAGTCAGTTATTATCTGCACAATTATTTGAACTACAAACTAGCGTATACACGTTGGGTTCCGCACAACCTTAATTCAGTTCAAAAAAAATCTAGAGTCCAATCTTCGAAAGAGCTCCTCTCTATATTGCGTGCGTATCAATCCAAGAAGTTTCGCTTTTTAGTAACAGGGGACGAGTCTTGGTTTCAATATGCAACAGAAGCCAAAATCATGTGGATCCCGAAGGATGAAAATCCGCAAACATTCCCGAAGAAAAAAATTGACACACCAATGATGATGTTGTCGGTTTTTTGGGGCGTGAATGGCATCATCGCAATTGATATTCTTCAAAAACCTAATACGATGAATGCTCAGTATCTAATTGACAATGTTCTTACTCAAATTATCAATTCTGATGAGTTTGAGAAATCCAAACAACAAAAACAAAAGTTTGCAATTCATTTTGATAATTCAAGAGTTCACAAAAGTCATAAGGTAATGAATTACTTGGTGGAAAACAATGTCAAAGTTGTTCCAAACCCAATTTATTCACCTGATATTGCACTCTCTGACTTTTATATTCGGCACGCTAAAAAAGAGAGCTGAAGGACGCGAATTCGCGAGTCCAGATGATCTTGAAAATTTTGTAAGAGAGCAATTTGAGCAATTTTCTCATGATGATTTAAAGCGTGTCTTTCAAGCCTGGATCGATCGCTGCGAACGCGTGATTGAATCCAATGGTTATTATATTTAAATAAACTTTATATATATGTAACTTGTTTATTTCTATTCGCAGTATTCAGGTTTGTGCTAAACACACCTTTGGACACCCTATACTTTTGAGAACTTTAATTAAAAAAATATATTCAAAAATATCCAGGATATCAAGAGGGAATTGTTCCTTATGAGGTATATAGTTATGATGTATACCTCATAAGGAACAATTCCCTCCTTAAGGGGATAGTCCACTAAAAATTTTTAAGTTTTGACAATGAAAATAAGCTCTGTGACCATGTAAATATATATCTATGCAAAACGAGAGGTTATGCCATAATTTTTTTTAGTTATTAAATTTTCCTTTTTTTGAGAGAAGTCTCTCAATAATTTGAGAAGAATCTTTGATATAAAGAGATACACATTTGTAGAACGAAGTAAGTGTTTTCCAAACATTTTATATGTTCATCCTGTATAACAATATAAAGCTGCATAGTGCCATCTTGTGCGTTTGCTATTTTATGTACTTTTCATTGAGATAATCCCTCTTCTCGGGTGATTTTAACAGTCAACTCAATTTTAAAATAAAGATTTCATCAAAATGATTTCGAAATTCGGATATTGATTATATAAATAGCACTGTTAACATATTTTGGATGAGTAAAAAATACCTTGTTTTGTATGCATTTAGTACACCTTTATTTTTGATTAAAACTATAAAATTTTTATTCCTTATATAATAAATAGTATATGTTACATAAACATGAAATTCAATAGCATTCAATTTTGGATTTTTTAGATTTGGTAAATTTTAGAAGAAATAAAATCAGCAATCAAAATAAAGAAACTTTTTTTGTATCTTCTATGATTACCTTTTGGTACTAAATTTTGCATTAATAAGTAAATTATCTGTATTATTCTGTGAGCACAAGCCCTCAGTTATGCTGGTAGTGAATGATGAATCGTCATTTTGCGAAGAGAACGCGATTATTAAGGTAATTTTGAGAATTGTCTTGAATTATTTAAAATTAAAGTTAATTGAATAGGTAGGATAACTAGCCTTTGCTAAATTTGTATAATTTGACCTTATTCTAGTTGGATCTGAGAATATTTTGCTGAAATAATAAATTATATCGCCGATTTATGAAAATTTCTCTGATGGGACCGACTCGCTGAAACGTATTAGTGTTAATGGTAACTTGTCTGAATTTTCAAATTTTTTTCGAAATCCAAAAAATCACAAACAAAAGCATCAAAATTAGATTTGCATTTAAGGTTTTCATTTTTTTTTGGAAAATAAAAATATTTTTCCCCAATAAAGTTTATTTTTACTTTTGAGAGGAATAGAAACGTTATTTTGGAATTTTGAAACGACAGAAATGTTCCATTTTTAATGTAGATTCTAAAATGGGGTCAAATTTTTGATTGAACCGTTATCCATTGAAAAACCTCGATTTTAAAATGTTATTCCAAAATATTCATCTAATGATATAGTATATATTTATTAATTATTACTTTTTATTCAATTTTCACTTTTGGCGGGATTTCATTTTTTTGTTGTTGTATGGGCCATATTGTTCACCCAAAACGGAAAACAAAGGCAATGCATAACATTTTACTCCACGAACGTCGTCGACTCTCAGCGCGACAGATGCTTGGTGCTTGCATAATGACCGGAATGCCATATACAAAAGGTGCTCGCTTTCTTTCTCTTTGTGGAACTAAGCCCCCTGTGAAGAGTGGTGTCATGAGACAACAGAGATTTTGTGACGATAAGATTAGAAGACTTAAAAGTATTTCCCTAATGCTGTCGAGAAAGTCCTTCAGTGGTTACTTATCCATTGATGCAAGATGGACGCACAGGCGAAACTCGCCAAGTTGTACAGTAACTGCGCTCGATGCTGTCACAAAAAGAGTTCTTGCATGCGTGAACATCAACCATATTGGTGGAAACAGACAGCATGCTCAGTATTCCGGAGCTTCCAACAATATGGAAAGTGCTGGAACTCGAATCATCTTGAAGCAATTAAAGAAATACAATATCTTGAAAGATGTTAAAGAGATTATTAAAGACCGAGATAACAAAAGTGTCTCTGTCTTTAAAGAATTTGGCGTCTCTCATCTTGAAAGATTCGATCCAGGTCATGTATCAAAAAATATCTCAAAAGATTTTACAAAGTTCTCAGCTTCTCATAAGACAGTTGAAGTTTTCAACGACAAGACTCAGAAGATTGAAAAAATAGAGAGACCTTTCTGGGGTCTGAATGCAAGCCTAAGTATGTGGCTTTGGTCATGTTTTGCCGAAGAAAATATTGACAAACGTACGAAAATGTGGGAGAATTGTGTCTACCATTACGTAGGCAATCATTCTTTTTGCGAACCGCACAATTACAAATGCTTTGAATGGCAAAAAGGTGTCAATTCGATCCAACTTCAATTCATGCTCTATGACTGGGTTCACAAATGGACACCCATAGTTTCCAAAGTTTCTTCCATTGGATCTACCTGCATGAATGAAGCGTTTAACTCCAAAATTGCATGCTATTTGGACAAATCAAGAGCCTGGAAGAACATTAACATTAGAGTTAACGTTGCAATCTTAGAATGGAATGATCCAGAGCATTTTCTCGGAGATATACAAAAAGCATTACATCTTCCCCCACTTCCAGAAGATTGTGTCAAATCATTTGAAGAGAATTGTTACTCCAAAATGATATTGAAACAAAAAACTGTTACAAAAGGTTCTAAAAAACAGAACAAATACAAAAAATCCATTCAGAGTGTACCAGGAGGAGATTATCAAGTTTTCAAGTCCGAATGGGAATCAGAAGACGAAGACATTGATGACTTTGATTAACGAAAATTACATTTTATTTATTGTTTTTGTTTTTAATTAAATTATTATTATGCTCATTTTCTTATTTTGATTTTTTCTCATTATGATATAAATAATTTATTAATGCATTTATCCAATAATTATGCTATGATATTTTTATGCCTTATTTCATTTCTCTTATATTTGATAATCTGGTAAAATATAGTTCAGACTATAATCATTTTAGATTATTGATATATTTATATAGGTTAGAATAAAATTAGTTTCATTTTCTACTTTTATTTTGAATTAATAATTTATAATATCAAATATTATGGCGTAACCTCTCCTTTAAAATATAGATATATATAGGCCTATAGAGTTTATTGGCACTCTCAAAACTCTAGAATTTTGAGTTTACTATACCCTTAAAATCGTAGACATTTTTATACTTATTAATCAACCATTCAAAATCATATTCCTCTGAAAAGTTATTTTATTAAAAATTTAGAATTTTAATAAATATAGAGTTTGAATTTCATACAATACCTATATATTTTCAATAATGGGATTTGAAAACCATTCTCAAAAGTTCTCAGAAAACCTTTTTTCATTAATTTTAAGAAATCTGAGTATTAAATTAAGTGATAAATTCGTTTGACACTACTTTAATTTTTAAATTCAAAAAATTATATGTGCTTCTTAAAATGACTCAAAAAAAATTTATTATAAAATAATATATAATATTAAAAATCCCACAACATTTTTTTTACTTTACATAATCATACTTCCTCGACGATTAATTTCCACTCAATTTCTATCGTTGACCGAACTTAGCATGCAACAGTAAAGATTCTTTTTAATAAAAAATAAAATTTTGAAGAAGAACACAAAATCTTCTGAAAAATAATATCACATAAACTCATATTATTTTCTAATATATAACTATTTTATATAAAAATCAAATTCAATGATCTTAAAAGCGAAGGATAAACCTCAAAATTTACGAATATAATGAGTGGGAATATAATGCTTATCTATCATAAAACCATATGAAATATCAATTTTTGCTTTACGCCTAATTTTTGACGACAATTAGCAAAAAATGTTAAATGTTAACACTCAGTCGAGTGCGGGACAAATTTGCCAGGTGTCACTTTTTCAATAACCTTAAATTATGCTTTTCTATTTTTTTAAAAAATAACCTTAAATTATATTTGAAGAAATTATGTCTATGATATATGTTTTATGCTAGAATCTTGGAGTTTTCATGCACTACACAAGAGCTCCAAGGTTCCAAGAGTGAATGCTCAATAGCAATTATAGAGATGTACCTTTTCAAAATGACTTTTACTGATTAAATTTAATCAATAGAAGACATTTTGAAAAGGTACCTCTACAATTAGATATACAAGAGATTCAAAGCTTCATTTCAGATAGATTTGAAACTTTGAAACTCTTGGTAGATTTTGAGTGAATGCTGACAATCATCTTTGAGAAGGTTTTCTTTAAGAAAACCTTCTCAAAGAGGTTTCTCAGGAGCCCCGAGGCTCCCTTTCGTAATGATTGGGAGCCTTGGGGCTCCTGAGACGAAGAATGGCTTCGCCGAATCTTTGATCAGCAGAGGCCAAATGAAAAGGCCTCTGCTGATGGATTCTCAGGAGCCCTGAGGCTCCCTTTCGTAATGATTGGGAGCCTTGGGGCTCCTGAGACGAAGAATGGCTTCGCCGAATCTTTGATCAGCAGAGGCCAAATGAAAAGGCCTCTGCTGATGGATTCTCAGGAGCCCTGAGGCTCCCTTTCGTAATGATTGGGAGCCTTGGGGCTCCTGAGACGAAGAATGGCTTCGCCGAATCTTTGATCAGCAGAGGCCAAATGAAAAGGCCTCTGCTGATGGATTCTCAGGAGCCCTGAGGCTCCCTTTCGTAATGATTGGGAGCCTTGGGGCTCCTGCAGCAGAGTATCGCTCCGCTCCATTAATTTTTTTTTAAAAAAGTGCCGTGTGGCAAATTTGTCCTGTTCCCACACTCAGTCCATTTGAATATGAAAAATAAAATTGACTTTGATTAAATGTTTTTATTTATCATGCAATTCTTCTTGCGACCAAAGATTTGAATAAAAGTTCAAAAAATAAGATAGCTTAAGAGTGGGGGACAAACTCGCCCATTGTCACTTTTTCATTAACCTTAAACTTGTAATTTTCATTATTTTTAATTAACCTTATTTCTTTCCCAATTCCTGATTTATTTTATTCACTTACTATTAAAAGTCACATTTTAATAAAATATAATAATTTATTTATAGCATTTTTTACTATACTGTAATAAAAAATTAATTATAATAAATTAAATGTTTATTAAATCAAATGTTTTCTTTGCAATAATATTTTTAATGTTGAGTAAACAATGTTGGGATCAAGTGTATCATTTTTCAGACCTTTCTGAACAGCTTCAAGCATACTGATGCATTCGACTTTTTTAAATTGTGTCATTTCTTCGAAATCTCTTGTGACTTTTTTGATAACTTTAACACTTCTCTCTGAATCCAGACCTTTAATTTGCAACTTAATCAGGAATGAAGGAACAACACTGGAATATAACTCGATGACAAGTTCATCGAGTCGAAGATTTCGCCTTTCTGGGAAGTACTGGTGCTTCAAAACCTTGAAATGTGATTCCGAGATGTTGTTTGTTCCATCTCCTTCATTTCTATAGCGAAGCATCCACCTGTCAAGATGATGGCGCCACTGTCGGTCAAAATATTCACGGGCAGCAGGTTCCTCATTTAAAATTTCTTCTAAATTGTTGTAAACTTCATCAGGATCAATTTCTTCCTCTTCAGAACCAAAGACCAATAACTTCATTAAGTTATAGAAAGTTTCGAAGTTGGAACGATCTTGAAACTTTTCAGCCTTTCTCATGACAGCGCGCAACACATGAACGCCACACCAAATGATCTGGCATAAGGGATGGCTGTTTCAACAGCATTTGTGATTTGAGGTGCGCAGTCCATTGAAAAATAAGATGGTTCGCGATTGATGGAGCCAAAATATGCTGTGAGACAAACTTGTATATTTTCACTTGTGTCAGGCCAAACGAAAAAATACAAAAACGGAAAAACAATTGATTCCGCGAATTTGCCAGTGACGGCATAAAATGGTATGCGAGAGCGCAAGAGCTTATAAGTGGAATCAATGTGATAAGTTTGTATTTGATGTGAAAAAGCATTTGCTTCGAATGGGGCGTAATAGAAAATCATACGATCTGGGTCGTGAATAAACTCGATGAGATCATCCGGAGAATGACTCTTAACCATGTCGACAAAAATTGCAAGAGATGTAACATCATCCGCTGAGAAACGGGTATTGATTGCATGAAGGCGTTTAGAAAACTTTTTTAAAGCATCTGTAGATTGTTGAAACATTTCCGGAATGATCCCACTATCAAATGGGATATTAAGATCTTTGAAACACCTTAATTGTGCGTAAACACGGTCTTGATTTGATTCAAAATATCTTGTTAAATAAGATCTATAAAAATATGATGTAATTTGTTGTGATTTGTTTGGAAAAGGGGCAGAATGATTGTGGGTGTTAATACATTTTCGTATGTGGTACTTGTCATCGGGAAGTGTATCAACAAGGAAGCGACATGGACAATTCGGCCACTTACAATTAAATTGGATTTGATTTCTTTCTTTCCTAGTTTTATATGAATAACTACAACCTGCTTGTATTTCTTGTTGCACTCCATACTTAAGCAACTCGATATATGTGAGTTCGTGATCTTGGATCTGCATTAAAATGAAATGATTTGAAAGAATAAAGAATTTTGAATATATTGGTCTTATTTTGATAAGCTTGGTCGTGTTTTGAATAGCTTGGCCATCTAATTCAATTATGATCTTTGAAAATTAGGTGAAATAAAACTAAACATAAATGTAAAACTAGGGATATGAAATTTTGGTTGTACACCACTTGTATGTGCCGGATACTATTGTGTCAAATTTTTTCTGAAATTAACTTTAAAAGTACTAAGTAAGATCATGAGATATAGCAATATATGTTTAAACCAACTTATATTTTGGTTGTACACCACTTGTATGTGCCGGATACCATTGTGTCAAATTTTTTCTGAAATTAACTTTAAAAGTACTAAGTAAGATCATGAGATATAGCAATATATGTTTAAACCAACTTATATTTTGGTTGTACACCACTTGTATGTGCCGGATACCATTGTGTCAATTTTTTTCTGAAATTAACTTTAAAAGTACTAAGTAAGATCATGAGATATAGCAATATATGTTTAAACCAACTTATATTTTGGTTGTACACCACTTGTATGTGCCGGATACCATTGTGTCAAATTTTTTCTGAAATTAACTTTAAAAGTACTAAGTAAGATTATTTATTTTTGCATAATATAATGCCAATATGGTTTCTTTTAATTTTATTTCATTTATAAGCAAATCAGATTTACCCAAAAACTCCACTCCATAAGCGTTCATTTGCGAAATTAAAAAGTGACAATGGGCTAGTCTGTCCCTTTCTCGATAGCTTAAAAAATAATATACGGTAGTGTTTACTAATAGATGAATAGTATATAAATTCTATTAAAATGGATTTGATCCAAAAAAATATAAAACCAAAAATAATTGTTATAATTTAAATGAAGAAGTAATTTAAAACGATTTTATTTATGATCAAATTTTATATATTTTTTTGGATCAAATCCATTTTAATAGAATTTATATACTATTCATCTATTAGTAAACACTACCGTATATTATTTTTTAAGCTATCTTATTTTTTGAACTTTTATTCAAATCTTTGGTCGCAAGAAGAATTGCATGATAAATAAAAACATTTAATCAAAGTCAATTTTATTTTTCATATTCAAATGGACTGAGTGTTAACATTTAACATTTTTTGCTAATTGTCGTCAAAAATTAGGCGTAAAGCAAAAATTGATATTTCATATGGTTTTATGATAGATAAGCATTATATTCCCACTCATTATATTCGTAAATTTTGAGGTTTATCCTTCGCTTTTAAGATCATTGAATTTTTTTATATAAAATAGTTATATATTAGAAAATAATATGAGTTTATGTGATATTATTTTTCAGAAGATTTCATTCTATATGCCTATGAAAAGTACTCTCAAAACTAACTTTTCCTAATTATAATTAAATCTAGAATATTGTATTATGCTTAGTATTATTTCATTTTTCTCATTCAATTTAGAATTTACAAATGTCAAAAAATTGAGAGCTGTCACTTTTGATGAATTTCTGTTTATTACAAAATAATTCTAATTTTTGTACAAATTATCATCAATCGGCAAAAAGTAAAAAAAGTAAAAAAAATCATCAACCGTGAACCAGAAATATATAAAATTTTATTTGATTTTTCAACATCAAGATAACTTCGGCATAAACAAATGTCAAAAATAAAGCGTTACAAATGTAAACTTTTTAAAGTGCCTGGTGTCAAAATTCGCAACAAAAATTTGAAATGAAGCAAAAAGGTGACAATGTTTGCGCAGCGCAAGTTCTTTCCAATCTCAGCAAACGATCCATTATTTGGTTTTTCGTTGGGAGGCGATGCCGCTTTCGACTGGGAAGATCTTGCGAATAACTCAGCCCAGGCCTTATTGAACATGTGCCGTAAAAATGATCTTCAAATCGATCCACCATATTTAAAGCGTACAATGATTCTTCAGCTTCGTGAATTCATGGAATCTAGAGGTAAGAGAGCTACATTACAGCTTGCTCCAAGCAGAGAACACGTTGCTAACCTTAGAATTGATTACTTATCAACAAGTACAAAGTCACAAAAGAGACAAGCATACACTCCATCCAGATCATCAACAAGCTCGGTCACTTCGGAAGAATATTCTTCAACAACATCATCTGTACCTCTCAACCAGCCATATCTCGAAGAAGATTGTCTTAAAGAGAAAGCTAACCTTGTTGACACAGTTCGTCTTGCATTCAAGGCTCCTACGAAATTCATGAACGAAATCTTATCAATTTCACCAGAGAAGCAAAGAAATGTCTTCAGATATTTATTTGCAGCGCTTCATATTATTCTATTTGTATCATATCTAACTTCGAATAACTTCAAATTGCAAAAACCACCTAGAACACTTAATTACCCATAACATGTTGCAAACCAATCAAATTATTTTCCCTATAGTATATTAAATATTAAATAACGTTTATATTACAAAATGATATTTTTTATTTCATGATAGTTATATAAAAATTTTATAAAAGTGTCTGATTGTGGGAGACATGCAGTCTCAGTGTGCATATATTCAATACTGTATTAAATTTCTGATGATATTTCGCATGTTTTGATTTTATAAATTGAGCAAATAATCTATTGCCGATATATATTTATATGACACAAGCATTTGATTAGAATACTAATGAACAAAGGGAAATGTATTGGTTATCATTAGTATTTTACGATTTTGACAATCAAATATTCTAATAGATTCTATACATGTAATATTTCTTCAATTGTTCTTTATCAAAATTGGCTTATTACGAATTTTGAAAACAAATATAAGTATATGTCGATCATTTTCTTAATAAGATGATTCACATATTCAAACAAATTACATTTATATAAAATTAATAGATTTAAAACTAAAAAGCAAAAAATTCAAACAATTTATTCTAATATTTAATATATAAATCTATAATATTCTCACCAGTGCCTTATATACTCATTATAATTTAGTATGAAATATGTTACATTAGTCACTGGATAAGCAGGTTCGTAATATCCTCGCACACCTTCAAGGTTTGTCCATGAACCGTGATATACTGCATCAACAACTCTTTGCGTATATGTGACCATATCGGTATAGTTGGTCATCTGTGGTTTCTTATTTCTAAATTGCATATTTGGATGAATAACGCCAATCATGAAAATATGAAGATGGCTACATAGCTGCATATTTGGCCCATCAGCTACATTTGAAAATAATAACACCATTCCTGTCGTTTCGTGCATAAAAATAGAATTATAAATACCAGACCCTTGTATTGTAACTAATATCTTTAATGACATCCAGTACTTAATAATTTCGGCCAAAGGAACATCATAAAACTTGTCATCTCTAATCCATTTGGATCCTTTTTCAATTATTGTGTTTTCGTTGAGAATTTTAACAAGATAGTTTGCATCACTGATGCACCTTAGTGATTTTTTCGGTCGGTTTGCAACTACGTATCTTTCTGGCATAATATATTTATAATCTTCTTTTTTGAAGACAATTTCTCGTATTTTTTGGAAGCCGCCACTTGCATAACCATGGGCAAGCTCTAATGTATGAACAATCCATAATTTTCTTACAAAAAATTGCTCATTATCTTTAATAGAAACAAATGTAATATTCAAATCAAGATATCGAGCAATATCATAGGTAATTTTTTGAAAAAGATGTGGGCTGACAACAACTATCCCCTTTTCCATTAAATCTTTGGGTACAAACATCATTGCACATAGAAAATCATGAATATTATGGCCATACATAGTCCAATGCTGGACATAATGTACTAACTCGTCAAAATATCTTGTAGTTCTCTTGACTGGATACCAAAAATTTGCTTCGGCGAAGGAAAATAATCTGATTATTTTGCCGTTTTGAACAATCATTTCTCGCTGGTAAAATACTTCTGGCATTAATGTCACATGTACAATTGATTGTGTCGTAAAGTTTTTAGGCACTTGATTGATATTTTCGAATGGTTTTAAAGTCATTTTCGAAAAATTCAAGCTTTCATCTGGCTCGTGAGTAACTATTGAGTAAAATTTTAGATATGGAAGATTATACCACCACTCATAACCCGTTGTTAATGGTTGAGTTGGATAAAAAACTGCAATAGAGTTATCTAAGTTTGGTTGATCATGAAGGGCTTTTAAATATAATAGAATGGCAGCATATACTTGTATAAATTCAATGTATAAAAGACAATATTCACATATTTTTTTACAATCCATTGATTGAATTTCAATTGACTTTTCAATTCCCTCAATTTCATAATTATAGTCAACCAAGATGTGCAATATCAAACTCTTTAATTCTGGAAATTCAAAATTGAGAGGTTATTCAATTTTTTATAAGATTTTGGGCGTCTCTATCTTTCTATCTGAAGAGCTTAAAAGGAAATCGTATATAGCAATATTTACATATATGGACTTGTGCGTATAAAAAATATACTTTCATTGAATGATGGCAGGATTCCTTGAAAATTGGATTTTAGAACACACAAAATTTGTGCATGCGGAAATTTAAGCATCAATAGATGTAATAGTATCCCATACCCAAAGTTATTATTTTAGTGAAACCAATTTTTTTCAAAATTATGGATTGCAGGTTCCCCAGTTCAGATTTGTTTGATATTCCGGGTGTAACTTCAGTAAGACATTCCAAAATATATGGATGATATTATTAATCGAATCCAAATCTCTTCTTCTGCAGAACCTATATTCAAACCCTTAGTTAAATGAGAATTTCTGAAGTGATAAATACTTTCACCGATTGCATTTTTCATCTGGTGAAGGATACCCTGATTTTACTCCTTCAAAGTTCCTCAAGGGTGGCGAAAAAAATTAAGGTTAAGAGTTTCATTGATGCAAAGTTTGTCTCAAATTCTCGGATCTGGAGGCAAATTTTCGTATTTTATTCTGATGCTATGTTTTGTTATTTCATCACCTATCCTATTCTTTGTTACCTACTATCACCTTTTCTATTTATTAGGTGAAGGAGATGGGTTGTCGGCATATGGAGAAATCAGACAAAAAATCGAATCGAATTCATCGTTTGTATTCTATGTTCCAATGAATTCTTCAACTAAACACAATCCTGACTATCGTATGAGATTCTGGGAAAAACAATTGAAAGATTTTACTGCAAAATATGAAAGGAATTATTTAGGTCCTTTCAAGTCTCCTGTTAATGGATTGGAAATCATTAATTTTACAGAAGGTTTTGAATTAGATGACTTTGATCATTGTGTGAAATTCTGCAACTCAGTCAAGCACTTCAAAAATAACTATATAGATTATGATTGGTTTATATTTGCCGACTCTAATACATACATTAATATTTCAAATCTTAATTCGCAATTAAAAGAGATTCAAAAGGATCATGATCCATTAAAAGAAGTACTTATAGGATATGGATCTTCACTTGATAATAAAAATCAGAATCCCAATCCTTCTACAGGGATAATTTTATCAAATTATGCTTTATCAGCTTTAAATCCAGATGCTATTGCAGTCAAACAATGCGAAACGAATATGCTGATGGATGTTCTTAAGAATGCTATTCAAGTCAAATCATTTCTTGGCCAGAACTATTTTGTCGTTCTACCGCAAGATAAAATCCATAAAATAGCAATATTGCGTGTTAAAGATCTTATGACATGCTCATATGATTCAATTCATTTTGGAGAACCAATATTTTATAATATCGGTAAGAATGATCAAATTTCAGTTGTTAGATTATTTGAAAGTCCAGATCCAAAACTTGGAATTGCACAAATACAAAATTCTTATTCATTCTGTTATTTTAATTAACTATATTTTTTATTCTTTGTTTGTAAATGTCTATATTAGCTTTAATTTCATGATAAATTTTTTATGTATAAGCAACAAGCATAGAATTACTATCTAATAATTATTTTATAGAATTTTTTTTTCCTTTTTAGTTTGGGTAATTAACATTCGGTCTATGGACAAGGCAATTTAAATATCCTTCACTAAATTTGTTAGAAATCTTTGAAAGGTAGTTATATTTTATAGATTTCTAACAACAATTTATGATTTAATTAGTATTATATAGAAGAACCACAATCATTCCAAATTTCAAGGAAATTTGCTGTACTTTGCGGACAAATAAAGGAAATTTTGATTTCCGTTTTATCTCCTAAAAGAGGTGATTATTTCATTGAATATAGTCTTTGTACTGGAGCATAATAATTCCTTATATGATGAGCTGGATAATTGGGGAAAATTGATTTATATTGAGTTAATTTTGGTAAAATAGGATGCTCATCAATATCGTGCTTCTGAGGAATCATTGATACAGACTCTGCAACAACTTTATGTCCAACAACAGATAACGGTACAGGTTTCCTTGGTGATACCGGAACTGTTTTTCTTGTTAATTTCTTCGCCATGATAAGTTTAGTAGGTGTAATATCAATTGGTTTAAAATCTTTAATTTTCGTGGTAATCGCAATATAGTCTGCTTCAATAGAATCAAAGGAGTTATTCATTGAAATTTTTTGACACTTTGATGTAAGATTTTGGAGAAAATTTTGATTAATCATTACCAATTAATTGTTTTACAAAAAATATGTCAGGGTCATTTGGCCGAGTGGTCTAAGGCGCCAGTTTAAGGCACTGGTCCGCGAGGGCCTGGGTTCGAACCCCAGAGTGACCATTTTTTAAAGTTTTTTTTTGCTTTTTGCTAAGATAAATAACTCATTGTTTCTCAGGGATCTTATATCTATAAAGTGATATTTTCATATTTTATATTAGAAATAATGTCAATAATGTTTACTTTATGAGAGCAAATAACTTTACCATGAGCAAGTTCAAATAAAGGTTGTAAAACTAAGATTCCCAATTCCGATTTGCTTCTAATTTTATGGATATGGTCATTAGATGATTCTGAAACAAATGGCTGATATTTTTTTCGAATCTGTCTGCTGAGTTTTGAGATCTTGAAAAACGCATTCAATTTTAAGTTAGATTTTCGAAAAATTTCAAAAAAATGTTGATTTTAAAAATAAATAGCGGTGTAGAAGAATTTATGCGAATTTGAAATAGAGGATATGTTTTAGTTTTGTCAATAGAGTATATTTATATTAGTAAAACCCCTATGAAATTCGAAATTAGCTAAATTAAGTCCGGGTGGAGAAGGATCATATACCAAAAGTTTTAAAAAAGTTTACGTGTCAGATTTAGCTTAGTGGAATAAACTGGTAGACTGAAGGAATGTAGTTCGAATATCATGGTACTAAGTTTTTTCTTTTTCACTTAGAATCATTGGATTTTTAGTTCTAGGTAGATATTGTATATATCTTTTCATAAAACTAGTTGCTTAATACACAATGTGCAAGCTTTTGGCAAAATCAAAACTGAGATAAAAGTTTTGGATAAGCATTATAATATTTATCATTCATCTTTTATCGGAGATAAGAGACATTTATTGCTGAGAAATTATTACTTATTAAGTAACTATATAAATTCCAGAAAGATTTATGAGATTCATATAAATATTGAATAACATTTGCTTATCGATGATATTTATTACTGGTTCATGATTATAAAGAATGCATGCATTTGATGTTATTAATAAATCTCTATAAAACTAAATTCTATTTCCAATAATTAGAATATAATTTTGCTTAATTTGCTAGGATAACATTCATTCTAAGTAAAAATGAACTTAATATTTAAGATATTAACAGGCATTGCATATTGAGCTATCAAAACATGAAAAAAATATTGGCAAGTGTTAAAATGCTTATCTTGTTCATATTTGTTATATGAAATGGACAAATTTATCATGATATTACTAAATACCTTTGCAAAAATCGAATTAACTGAAATAATTAAAAATAATTTAAATGAAATATAGAATTTTGCATTGCTGGTGAGAAAGTATCATACTACAACATTATGTATTATAGCACTCATTAGAAGCAGAGTCTTCTCCAGCGTTAATAGACAAGAATTCTCTCATTTCTCTTGAAAAATAAAACATATTCAAATTTAATTGAAAAAAAGAAAAAAACAAAGATGTAATTATTCGAACTACGTACTTTTTATTATATTTCTCATGCAATATCCATTAAGCTATCTGGAGACAGAGCTTTTCAAAATATTTTAGGTATATGATGATTTCCACACAATTTTGGGCAAATTAATTGTTGAGTTTAAGCTATTCTTTGCATCAGATTGCTCCTATTATTATACAATATCACTTTTTAGGTAAAATCTAATGCTTCGAATATTTAATTATTTATTATTTTTCGATACTTATGTTAGCATTATAAATATAGCTCATTAGCCACTCAAATTTTAAAATAAAAATACATATGACATTAAACTGTTTGACTTAATCTTATAAATGAACCAATTACTTATTATCTTGTATTAATTGTGTAATATATACAAAATTTCAGACTAAATTTAACTTTTAATTTCTTAGTCACGCTCATATTTATGAGTGCTCCTGTAAATTGACTCTAAATTATTCGATTTTAATAGGAATTATATAATTTTGAAATTCTTTTACTTTAATATTCTTTATTTATATATTAGATATTAATTTACTTAATATTGGCTATTTTTATTTCCCAAGTTTTTCAAAATTTGCCATGTAAAGTTTAACGTACTTTTTCCTCATTTTACGAATTGCTATCAACAAAGCTTTCCTCTTTAGAAAAACATAGTATAATGTTTTTAAAAACCATAATTTAGTGCGCCTATCTTCCAAAATTCAAAACAATTGCTGAATCTGTTAATTCCTGATTCAATTAACACCGAAATCAAGATTAATCAACTTGAATCAACTTTATTTTCATTTACTAAAGCAAACTGACTTTACTGACATTACAAGCTATACTAATTATCTATTCAAACGGAAATTACAAATCGTTTTGAAAAATTGTACAGACAGATTTGCAAACCCATCGAACCACTTTACCAGCTTCAGGATACGCATATACCCTCCAAAATAAAAGCGAATCGGAATTGCCAATTTTTAATTAAAATCTAACTAAGCTTAATTTGAATAAAAACATTTACTATATATGATAATGAAACATCTTATATCGAAATGAGTTCATAACTCCATTTTTTACTTTAACTCAATTTAATTCTTTCCATTAAGTAGAACTATATATCTAACCATATCCATAAGATACTTTATGAAGTGTTAAACACTTCTCTCGTTTGCATGTTCCTCACCTGGAGGGAGACTCCAAACTTGCTCGATCAGGATTCCTCCAGGGGGTCCAAAAATTTTTAAGGTTAAGAGTTTTACAACCTTTGTTCAAATGAGAAAAGTACTAATGTCAAGTTACTGTCTCAAATTCAACTTTCAAATTGTTTGGAGATAATTAACAATGTCATTATGACCATATTTTTTTGCACTTGATAACGGAGTGCTTCCATTATTATTAGTGATTTCTTTATTAGCTCCAATAGAGATAAGGTATTTTACAACTTCAATATTACCTTCAATCGATGCCCACAGAAGAGCTGTATTTCCTTCTACTGTTTTCGCTTCTATGTTCGCTCCAACAGATACAAGATATTGGACTACTTGAATTCTATTATATCCTGATGCTCGAATGAGTGCTGTACTACCTTTGTTATTTTTTGTTTCAATGTTTGCACCTGCCGATATAAGATATTTTACTAACTCAACTTCATTATTTATTGATGCCGAAATAAGGGGTGTATCACCAATATTATTCTTTGATTCTATATTAGCTCCAATAGATACAAGATATTTCGCTAACTCTAGATGTCCTTTCATCGATGCCAAAAATAGTAATGAATTTCCTTTCACTGTCCTTGATTCTTTGTCACATCCACTTTGAATAAGAGATTTAACAAGTCCAACATTTCCTCTAAATGCTGATTGCTGTAATATATTTCTATCCTTTTGACCATTTTTATCTAAAAGTCCCTCATCACATGCTTTTTTGATCATCTTGTTGTTATTTTGTTTAGAAAGATCATCAAAAAATGCGTAAATACTTTCAAAATCGTCCGATGCTTTGAATTCATTAATTTTTGAGAGAATTTTTTTCTCTTGATTACTAGTAAGAGATTTTTCTGCTTCTTTTTCTTCTATTTCTTTGAGTAAACGTTCATTTGCTTGTTCAAGTTTTGAAATTTTTTGGAGATTTGTTTCATTTTGTTGGAGAACTGAATTGAGTAAATCCTGGTAATGTTTATCATGTTGATTAAGTATTTCAATAACATTATCTAATAGTTGAATTTTTAGATAACGTTTCATCAAATCTAAAACAGAAACGGCATCTTGATAATCATTCATGTTAACAATCACATTTCGAGCGCATTTGTATAATTTTGTTGCTCCAATAGCATTATTTCCTTGTTTAAGAAGAGAATTGTATGAATTTGGAGTTAATTTTGCAGATTTAAGTATTGTTTTTAAATCATCTTCATCGAATACATTAAAAAGATTTTCTTGTTCTAAATATTCATCAATATGACTCGAGGTATACTCGAAATTCTGAATCATCCAAAATGGCAAAAAAATTGTTGAAAAAATTTTATGGATTCAAGAAACATCTGTTTATTATGATCATTAAAATTCTCCAGTTTCACAAGTCGTAAATTTACAATGACTGAAAAATTCTCATCATATTGGAGGCAAATCTCATTATATCTCACAGATCGTAGGCTCAATCAAGAACTATCTTCAAATATCAGGTAAAGAAGGCTAAACAGCTTATGAATTACAATATTTCATAACATTGTTTATATTTTAAAAACAAAGACTCATTCTATTTGTTTATTTACGCTTGTTTGCAATACTTTGGAGTTTTGCTTAAAAAAGTAGCGTATAGCAAATTCAGCCTCATTGCTGAAATGCATAGTTTTAACTTCAATGGTATCGTTATTAATACTAATTAATATAGTAAAATTTCGATATTCTTGAAGGTGGAGAGAAGATCTAATGCAAATCCAAAATTTATATACTTCCAAAGCTCCTACGGCAGACAGATAACCTTCTATCCGTGAGGTAAAAGGGTGTATGTTAGTAATATCAATTTGCTCGAATTATCTCCATACATTACCATTATTCTATAGTTCGAGAATAATTATTGCAACCTTAACGTCATAAATGTTAAATCAAACAGCTGTCACCGTGACTTGATCATTGCAAAGAGAAAGGCCTGAGAAGAGCTGATTTCGAAAAATAAATAAACGTCACTTTTTTGAATTCGTTTTTTTTCCTAAAATTTTGAAAAAATGAGTGAAGAAGATTTCAATTCTCCCGGAACAGTTGCAGTTCGCCCATATCAAGCCCCTCCACAACCACAGACTGTTGATCCTGCTCTTGATTCAAAAGCAATGCAATTAGAAACAGAAATTCGACAACAAAATTCATCAATTAAATCGATATTGGAAAGTTTAAAGCACATGGAATCATCACAATTACCAGGCATGGCTACTACACTACAAAATTTGCGTACTTCGATTGAGAGAGTCGTTGTTGCAGACATACCTAATGCTGTTAAACCAGTAGAAGATGATGTAACACGCGTTAGACAGAAATTTGATAAGTTTTCTGGCGAAGCACAAAACAAATTGCAGTTTTTGAATGAAAAACTCGCAGATGCATCATCAAATATCGGTCAAGTTCTTCAGAGATACGGAGACTTAACAACAACAGCACGCACATCTGTTGCTGAAATCGACGCTGAACTACAAAGGCAGAGAGATACTCTTGATAATGCTACCGCAAGATTACATGGCTTAGAAGCGGGAATGGGACAGGCAGATGAGATTCTTCGATCTCTTAGAACAGAAATACAGAACTTAACACGTGCTTTTAATGAAAAATTATCACAATTTCAAGGTGAAACTGTTGCATCGTTTGGATCTACCTCTGCATCGCTCGGAGCCGCCCTTAAGAACGAATCTAAGGTCAGGCAGCAAACAATGCAACAAATACAGAAGCAAGTTAATGACGTGAATCGTCAAACAACAGATGTTGTTTCAAAAATGTTGACATTTTTAACAACGACAAAGAATCAGTACCAAACATCCTTAATGGCCTTATCAAAAGCTGCTAAAGAAGGTCTCATCTCCTGCAGTGCTTCCTCAGCTGATGGTTTCTCCCAATTGGCTGCAAGAATGGATCAATTTGTCGCAGATTCGAATGCCCAGTTTTCAACATTGGAAAGTGATGTAAATTCAACAATTCAAGCTCTTAAAAACCATATAGTTACAACAAGCCAAGGCTTAGAGACAGCGCTAAGCTCTGTATCGCAAGCACGTCTAAACAGTGAACAAGATATTGTTGCTCGTTATGATGAGTTGAAGACTAATTTAACACAACAATTACAGCAACAATCCGAAAGAATGGGAAATCTAGTGAACCAAACAGTAACTAACTGCACAGCAGAACTTGATAGAATCACAGGAACAGTTAAAGCCCAATTGGCTGAAGTAAGAAGCCAAATTGAAAGAGTTCAGAGATTAGAAGCAAGATTAAATGCTGTAAACAATGCAGCTGTTGCAACTAGATCTCAACTTGCAGAACAGATATCACAGATATCGCAAAGATATACTGAATTAACAACTTCTGTCGAAAAATTACAAAATGATTTCAGAAAAAAGGTCGATGAATTTGATACAAGGATAGAATTCTTCGAGGCTCCGGAGAATAGACCAAACTATGCGACGAAAAAGGAATTATCTGATGTAATACAAAGAACTCAGCAAATGTTTGATGGAAGGTTTGAAGAAATTGAGCAACAAATCGGCCAAGTGTTCGCGCATATCTCCGAACTTACTCTAAAACAGCCGAAGAAGCCTTCTTCTTCAGGTGAACCTGGAGCTGAAATGTTGAGCAAACTTGTTAGTGAACAAAACAAATAAAAATATTATATTTACGTATGGTTGTTATTCTGTAAATTAGTTGACTTTTTTAACAATATTTTTATGGAAAATCCTCCTGATCCTGAAACTGTCACCGAGCAAGTAATTCAAAGACTTCAGGATGGAGAAGATAACGAATGGGACAATATCAACATTTTTACGCAAAAAGCCGATTTGGCAAATCTGAATATGATCACTGTAATGATGTGTTAATTGCCCCATTCAACACGTGTATTTTTTCGTCTGGCTAACTCAATGCGATAAATGTATTTCTTGAAATTGATTTTATAAACTTAACAGAATTTATCAATTCATGCTTTTAGTATCTAGCTATTGGAATTGCTATAGGAGAGTGGAAAAAAAATTCTTGAATTCAATCTTAGAATTATCGTTCTATCACAGAACAATCAATCCAGAACACCCTTAATAACCAAGTTTATGATCATAGTGCTGTAAACAAATGGTCCAGCGAAATTCTCGAAATGACACTTCGTACACTCTGCGAGCGCTTCGCAGCTTACAAGTTTGTTTCTCAGTGCCTTATCCTCCAAAAAGCAGGAGGTGGTCTCCATGTTTCATCATCTTGCTACTGGGATTCAAATTCTGATGGCATGGTTACAGTTCGTTGGAAAAACGAGTCAATGCACTGCATTGTTTCAATTTATGGCCTTGCTGTTCAATAAATATTCTTCATTTTTAAAATTATACGCCATTCTCTCAAATGAACTAACTTAGAAAGGAAAATAATCAAATCTTACTCTTTATTGCATATATTAATGCAATTGTTTAGCTATTTTGATTCAAATTCTTTTCTTCTCTATATGAAATTCTGTTTTTTTATTTTCGAACTTTGTTTAATATTGGTAATGTTGCATGCTAAGTTCGGTCAAAATGTAAACCTCTCAATTTTATCGTCGGGGGAAGTAACTCAATTCCTTCAAAATTATTCTTTAAATATTGAATTTAAAGTTATTTAATTTGGATTATAAATAAATAGGCTAATACAATATTTAAAAATGAGAAAAAATAACTTTTCAAAGAACTTTTCATAATCTCAAAGAAAATTTTTTATTCAATAATTATATAAATTAATTAACATTCATAATGAAATTGGATTTTTTTTATTAAAAATTTGTCCTACTTAACTTTTTGAGAGAATTTGGCTTTCTCGTAAACGAAAAAGGGGATTTGACGGAGTCAAATCCCCGCTCACAAAAAGTGGACTTTACATGTCAAATTTTATATGCATGTAATGTCCACTTTTATGAGTTTTAGGAAGGAATTGGAAGCCATGAGTTACTGACATTGCATCAGTATCTCATAGCCTCCAATTCCTTCAAAAAATGGGAGAAACTTTGTCCGAATAGTTTAACATTCGGACAAAGTTTCTCCCATTTTAAGAAGGAATTGGAGGGTAAGAGATATACCATATGAACGTATATCTCTTACCCTCCAATTCCTTCTAGAAAGTGTCCAAACTTGTGGTTAATTGCAAAGTATTAACCAAAGTTTGGGACACTTTCAAGTGGAGATGGAAGGCTTTGGGGTATATATTAATACAATATACCTCAAAGCCTTCCATCTCCACTACAAATGTGAGAAACTTTGTCCGAATAGTTTAACATTCGGACAAAGTTTCTCCCATCTTTCAATGTAATTGCTACCTGTGAGGTACTGACTTGAAGTCAGTGCTTCACAGGTAGCAATATCCAAAAATTTAAAAACATTTTATCAGTTCGTTAGAGAACTAGAGCCTCCTAGGTACTGAACCAGAATCAGTGCCTAGGGGACTCTAGTGATCTATATAAATCTGAGAAACTTTGAGGAAATTGTTCGACATTTCCTCAAAGTTTCTCAGCAATTTAGCGAGGGATGTTCGTTATCGTGTAGATATTTATAATATATACATGATAACAAACATTCCCCGCTAAAAGATGTAAAATCTTATAAGAAATAATTGCAAAAGAATAACAAATTGCAACAAATTTTATATGAAACTGAACCTTATGAGGTAGTGATTCAAGATCACCGCCTCATAAGATTCAGTTTCAATCTCAAGTATCTCAAAAGTAAGGCTCTATTTTTTGCCATGTAAAGTGTCACTTTTTCTGTCCAAATGATAAGTTATTCAGAGAAAGTTTCCCAGCTATCAAGAGGGAATTGTTCCTTATGAGTTATATATTCATACTGTATACCTCATAAGGAACAATTCCCTCCTTAAAACGAGAAAACTTGTTCGAAATTGTTTATCATTTCGAACAAGTTTTCTCGTTTTTAATAAGAAACTAAAGGCTATGAGGCACTGATTATATATTAGTGCCTCACAGCCTTTAGTTTCTATAGATAGCTGGGAAACTTTCTCCAAATGATAAGTTATTCAGAGAAAGTTTCCCAGCTATCAAGAGGGAATTGTTCCTTATGAGGTATATAGTTATAATGTATACCTCATAAGGAACAATTCCCTCATTAAAATCGTAGATATTTTTACTTATTACTCATGCTTTCAAAATCACAATCCTCTGAAAAGTTATTTTTTATTAAGAATTTAGAATTTTGATAAATACCTTTTTTCAATTTGATATAATACTTATATATTTTCAAAAAGACATTTTGAAAGATATCTCAAAAGTTCTCTGAAAACCTATTTTGATTAATTTTGAGAAATATCCGTATTAAATTAATCAATAAATTCATTCAACACTACTTTAATTTTTAAATTCAAAAATTATATGTGCTTCTTAAAATGTCTCACAAAAATTTTATTTATAATTATATACAATATTAAAAATCCCACAACATTTTTTACTTTACATAATCGTACTTCCTCGACGATTAATTTCCCCTCAATTCCTATCGTTGACCGAACTTAGCATGCAACAGTAACGAATAATAAAAAAAAAAAAAAAAAAAAAAAAGGTAGTGGGCTTCCAGGGGCTGCGCCCCTTCTAGCCCCGAAGATGTTTAGTATAAAATGAGGTTTTTATTCGGAAAATTGTGAGTCTTGTGGTTCATCTTCTTGAGTAGAGTCTTCTTCTTCAACATCAAAGTCATCTGGTGTATCGAATTGAATGTATGAAAGCCAAATGTTGTATGTGTTTTCCAATTGGCTTTCAAACTTGAGATACATTCCATGCATGAGTGTTATTTCAGTTTCAACGTAGAGTTGCTGATGTGGCTTGAAGACATGCATGAGAATTGGTCCTCCAAATTCGTCCTTGAAAAATTTGCAGTAGCAAACATAAACTGAGATAGAGTCTCCTTCTTCAATGTCTTCTGCTTGGTTAACGAAATGAATAGCAATTTTGCGTACTTGAATTGTGTTGTTGTCTGAGTAAAATAATGGTTTGAACTTGGGGTTGAGTGAGCTAAGACATTGCCATTTTGCTGTTTTCTTGTCCGTACTCACGTTCTTCTTCGTCATCTTGATATCCGTAACTCTTTAATTTGAATTCGACACAAAACTGTTCGACTTTTTTTTGCAGCTTTGGGTGGAAGACTTTCAATAAGCTGACATATAGTTCTGTCAAACACTATCTTTGTTATTGTTGGAAAATAGTTGACAATTGTGTCGCCTAATTCGAATGGGTCAGGTGTTTCTTTTTGTAGTTTGGTAAGTCTGCAAGAACTTTGTTGAGTTGTTCACAATATTCTTTGTTAAAAGTTGCAGCAACTCTTTCTTCTGGCTTTGAATTGAAGTATTCTTCAGACAATCTGAGTAGTATTTTGCGTAGTTCAGCGTTGCTGTGGTTCTTTGTAATACGGAGCTCGTTTGGTATTGTTTTTGGTAGTGAAATGGCTTTGGATTGAGCGAATTGCAGGACAAATTTGAATTTGAATTGTCTGTTCTGCTTGGAGAATGTGTAGATGCTGCAGTTTGATATTGAGGCTCTAAACCTGTGGGCGCTGAAAGTCTGCAAGCAATTTCTTCAGGTGAATTTGGAGCGAACACGCTAGCGAATGCCATTAGACAAAAATAAACTGTTTTTTCGACTACTCATAGAAAAGTTTAAAATAAACCGTTTTCGTCAACGGTAACCCCTCATTTTTTTTTTATTTTATTTAATAGTTACCGTTGGCAAACCGTTCCATCTCAAATATTGAATGAACTATAAACGTTTTTTGTTTTCTATATATACTTTTTTCACCATCGGACAAACTTTTGACAGAAAGGAGCTTACACATACTTTACACTTGTCAAAATATTTTTAACATACGATAGTATATATTTGCTCGAACAAATAATGGTCTATCGTCAACGCTCATAAGAGATAGACCCACTTTTCTAAAGTATATATTTGAGTACTTTAAAAAAATATTATAGAACGATATAACAAATATTTTACAAAACTGACAACACTTTGACCGAGTAGTTTTTTGAGCTGAAACAAAAGTGTCATATAAACATCTGTCAAAAACCGCTTTTTAACTTCACTTAAAATGCCACGTAAGCTACGTAAGAATATACGTAAGAGGAAGAGAGCATTGAAACATCCAATAGTAAAACTGACACCACAACAACAGTTGCAACAACAAATGCTGAATGACCCCACTATGTTGCAACAAATGTCAAGCAATCCTATGCTTTTAAACCGAGTTGTTGGTGCACAGAGTGGAGGTTTAAGAGCGGCACTTTTAGCGAAAATGGCAGGCTATGGTGGAGCTGCAGACGAACAGCTATAACCCTCAAAGTCAAATGAATTTGAGTTCACTCAAAAATCAAATAACAGATGTCAAAAAGTCAAACTAGACATACAGAAGCAAATAAGTGAAAACGAAAAGAAACTAGAATATGACAGACACACAAAGAAACTCAATGAGTTAAACGTAGAGAAAAAGAAGAAAGAAGAACAACTGAAAGAACTAAGTACAGAGGAATATGCGAAAAAAGTGTCAGAAAAAGCAGCAGAAGTAGCAAAAATGGAACAAGATGTCATAAATTTGAAAAACCATACTACTCAATATAAAATACTGAAAGATGAAGAGATAAAACAAAAAGCCCTGAAGACATATATGGATAGCGATGAGAGTATAAAAAAGAAGTTGAAGCAAATGTAAAGGCAGAAAAACTTTTACAGTTGCAAAACCAAACCGTACAGTATGAAAACTTAGCACAAGAAAGTAAAAATAACGACGCAGCCATGCAAAAGGCAATGAAAAGCGCAGAATATATAAAAGCTAATAATGACTGGTTAGATGCCCAAGCCAACGCTAAAGCAGCCCAACTCATAGGGTCAATAAGGACAAAAACAAAGCGGATGAAGACAGTTCAAATGAAGCTTTAACAAATGCTGACTTTAAGAACGCTTTCGAAGCTCTTCATAGTAAGGTGAAACAAGTGAACGACTTCTCATCTGGAAGAAAACTGAAGTCTGAAGGTTTCGACAAAGAGTTAAAGAAAGTAGCACAAAATATGACGAAAATAACAGATGCAGCAACGAGACAGGCAGTTCAAAGTGCCTATGACGCCGTTAGAGCAACTGTTGTGAAAAGTCAAGAAAAAGAGTTACAACAGACCAAAACAGACCTAGTAAATGCTTTCTTAAAAACGAAAAGTCAGGTAGGACATTACGCTGCAGATGGAACATAGTTGCCAGCTGGTGGAACTTATATACCAGCTGGTGGAACTTATATACTAGCTAGTGGAACTTATATACCACCAAACCCTCCAAGAGAAGCACCTGCACCAGGACTACCTAAAACATTTACATCGTCACATGGACACAGACACAGGCATGCACCAAAACCAACACAACAACCAACAGTTCAAAACCCTGCACAACAACCACCTCCACAACCAGCACAACAACCAACAGTTCAAAACCCTGCACAACAACCACCTCCACAACCAGCACAGCAACCAACAGTTCAAAACCCTGCACAACAACAACCACAAACAGAGCAAGGACATAAAAGAAGTAGAGAACAAGGAAACCAAGAATTCTTAAAAATGCTTAAGGAAGAGTATGGTTACCCAGATACTATTGACTTTAGTGACAGATATAAAGAAGCTATTCGAAAGTTCAATGAAGGAAATACTGACCCGAACCTATTTAGCTTTATGGCTCAACACCAAATCGGATATAATTTCAAACCTGGAAAATACAAGCTCGCAAAGGGATATGATTTAATAGCATATCATCCAAATGACATGAACGAATTTACTCCGAGATATTTGGTGTCAGAGCTAAATGACAATTCAACTATCTTCATGAAACGCGTAAAAATAGAGACGGAACGAAAGAACAAAGGCTTATGAATGCGAATGACTTAAATAGGGAACTTGTTGAAAACGGTCTCGGAATATATGAAATGCCAGCAGATGAGGTACAAGAAACTCCACAGGAAGAACTAGTTCAGATACAACCAGACATGGAAGAAATAGTTCAGCAACAACAGCTAGAAGAGCCTGAAGGAAACGAACAAGTCCTTCCTTTGGAAACTAACTTCACAGAACTAGATGAAGATTTGGAACAGCCGAAAAATCTTGACCCTCAACAAGAGTATGCGGAGAATATGGAATATTTCCAAGAGTCTAAAAAAAATTCGGCTGACATAGTAGAAGAATATCGAAAAATGTTTGCCGACATACAAAAGACTCCAGCACCAGATGAAAATATTCAGCATAGAATGGAAGAACTGAAAAAAAATGTACACAAATACAACAACCCTTTTTACTTACGAGCATTTAACGTTCAATCTTCGGATGAACTCGGTGAAGATAAAAGGTTAAAATTTCAAGAAAACATATAGAAATGAAACATTGTTTAAAGTTCATTCAGAACCTAACCAAGATGGAAACAAACCTACTTTTGTTTCTGCAGACGATGAGAACTACAATGAGATGGGTCATAAAGCTAATCCAGATAGGTGGTTCATAAACTTACAACCACAATTCCAAGAGTTGTAGACGCAATGGAAGTCAATGGGTGAACGAGATATAGCCTGGTATTTTAAGGGGAATCTCTCCTCCTTCACTTTCCGTAACTCGTCTTACAACAATACAGACAAACAGGTTATATATGAGTTTGAGACCAAGAATGGTGTAACTCGACCTGTCCGATTCAAAGACTCCGAGGGCGACCATGAAATTAAACGGAAATTAGCTAGGAAGGAATATAAAATGGACTGGTTGCCACCACCTCCACCACCTTTACCTGTTCCTCAAGTAAATAAGCCTTTCCCGTTCCCAAGAATTCCCACATTTAAATTCAAATTCGAATAAAAATTTTTTATTTCATGCAATGTTTAACTATTTCACCATCTTCTTTAACACCCCAGTACTTACGCTTGGAGAGGACATGAACTTCGGTGAAAATTTTGTCCAATTTGAATTGACCCATCTTTTCACCGACCATTCCCATTTCAATGAGTTTGTTATAGCCTTCTTCGTTCGTCATGAGTGCGTCAATGTTCTCATAGTAAACCTTGACTTTGGATTTGACTTCGGAGAAGAACTCATTGTAGTTGTCAAGGACTGCCTTTGCGAACTGAGGGTAAGACCAATGTTCGACAATAGGTTTTAATGTGGTTACTAAGCCACTTTGACCTTGAGTGAATTCGTACTTCAAAACAAAAGGAGAAAACCTTCAACAAAGTTGTCGACCTTCTCATAATGTTTACTCTTCATCTCTTGAGGTTTCTTAATGGAATATCCCCATGTCGAATTCATAAGCAATTTGAGTGTCATTGCAAGTTTGGGGTTTGAAGCTTTCCTAATATCATACAGTTGTTGTATGACTTTTCCAACTGTATAGTTCCTTCCCGGGAACTCACCATCTTCGTTTGGAATTCCAGTCGGAATATATTGGACAAACCTCATGTATGCAGCGTTAAGGTCGACATAGTATATCTTTTCATCTGAGTCGAACTTGTTGCAACCAATTGGTCCAGTTTGTGGAAATTCAAGTGAGTCTCTTATCTTCTGAGAAACTTCTCCTGTTATCTCATAAACATCGTCGAAGCAACCTGTTTCATATAAAACCTTCTGACCTAACTCAGATGCTCTCCAATATAATTTGACGTCAATTGGATGTCTCAATGGAAGTTTGTTTATAGCATCTTGAAGTTCTTGCAACCTCATTGGAAGTTCTTCTGGTTCAGGTTGGTATCTGAACATACCAACCCCTTGTGGAACCGTGTACTTCTTTTGTACTAGAACTTTGTCTGGAACAACTTTTGGTCTTGCTAACAATGAAAAGTTTGTTTCGTCTTTTGGTACAAAAGTTTCTGTCAGCTTGTCATCTGGAATTGGTTCCAACAAACCTTTCTTGAAAAGAATGTTGACAGCTCTGACAATGTTGCACTTACTTTTACCAAAGAATGGGTTTGTAAGACTTTCGTTCAACATGAAGTGGTTGTGGACAATTACAATCTTCAACCATGGTAAGTCTTTGTCAACAACATAGTCGTCATGTGAAGAACCTTTAGCTGTAGGTATGTTGACTCGGATATTGACATTTGCCAACGGTGCAATTTTTGCCAATTGACCTCTGAGAATGTACCTTGTCTTCACACATGACTCAAGATACTTCATCTTCTCATCTGTAACAAGACCAGAGTTCCTGAGACATGTAAGAATGCAAGGTTCATTGACAATTGTTTCAATTGAATTGTAAATTCCATACCTTGTCAAGTCAATGTCAGACTTATTTATGAAGGGGAAGTATCCAGCATGTTGTCTGACTGCTTGAGGGTTAGGTTGGTACCATTCGAACTTGACACTTGCAATTCCTTCAATTGCATTCAAAATGTCTGAGTCGGAGTCAACCATTTGTTCTCTCTTTGTAGTCTTGAAAGCGTCAAGAAGTTTTGCGGCTGTTTGTTCATTGCCATGTGCATAGTAAATGTGACCATCCAAATCTGTTATGGTCAATCTGAGATTGTGTCCTTTCTTATTTCCGTCTTGAATTGCAGCAAGTACTCCCATGAAGCCTTCTTTGTTCTTTCCTTCGTCAAAGTTTACTGTAAAGGTTCGACCAGATGTAATTTGACTTCTAACTTCACGATACTTTTCATATGCATATCTTGTTCTTTCCATGGGAGCATGTGCGTCTTCACCTTTTCCTTTTTTCCTTCTCAAAGGATGCAATTGTTCGTCATGTTTCCAGTAGAATCTGGCAAAGCCGTCGTGTCCTTCAACTTGAGGTTCACTAACATCGAAAGGCATGTCCATAAGACGTTCTTCTTCTAACCTCTCTAGTCTGTTTGGATAATTGGCACGTGCTGTTTCCAAATCCATTTCGTAGCGAAGACCAGACAATTTGTCATAGACTTTTATGGGTCTTCCCTTCCTATATTTAAAATTCTTCGAAACTCTCCAACCATATCTTTGTAACTCTGCTTTTATTCTAGCAGACTTTCTATCCATTCTATATGGGGCATTTTTATAAAAATAAAAAAATATTTTTTCTTTACTTTACATAACCGCCTGCTGCCATAAGTCTTTGACGCCAACCCATACCAGCTAATGAAGGTTGACTTGGTTTAGTTTGGAAACTAAACTTTGGTTTTGGTTTATCTTCAGTTTTTGGTTTCTCTTCTTCTATCGGTTTTTCGTCACTTTTCGGTTCCTCTGACTTTACTTCACTTGCAGGAACAGTTGTGTCGTCAACATCTTCATAAATATCATATGCCATTTGTTTTTGTTTTCCTTTCAACTTTTTGTGTTTGTTGTAAAGTTTAGAATATTTCGACTCTAAGTCAATGAGATGTTCTATAATGAACTGTTGGTCAGTGAAGTAAACTTTTCCATCTGTTGTCTCCAAAGCTGTAATGCATGAAAAATAGCGTGACTTCATTTTTGACAGTTTACAAATGTAAAGTGTTGCATCCTTAAAAACTTGGAAATATATACATTCATGAATTATCTTGTATATTAATTGAAAATCCATAAAACCCTAACAATATTTTTTCTTAAAAAAACTATAAAAATATAAATAAAATTAATCGTTAAATAAAAATATTTGATATTAGAATTTTATTGGAAAAATAAAAAACTTAATATTTTAAAGAAATACTTAAATACTTGAATGTTTTAACTTTTACATTATCATATAGACTCTCAAATTATTGATTGGAAACGGTTTGAGGGTTATCAATTTAAAAAAAATTGTGAGTTTTTTAAATTTTTGGCAATGAGTTTTAAAAATTTGTGAGTGAGAATGTGTGTTGATGCTTGGCACTTTGAAGGGAAGATGTTCTGGGTTCACAATTATTAATGGGATAAATAAAATGATTATAAATATAATATATTAGAAAATAATTTGCAAAATCTCTCCATTTTTATAAATTTAATAATAGAAGTTGATCTATATAGAAAGAGCATTTTATCTATTAAGTTTTTGGCTTTTGCCTTCAAATCATTAATATAATTTTTTCAAAAAAAATTGTTTTATTTAAAATAAACAAATTTTATCAAATAACTAGTATTTTTAAATTATCTTTTGAAAAATTGAAAAATTTACAAATTAAAAAATGGAAGACATCTTGGTTCGTCTCGAAAACCCAGAAGATCTTAAAACTTTTCAACTCCCAACCGTTCCCGCCGATCAGGTTCTCAACGTAATTGAAGAAAAATATCAAGAATACATTAATAATCCAAATGTAACTCTCGAAGATACGGCAAAAACACTTTCAATAGGAAAAGAACGTTTGAAAAAAATTTTCGTACTACTCGGCTATCCAATAAAAGAAAGAGGAAGACCAAAGAAAAAAATTTTTGAGGAAGATGTATACAAAATTTTGGAAATTAAAGCACAATATGACATTGGATACAAAAGGATCAAAGAATCATATTTCGAAAAAGTCGAAAGATTTACATTCAACGATGCTTTCAAAATTTTCAATCAACAACATTTGTTTACATTTCACAGGCATCAGAAAATCGACGAACATCCACATGAATACGTTGCTCAATATGTTAATCAATTGTGGCATACTGATTTGAAATTTCTGAAGGACGATAACGGTAACCTTCAATATTTAATTTCATTTCTTGATGACAGAAGCAGATACATTATTTGCTGGGATGTTTTCGATACAAAAGAAATGAAAAATACTGCCAGAGTATTTCGTCACGCAATTGATTTAGTCAAATTAGTTCCACATGGAATTCTCACAGATAATGGAACAGAATTCATTGGAAAAGATTTTGAAGCGGTTTGCCAAGAATTCAATATAAAACATTTCAAAACTCATCCGTACTCTCCAGAGGAAAATGGAAAAATTGAAAGGAGTTGGGAGACTCTTTTCAAGACAAACCCTGGAGTGAACGTCTTTGAGTTCATCCCCAATGTTGTTTCCCAGTATAATAGGGTATGGAAACACTCCGCATTATTCAAACTCTTTGGGGAGAAATTGACTCCATTTGAGGCCTGGGAAAGAGGCCCCAAATGGACAAAAGATCTCTGCGCTGAACCAGGCTTCGAAAAAAATCTTAGAGATTAACAAATAATTTCAAAAACAAGAAAATTCAAAAAATCACAAAAAGGAAGTTAAGGAATAAACACTTACATTTATTACATTTGGATTTTTTAAAAAATTCAGTATTATTTTTAGAAATAAGATAATATAGTTCTAAATAAAACAAAGAATGTTAAGAATGAAGAAGGAATTAGCGGATGCAGCCGAAGCACACTCACAAATTACTCTCAATATCCACTCAAATCATACAAAGTTTTGTCGAATAGTTTGATATAAAGACAAAAAATTTACAATTTTTAATTAAATCCGAACAATCTTACATATGCAGCTGAAGCACACTCACAAATTACTCTCAATATCCACTCAAATCATACAAAGTTTTATATTTTCATTTTATTGTTTCTTAATAAAGAATTTACTTTAATATTCTTAATTGTTTTCTTTTTTATATTTAATTTTTGATATCTATTTTAAAAAACTTATACAAATTCGAGTCAGCTAATAATTGAATTGAAAAAATAAAAAGAAAACATATAATTTTTAATCCGTCTAATTGAATAAGCAATATTATAAATATTATGTTAAACGGTTAATTTTTTCTCAAAAAAAATTATTTCGAATTTCCGAAATTTTTGACATTTTGGCTGAGAACTATGGTCTGCGAGGTACATAGATAGAATCAGTACCTCGCAGACTATAGTTCTCTATATGGCGCCGAAAATTTTTTGGTGAAATGTCGTCGCATTTCACCAAAAATTTTTCGGCGCCATAGGAAGAATTGGAGGGTGTGAGATACTATTACATGCTATAGTACTCACACCCTCCAACTCCCAATCAAAATCGCATAAAATTTGCTACTTATCTTCAGATTACCTCCCATTATAAAATATATCATTGCTATCTCATCGTACTATATTTCCACCCTATTGTATTTAAAAATATAAAATTTTTTGATAATATATTTTTATATCTTGAATTTTCAAGCAAAATATTCACAGATAATATAATGGGAAATCTATCTCAACCTAGCCTTAAAGTACCAAACTCCTGCTTGCATTCTCACTCACAAATATTAAACATCCATCTCCAAAAAACTAAATTCTTCACAATTTTTTAAAATTGAGAACATAAAAAATGTATGCATTCAATAATTTAAGATACTAACAAATATTAAAAACTTCAAAATATCAGATATTAACGTTTTTCAATTAAAAAAATATCATTTTGCTTTTCAATTCGAACATAAATCTTAAATATTTTTAATTAATATCTGATTTACAGCATTATTATCCATTTATAAATCTGACAAATAAATGACAAAACCATCAGAAATAGTGTCACTTTTTGTCAAAAGTGAAGTCACGCTATTTTTCATGCACAACACTCCATGGGCAAGCTTGTCGCAATTCAATGGGTTCCAAATCCAGGCAAGAAGACGAAGGTCAGACACATTGACGGTGACAAGCTCAACAACCGTAAGGAGAACCTCGAGTGGTTCTAAGAGTAAAAAAATATTTTAGGGGGAAACCCCAAGTAAATTTAAGTGTTTAGTTGGATAAGTAGGCACTATTAATGGTAATTTGGAAAATTAGCTCCCGACCTTTGAATTGGGCTCTTTCGTTATCTTCCCAGTTGCGTAGGAGGTCGTCCCAGAGGAGTTGGTAGAATTGCCAATTCAAGGACGATTTGTCCTCCCAGGCATTGAGGATGTACTGCTCGTAGAGTCTCATGACCTCTGCCTTGCACCAGACACCCTCTCCCTTGGAACGTAAGGCTTCTTCGAAGTGCTCGAATGCGATTGGCTGCTTGACCATCCGAAATGACACTTTTTGTCCGTTTGGTCAATGTTCGTGTCTCGTGCCATAGTCGACGAAAATACAGACAAACAGGTTATATATGAGTTTGAGACCAAGAATGGTGTAACTCGACCTGTCCGATTCAAAGACTCCGAGGGCGACCATGAAATTAAACGGAAATTAGCTAGGAAGGAATATAAAATGGACTGGTTGCCACCACCTCCACCACCTTTACCTGTTCCTCAAGTAAATAAGCCTTTCCCGTTCCCAAGAATTCCCACATTTAAATTCAAATTCGAATAAAAATTTTTTATTTCATGCAATGTTTAACTATTTCACCATCTTCTTTAACACCCCAGTACTTACGCTTGGAGAGGACATGAACTTCGGTGAAAATTTTGTCCAATTTGAATTGACCCATCTTTTCACCGACCATTCCCATTTCAATGAGTTTGTTATAGCCTTCTTCGTTCGTCATGAGTGCGTCAATGTTCTCATAGTAAACCTTGACTTTGGATTTGACTTCGGAGAAGAACTCATTGTAGTTGTCAAGGACTGCCTTTGCGAACTGAGGGTAAGACCAATGTTCGACAATAGGTTTTAATGTGGTTACTAAGCCACTTTGACCTTGAGTGAATTCGTACTTCAAAACAAAAGGAGAAAACCCTTCAACAAAGTTGTCGACCTTCTCATAATGTTTACTCTTCATCTCTTGAGGTTTCTTAATGGAATATCCCCATGTCGAATTCATAAGCAATTTGAGTGTCATTGCAAGTTTGGGGTTTGAAGCTTTCCTAATATCATACAGTTGTTGTATGACTTTTCCAACTGTATAGTTCCTTCCCGGGAACTCACCATCTTCGTTTGGAATTCCAGTCGGAATATATTGGACAAACCTCATGTATGCAGCGTTAAGGTCGACATAGTATATCTTTTCATCTGAGTCGAACTTGTTGCAACCAATTGGTCCAGTTTGTGGAAATTCAAGTGAGTCTCTTATCTTCTGAGAAACTTCTCCTGTTATCTCATAAACATCGTCGAAGCAACCTGTTTCATATAAAACCTTCTGACCTAACTCAGATGCTCTCCAATATAATTTGACGTCAATTGGATGTCTCAATGGAAGTTTGTTTATAGCATCTTGAAGTTCTTGCAACCTCATTGGAAGTTCTTCTGGTTCAGGTTGGTATCGAACATACCAACCCCTTGTGGAACCGTGTACTTCTTTTGTACTAGAACTTTGTCTGGAACAACTTTTGGTCTTGCTAACAATGAAAAGTTTGTTTCGTCTTTTGGTACAAAAGTTTCTGTCAGCTTGTCATCTGGAATTGGTTCCAACAAACCTTTCTTGAAAAGAATGTTGACAGCTCTGACAATGTTGCACTTACTTTTACCAAAGAATGGGTTTGTAAGACTTTCGTTCAACATGAAGTGGTTGTGGACAATTACAATCTTCAACCATGGTAAGTCTTTGTCAACAACATAGTCGTCATGTGAAGAACCTTTAGCTGTAGGTATGTTGACTCGGATATTGACATTTGCCAACGGTGCAATTTTTGCCAATTGACCTCTGAGAATGTACCTTGTCTTCACACATGACTCAAGATACTTCATCTTCTCATCTGTAACAAGACCAGAGTTCCTGAGACATGTAAGAATGCAAGGTTCATTGACAATTGTTTCAATTGAATTGTAAATTCCATACCTTGTCAAGTCAATGTCAGACTTATTTATGAAGGGGAAGTATCCAGCATGTTGTCTGACTGCTTGAGGGTTAGGTTGGTACCATTCGAACTTGACACTTGCAATTCCTTCAATTGCATTCAAAATGTCTGAGTCGGAGTCAACCATTTGTTCTCTCTTTGTAGTCTTGAAAGCGTCAAGAAGTTTTGCGGCTGTTTGTTCATTGCCATGTGCATAGTAAATGTGACCATCCAAATCTGTTATGGTCAATCTGAGATTGTGTCCTTTCTTATTTCCGTCTTGAATTGCAGCAAGTACTCCATGAAGCCTTCTTTGTTCTTTCCTTCGTCAAAGTTTACTGTAAAGGTTCGACCAGATGTAATTTGACTTCTAACTTCACGATACTTTTCATATGCATATCTTGTTCTTTCCATGGGAGCATGTGCGTCTTCACCTTTTCCTTTTTTCCTTCTCAAAGGATGCAATTGTTCGTCATGTTTCCAGTAGAATCTGGCAAAGCCGTCGTGTCCTTCAACTTGAGGTTCACTAACATCGAAAGGCATGTCCATAAGACGTTCTTCTTCTAACCTCTCTAGTCTGTTTGGATAATTGGCACGTGCTGTTTCCAAATCCATTTCGTAGCGAAGACCAGACAATTTGTCATAGACTTTTATGGGTCTTCCCTTCCTATATTTAAAATTCTTCGAAACTCTCCAACCATATCTTTGTAACTCTGCTTTTATTCTAGCAGACTTTCTATCCATTCTATATGGGGCATTTTTATAAAAATAAAAAATATTTTTTCTTTACTTTACATAACCGCCTGCTGCCATAAGTCTTTGACGCCAACCCATACCAGCTAATGAAGGTTGACTTGGTTTAGTTTGGAAACTAAACTTTGGTTTTGGTTTATCTTCAGTTTTTGGTTTCTCTTCTTCTATCGGTTTTTCGTCACTTTTCGGTTCCTCTGACTTTACTTCACTTGCAGGAACAGTTGTGTCGTCAACATCTTCATAAATATCATATGCCATTTGTTTTTGTTTTCCTTTCAACTTTTTGTGTTTGTTGTAAAGTTTAGAATATTTCGACTCTAAGTCAATGAGATGTTCTATAATGAACTGTTGGTCAGTGAAGTAAACTTTTCCATCTGTTGTCTCCAAAGCTGTAATGCATGAAAAATAGCGTGACTTCATTTTTGACAGTTTACAAATGTAAAGTGTTGCATCCTTAAAAACTTGGAAATATATACATTCATGAATTATCTTGTATATTAATTGAAAATCCATAAAACCCTAACAATATTTTTTCTTAAAAAAACTATAAAAATATAAATAAAATTAATCGTTAAATAAAAATATTTGATATTAGAATTTTATTGGAAAAATAAAAAACTTAATATTTTAAAGAAATACTTAAATACTTGAATGTTTTAACTTTTACATTATCATATAGACTCTCAAATTATTGATTGGAAACGGTTTGAGGGTTATCAATTTAAAAAAAATTGTGAGTTTTTTAAATTTTTGGCAATGAGTTTTAAAAATTTGTGAGTGAGAATGTGTGTTGATGCTTGGCACTTTGAAGGGAAGATGTTCTGGGTTCACAATTATTAATGGGATAAATAAAATGATTATAAATATAATATATTAGAAAATAATTTGCAAAATCTCTCCATTTTTATAAATTTAATAATAGAAGTTGATCTATATAGAAAGAGCATTTTATCTATTAAGTTTTTGGCTTTTGCCTTCAAATCATTAATATAATTTTTTCAAAAAAAATTGTTTTATTTAAAATAAACAAATTTTATCAAATAACTAGTATTTTTAAATTATCTTTTGAAAAATTGAAAAATTTACAAATTAAAAAATGGAAGACATCTTGGTTCGTCTCGAAAACCCAGAAGATCTTAAAACTTTTCAACTCCCAACCGTTCCCGCCGATCAGGTTCTCAACGTAATTGAAGAAAAATATCAAGAATACATTAATAATCCAAATGTAACTCTCGAAGATACGGCAAAAACACTTTCAATAGGAAAAGAACGTTTGAAAAAAATTTTCGTACTACTCGGCTATCCAATAAAAGAAAGAGGAAGACCAAAGAAAAAAATTTTTGAGGAAGATGTATACAAAATTTTGGAAATTAAAGCACAATATGACATTGGATACAAAAGGATCAAAGAATCATATTTCGAAAAAGTCGAAAGATTTACATTCAACGATGCTTTCAAAATTTTCAATCAACAACATTTGTTTACATTTCACAGGCATCAGAAAATCGACGAACATCCACATGAATACGTTGCTCAATATGTTAATCAATTGTGGCATACTGATTTGAAATTTCTGAAGGACGATAACGGTAACCTTCAATATTTAATTTCATTTCTTGATGACAGAAGCAGATACATTATTTGCTGGGATGTTTTCGATACAAAAGAAATGAAAAATACTGCCAGAGTATTTCGTCACGCAATTGATTTAGTCAAATTAGTTCCACATGGAATTCTCACAGATAATGGAACAGAATTCATTGGAAAAGATTTTGAAGCGGTTTGCCAAGAATTCAATATAAAACATTTCAAAACTCATCCGTACTCTCCAGAGGAAAATGGAAAAATTGAAAGGAGTTGGGAGACTCTTTTCAAGACAAACCCTGGAGTGAACGTCTTTGAGTTCATCCCCAATGTTGTTTCCCAGTATAATAGGGTATGGAAACACTCCGCATTATTCAAACTCTTTGGGGAGAAATTGACTCCATTTGAGGCCTGGGAAAGAGGCCCCAAATGGACAAAAGATCTCTGCGCTGAACCAGGCTTCGAAAAAAATCTTAGAGATTAACAAATAATTTCAAAAACAAGAAAATTCAAAAAATCACAAAAAGGAAGTTAAGGAATAAACACTTACATTTATTACATTTGGATTTTTTAAAAAATTCAGTATTATTTTTAGAAATAAGATAATATAGTTCTAAATAAAACAAAGAATGTTAAGAATGAAGAAGGAATTAGCGGATGCAGCCGAAGCACACTCACAAATTACTCTCAATATCCACTCAAATCATACAAAGTTTTGTCGAATAGTTTGATATAAAGACAAAAAATTTACAATTTTTAATTAAATCCGAACAATCTTACATATGCAGCTGAAGCACACTCACAAATTACTCTCAATATCCACTCAAATCATACAAAGTTTTATATTTTCATTTTATTGTTTCTTAATAAAGAATTTACTTTAATATTCTTAATTGTTTTCTTTTTTATATTTAATTTTTGATATCTATTTTAAAAAACTTATACAAATTCGAGTCAGCTAATAATTGAATTGAAAAAATAAAAAGAAAACATATAATTTTTAATCCGTCTAATTGAATAAGCAATATTATAAATATTATGTTAAACGGTTAATTTTTTCTCAAAAAAAATTATTTCGAATTTCCGAAATTTTTGACATTTTGGCTGAGAACTATGGTCTGCGAGGTACATAGATAGAATCAGTACCTCGCAGACTATAGTTCTCTATATGGCGCCGAAAATTTTTTGGTGAAATGTCGTCGCATTTCACCAAAAATTTTTCGGCGCCATAGGAAGAATTGGAGGGTGTGAGATACTATTACATGCTATAGTACTCACACCCTCCAACTCCCAATCAAAATCGCATAAAATTTGCTACTTATCTTCAGATTACCTCCCATTATAAAATATATCATTGCTATCTCATCGTACTATATTTCCACCCTATTGTATTTAAAAATATAAAATTTTTTGATAATATATTTTTATATCTTGAATTTTCAAGCAAAATATTCACAGATAATATAATGGGAAATCTATCTCAACCTAGCCTTAAAGTACCAAACTCCTGCTTGCATTCTCACTCACAAATATTAAACATCCATCTCCAAAAAACTAAATTCTTCACAATTTTTTAAAATTGAGAACATAAAAAATGTATGCATTCAATAATTTAAGATACTAACAAATATTAAAAACTTCAAAATATCAGATATTAACGTTTTTCAATTAAAAAAATATCATTTTGCTTTTCAATTCGAACATAAATCTTAAATATTTTTAATTAATATCTGATTTACAGCATTATTATCCATTTATAAATCTGACAAATAAATGACAAAACCATCAGAAATAGTGTCACTTTTTGTCAAAAGTGAAGTCACGCTATTTTTCATGCACAACACTCCATGGGCAAGCTTGTCGCAATTCAATGGGTTCCAAATCCAGGCAAGAAGACGAAGGTCAGACACATTGACGGTGACAAGCTCAACAACCGTAAGGAGAACCTCGAGTGGTTCTAAGAGTAAAAAAATATTTTAGGGGGAAACCCCAAGTAAATTTAAGTGTTTAGTTGGATAAGTAGGCACTATTAATGGTAATTTGGAAAATTAGCTCCCGACCTTTGAATTGGGCTCTTTCGTTATCTTCCCAGTTGCGTAGGAGGTCGTCCCAGAGGAGTTGGTAGAATTGCCAATTCAAGGACGATTTGTCCTCCCAGGCATTGAGGATGTACTGCTCGTAGAGTCTCATGACCTCTGCCTTGCACCAGACACCCTCTCCCTTGGAACGTAAGGCTTCTTCGAAGTGCTCGAATGCGATTGGCTGCTTGACCATCCGAAATGACACTTTTTGTCCGTTTGGTCAATGTTCGTGTCTCGTGCCATAGTCGACGAAAATACAGACAAACAGGTTATATATGAGTTTGAGACCAAGAATGGTGTAACTCGACCTGTCCGATTCAAAGACTCCGAGGGCGACCATGAAATTAAACGGAAATTAGCTAGGAAGGAATATAAAATGGACTGGTTGCCACCACCTCCACCACCTTTACCTGTTCCTCAAGTAAATAAGCCTTTCCCGTTCCCAAGAATTCCCACATTTAAATTCAAATTCGAATAAAAATTTTTTATTTCATGCAATGTTTAACTATTTCACCATCTTCTTTAACACCCCAGTACTTACGCTTGGAGAGGACATGAACTTCGGTGAAAATTTTGTCCAATTTGAATTGACCCATCTTTTCACCGACCATTCCCATTTCAATGAGTTTGTTATAGCCTTCTTCGTTCGTCATGAGTGCGTCAATGTTCTCATAGTAAACCTTGACTTTGGATTTGACTTCGGAGAAGAATTTGTTGTACTCGTCAAGGACTGCCTTTGCGAACTGAGGGTAAGACCAATGTTCGACAATAGGTTTTAATGTGGTTACTAAGCCACTTTGACCTTGAGTGAATTCGTACTTCAAAACAAAAGGAGAAAACCTTTCAACAAAGTTGTCGACCTTCTCATAATGTTTACTCTTCATCTCTTGAGGTTTCTTAATGGAATATCCCCATGTCGAATTCATAAGCAATTTGAGTGTCATTGCAAGTTTGGGGTTTGAAGCTTTCCTAATATCATACAGTTGTTGTATGACTTTTCCAACTGTATAGTTCCTTCCCGGGAACTCACCATCTTCGTTTGGAATTCCAGTCGGAATATATTGGACAAACCTCATGTATGCAGCGTTAAGGTCGACATAGTATATCTTTTCATCTGAGTCGAACTTGTTGCAACCAATTGGTCCAGTTTGTGGAAATTCAAGTGAGTCTCTTATCTTCTGAGAAACTTCTCCTGTTATCTCATAAACATCGTCGAAGCAACCTGTTTCATATAAAACCTTCTGACCTAACTCAGATGCTCTCCAATATAATTTGACGTCAATTGGATGTCTCAATGGAAGTTTGTTTATAGCATCTTGAAGTTCTTGCAACCTCATTGGAAGTTCTTCTGGTTCAGGTTGGTATCCGAACATACCAACCCCTTGTGGAACCGTGTACTTCTTTTGTACTAGAACTTTGTCTGGAACAACTTTTGGTCTTGCTAACAATGAAAAGTTTGTTTCGTCTTTTGGTACAAAAGTTTCTGTCAGCTTGTCATCTGGAATTGGTTCCAACAAACCTTTCTTGAAAAGAATGTTGACAGCTCTGACAATGTTGCACTTACTTTTACCAAAGAATGGGTTTGTAAGACTTTCGTTCAACATGAAGTGGTTGTGGACAATTACAATCTTCAACCATGGTAAGTCTTTGTCAACAACATAGTCGTCATGTGAAGAACCTTTAGCTGTAGGTATGTTGACTCGGATATTGACATTTGCCAACGGTGCAATTTTTGCCAATTGACCTCTGAGAATGTACCTTGTCTTCACACATGACTCAAGATACTTCATCTTCTCATCTGTAACAAGACCAGAGTTCCTGAGACATGTAAGAATGCAAGGTTCATTGACAATTGTTTCAATTGAATTGTAAATTCCATACCTTGTCAAGTCAATGTCAGACTTATTTATGAAGGGGAAGTATCCAGCATGTTGTCTGACTGCTTGAGGGTTAGGTTGGTACCATTCGAACTTGACACTTGCAATTCCTTTCAATTGCATTCAAAATGTCTGAGTCGGAGTCAACCATTTGTTCTCTCTTTGTAGTCTTGAAAGCGTCAAGAAGTTTTGCGGCTGTTTGTTCATTGCCATGTGCATAGTAAATGTGACCATCCAAATCTGTTTATGGTCAATCTGAGATTGTGTCCTTTCTTATTTCCGTCTTGAATTGCAGCAAGTACTCCCATGAAGCCTTCTTTGTTCTTTCCTTCGTCAAAGTTTACTGTAAAGGTTCGACCAGATGTAATTTGACTTCTAACTTCACGATACTTTTCATATGCATATCTTGTTCTTTCCATGGGAGCATGTGCGTCTTCACCTTTTCCTTTTTTCCTTCTCAAAGGATGCAATTGTTCGTCATGTTTCCAGTAGAATCTGGCAAAGCCGTCGTGTCCTTCAACTTGAGGTTCACTAACATCGAAAGGCATGTCCATAAGACGTTCTTCTTCTAACCTCTCTAGTCTGTTTGGATAATTGGCACGTGCTGTTTCCAAATCCATTTCGTAGCGAAGACCAGACAATTTGTCATAGACTTTTATGGGTCTTCCCTTCCTATATTTAAAATTCTTCGAAACTCTCCAACCATATCTTTGTAACTCTGCTTTTATTCTAGCAGACTTTCTATCCATTCTATATGGGGCATTTTTATAAAATAAAAAAATATTTTTTCTTTACTTTACATAACCGCCTGCTGCCATAAGTCTTTGACGCCAACCCATACCAGCTAATGAAGGTTGACTTGGTTTAGTTTGGAAACTAAACTTTGGTTTTGGTTTATCTTCAGTTTTTGGTTTCTCTTCTTCTATCGGTTTTTTCGTCACTTTTCGGTTCCTCTGACTTTACTTCACTTGCAGGAACAGTTGTGTCGTCAACATCTTCATAAATATCATATGCCATTTGTTTTTTGTTTTCCTTTCAACTTTTTGTGTTTGTTGTAAAGTTTAGAATATTTCGACTCTAAGTCAATGAGATGTTCTATAATGAACTGTTGGTCAGTGAAGTAAACTTTTCCATCTGTTGTCTCCAAAGCTGTAATGCATGAAAAATAGCGTGACTTCATTTTTGACAGTTTACAAATGTAAAGTGTTGCATCCTTAAAAACTTGGAAATATATACATTCATGAATTATCTTGTATATTAATTGAAAATCCATAAAACCCTAACAATATTTTTTCTTAAAAAAACTATAAAAAATAAAATAAAATTAATCGTTAAATAAAAATATTTGATATTAGAATTTTATTGGAAAAATAAAAAACTTAATATTTTAAAGAAATACTTAAATACTTGAATGTTTTAACTTTTACATTATCATATAGACTCTCAAATTATTGATTGGAAACGTTTTGAGGGTTATCAATTTAAAAAAATTGTGAGTTTTTTAAATTTTTGGCAATGAGTTTTAAAAATTTGTGAGTGAGAATGTGTGTTGATGCTTGGCACTTTGAAGGGAAGATGTTCTGGGTTCACAATTATTAATGGGATAAATAAAATGATTATAAATATAATATATTAGAAAATAATTTGCAAAATCTCTCCATTTTTATAAATTTAATAATAGAAGTTGATCTATATAGAAAGAGCATTTTATCTATTAAGTTTTTTGGCTTTTGCCTTCAAATCATTAATATAATTTTTTCAAAAAAATTGTTTTATTTAAAATAAACAAATTTATCAAATAACTAGTATTTTTAAATTATCTTTTGAAAAATTGAAAAATTTACAAATTAAAAAATGGAAGACATCTTGGTTCGTCTCGAAAACCCAGAAGATCTTAAAACTTTCAACTCCCAACCGTTCCCGCCGATCAGGTTCTCAACGTAATTGAAGAAAAATATCAAGAATACATTAATAATCCAAATGTAACTCTCGAAGATACGGCAAAAACACTTTCAATAGGAAAAGAACGTTTGAAAAAAATTTTCGTACTACTCGGCTATCCAATAAAAGAAAGAGGAAGACCAAAGAAAAAAATTTTTGAGGAAGATGTATACAAAATTTTGGAAATTAAAGCACAATATGACATTGGATACAAAAGGATCAAAGAATCATATTTCGAAAAAGTCGAAAGATTTACATTCAACGATGCTTTCAAAATTTTCAATCAACAACATTTGTTTACATTTCACAGGCATCAGAAAATCGACGAACATCCACATGAATACGTTGCTCAATATGTTAATCAATTGTGGCATACTGATTTGAAATTTCTGAAGGACGATAACGGTAACCTTCAATATTTAATTTCATTTCTTGATGACAGAAGCAGATACATTATTTGCTGGGATGTTTTCGATACAAAAGAAATGAAAAATACTGCCAGAGTATTTCGTCACGCAATTGATTTAGTCAAATTAGTTCCACATGGAATTCTCACAGATAATGGAACAGAATTCATTGGAAAAGATTTTGAAGCGGTTTGCCAAGAATTCAATATAAAACATTTCAAAACTCATCCGTACTCTCCAGAGGAAAATGGAAAAATTGAAAGGAGTTGGGAGACTCTTTTCAAGACAAACCCTGGAGTGAACGTCTTTGAGTTCATCCCCAATGTTGTTTCCCAGTATAATAGGGTATGGAAACACTCCGCATTATTCAAACTCTTTGGGGAGAAATTGACTCCATTTGAGGCCTGGGAAAGAGGCCCCAAATGGACAAAAGATCTCTGCGCTGAACCAGGCTTCGAAAAAAATCTTAGAGATTAACAAATAATTTCAAAAACAAGAAAATTCAAAAAATCACAAAAAGGAAGTTAAGGAATAAACACTTACATTTATTACATTTGGATTTTTTAAAAAATTCAGTATTATTTTTAGAAATAAGATAATATAGTTCTAAATAAAACAAAGAATGTTAAGAATGAAGAAGGAATTAGCGGATGCAGCCGAAGCACACTCACAAATTACTCTCAATATCCACTCAAATCATACAAAGTTTTGTCGAATAGTTTGATATAAAGACAAAAAATTTACAATTTTTAATTAAATCCGAACAATCTTACATATGCAGCTGAAGCACACTCACAAATTACTCTCAATATCCACTCAAATCATACAAAGTTTTGTCGAATAGTTTGATATAAAGACAAAAAATTTACAATTTTTAATTAAATCCGAACAATCTTACATATGCAGCTGAAGCACACTCACAAATTACTCTCAATATCCACTCAAATCATACAAAGTTTTATATTTTCATTTTATTGTTTCTTAATAAAGAATTTACTTTAATATTCTTAATTGTTTTCTTTTTTATATTTAATTTTGATATCTATTTTAAAAAACTTATACAAATTCGAGTCAGCTAATAATTGAATTGAAAAAATAAAAAGAAAAACATATAATTTTTAATCCGTCTAATTGAATAAGCAATATTATAAATATTATGTTAAACGGTTAATTTTTTCTCAAAAAAAATTATTTCGAATTTCCGAAATTTTTGACATTTTGGCTGAGAACTATGGTCTGCGAGGTACATAGATAGAATCAGTACCTCGCAGACTATAGTTCTCTATATGGCGCCGAAAATTTTTTGGTGAAATGTCGTCGCATTTCACCAAAAATTTTTCGGCGCCATAGGAAGAATTGGAGGGTGTGAGATACTATTACATGCTATAGTACTCACACCCTCCAACTCCCAATCAAATCGCATAAAATTTGCTACTTATCTTCAGATTACCTCCCATTATAAAATATATCATTGCTATCTCATCGTACTATATTTCCACCCTATTGTATTTAAAAATATAAAATTTTTTGATAATATATTTTTATATCTTGAATTTTCAAGCAAAATATTCACAGATAATATAATGGGAAATCTATCTCAACCTAGCCTTAAAGTACCAAACTCCTGCTTGCATTCTCACTCACAAATATTAAACATCCATCTCCAAAAAACTAAATTCTTCACAATTTTTTAAAATTGAGAACATAAAAAATGTATGCATTCAATAATTTAAGATACTAACAAATATTAAAAACTTCAAAATATCAGATATTAACGTTTTTCAATTAAAAAAATATCATTTTGCTTTTCAATTCGAACATAAATCTTAAATATTTTTAATTAATATCTGATTTACAGCATTATTATCCATTTATAAATCTGACAAATAAATGACAAAACCATCAGAAATAGTGTCACTTTTTGTCAAAAGTGAAGTCACGCTATTTTTCATGCACAACACTCCATGGGCAAGCTTGTCGCAATTCAATGGGTTCCAAATCCAGGCAAGAAGACGAAGGTCAGACACATTGACGGTGACAAGCTCAACAACCGTAAGGAGAACCTCGAGTGGTTCTAAGAGTAAAAAATATTTTAGGGGGAAACCCCAAGTAAATTTAAGTGTTTAGTTGGATAAGTAGGCACTATTAATGGTAATTTGGAAAATTAGCTCCCGACCTTTGAATTGGGCTCTTTCGTTATCTTCCCAGTTGCGTAGGAGGTCGTCCCAGAGGAGTTGTAGAATTGCCAATTCAAGGACGATTTGTCCCCCAGGCATTGAGGATGTACTGCTCGTAGAGTCTCATGACCTCTGCCTTGCACCAGACACCCTCTCCCTTGGAACGTAAGGCTTCTTCGAAGTGCTCGAATGCGATTGGCTGCTTGACCATCCGAAATGACACTTTTTGTCCGTTTGGTCAATGTTCGTGTCTCGTGCCATAGTCGACGAAAATACTATCATAAGACAAATTACGGAAAGTGAACTCAAACAAAAAGTGACACAATGCATTTGCCAACCAAATAACTTTACAAAGCAAAAACTTAAATTACTTGTCAAGCTTACTATTCTTATTTTAACAATTAAAAAATTAAATTTTATTTTTTATTTAAAAAAATCATCTTATATCATCTGATATATATATATATAACAGCATTAATATTTCAATGATTCACAAATCAACTTTTTCATTATTTTAAATAATTATAGAATATATACCGACTTTTTGTACATAAATATTTTTAGATTCAATAATGATTTACTGTTTTTTTCAAAACTTATAATTTTCAAATGAGTGGTAGAATCTTCGATTTAATTGATTTAGAATGGTTAAATCAAGCTAATCAACAAATTCAAAGCGGTATTAACGTCGAAACCGTTCTCCAAAATGTCCCTTTAAACAGATGGAAGAATTCTTCCCACAATATCACATAAAACTTTTAAAAACGCTCTTAATTTCAATCAAATTGAAATTCCAAAATTACGTACAGGTCCAAAACCAAAAGATCCACCACAAGAATTAATAAATACTGTCCAAAATTTACATAATAAAGTTCAAAAAATAGGAATTTCCCGGGCTTTCGGCCGAATTATAACAGATCGTCAAATGATACTTGAATCGCAAATGCAAAATCAACAAAATATTCAAATTCATTTTCCAATTCCACAATTGTCTCAACGGAATCAAAATTCAGAGTTTGATTACAGTTCTCCTGACATTTCAAGTTCATCTGAACAGTTATCATCAGAAATCTCTTCAAATTCCGACGATTCATCAGCCGAAGAATTATTTTCATCAAGTCCAAATTCAATTGATACAGAATCGGATATAAATTCAGAAGATGACCCATATTCAATACGCACAAATACAACTTCAACATTTGAAAAAACTACAGATTATTTTGACCGTAAATTATTGAACATTCAATTTTCCGAAAGAACTGTTAATAAATGTTTCAAACTTCTCAATCTTGCACAACCGCCAAAAAATTCAAAGGCAAAAGGTCAAACAAAATACGAAGCTTTTTACGTTAATGAAATATGGCATGTAGATATTCACTTTTTAAATCATCGCCAAGGTGAATATCTATATGCCGTTATTGACGATAAATCACGAAAAATTTTGGCTTGGTCACATCTCGAAACTAAAGAAGCGGCACAAACAAGTCGTGTCATTCAACAATGTTTCGATGTATATGGCAAACCGTTTGCCATATGGAGTGACAATGGGCTTGAAAACTACGGTGTTTTCAAAAATTTATTAAAAAATGCAAACGTCGAATCAATCACGATAATACCACACTGCCCTTACATGAATGGCAAAATCGAAAGATTTTGGCAGAATATTCAAGTTGATGAGGTAGCTTGGATCAAATTCAAAATTTAATCGAAAATTATAACGCAACACCACATACACAGTTACCAAAAAATCCAGAAATACATACCTGGTTTACACCAAACAAATTTTATGATATCAGCGAAAAATATGATACCCCAAAGAACCCCTTTGGAAAGTTGATGGAGAAATTAAGGATTTGAGGATTTCTCTTCAACATTTCCGCGAGAGGAGAGCCAATCAAAGAAATTAATTCGGTAATATTTTAAAATCGAAAATAAAATCTAATTTTTAACACAAATTAACAATATCGATTACATCTTCTTACTAAGCTCAGTCAGATTAATAAGAATAAACACTTACTTTTTAAAACATTTACATATTTTTTTTCTTCGTTACAGAGATACGCAAGTTGCAGAAGAAGCAGCAACTGTAGTACAGTAATTTGACACTCCGAAATCGAACATTAGTGACTTTGAGTAGATTTTGAATTTAATATAGATCTTGATTTTTAATAACCATCATAGCAAGAGCTAGTTGGTGAATGGTATCCGCGAATTTCGGCTTGAAAGTTGGGAAACTTTGTCCGAATGTTAAAACTATTCGGACAAAGTTTCCCGCTGTTTGCGAAGGAATTGTTGGCTATGATGTACTGATTCATGATCAGTGCATCATAGCCAACAATTCCTTATACAAAGTTCAAAAACTTGGGTGCAATCAGAACTGATTGCACCCAAGTTTTTGAACTTTCTCGAGGGAATGAAAGGTAAGAGATATCCATTTCCTTTCACCTTCGTTCTCAATAATTAACTTATAAATTTTTTAAAGCAAAAAAAGTCTGATTTTTTTTGACAAGTAAATATATAGGGAATTTATCCGACCAAATAAGTGTCACTTTTTCGGTTCACCTCACTTTCCGTAACTCGTCTTACAACAATACAGACAAACAGGTTATATATGAGTTTGAGACCAAGAATGGTGTAACTCGACCTGTCCGATTCAAAGACTCCGAGGGCGACCATGAAATTAAACGGAAATTAGCTAGGAAGGAATATAAAATGGACTGGTTGCCACCACCTCCACCACCTTTACCTGTTCCTCAAGTAAATAAGCCTTTCCCGTTCCCAAGAATTCCCACATTTAAATTCAAATTCGAATAAAAATTTTTTATTTCATGCAATGTTTAACTATTTCACCATCTTCTTTAACACCCCAGTACTTACGCTTGGAGAGGACATGAACTTCGGTGAAAATTTTGTCCAATTTGAATTGACCCATCTTTTCACCGACCATTCCCATTTCAATGAGTTTGTTATAGCCTTCTTCGTTCGTCATGAGTGCGTCAATGTTCTCATAGTAAACCTTGACTTTGGATTTGACTTCGGAGAAGAACTCATTGTAGTTGTCAAGGACTGCCTTTGCGAACTGAGGGTAAGACCAATGTTCGACAATAGGTTTTAATGTGGTTACTAAGCCACTTTGACCTTGAGTGAATTCGTACTTCAAAACAAAAGGAGAAAACCCTTCAACAAAGTTGTCGACCTTCTCATAATGTTTACTCTTCATCTCTTGAGGTTTCTTAATGGAATATCCCCATGTCGAATTCATAAGCAATTTGAGTGTCATTGCAAGTTTGGGGTTTGAAGCTTTCCTAATATCATACAGTTGTTGTATGACTTTTCCAACTGTATAGTTCCTTCCCGGGAACTCACCATCTTCGTTTGGAATTCCAGTCGGAATATATTGGACAAACCTCATGTATGCAGCGTTAAGGTCGACATAGTATATCTTTTCATCTGAGTCGAACTTGTTGCAACCAATTGGTCCAGTTTGTGGAAATTCAAGTGAGTCTCTTATCTTCTGAGAAACTTCTCCTGTTATCTCATAAACATCGTCGAAGCAACCTGTTTCATATAAAACCTTCTGACCTAACTCAGATGCTCTCCAATATAATTTGACGTCAATTGGATGTCTCAATGGAAGTTTGTTTATAGCATCTTGAAGTTCTTGCAACCTCATTGGAAGTTCTTCTGGTTCAGGTTGGTATCCGAACATACCAACCCTTGTGGAACCGTGTACTTCTTTTGTACTAGAACTTTGTCTGGAACAACTTTTGGTCTTGCTAACAATGAAAAGTTTGTTTCGTCTTTTGGTACAAAAGTTTCTGTCAGCTTGTCATCTGGAATTGGTTCCAACAAACCTTTCTTGAAAAGAATGTTGACAGCTCTGACAATGTTGCACTTACTTTTACCAAAGAATGGGTTTGTAAGACTTTCGTTCAACATGAAGTGGTTGTGGACAATTACAATCTTCAACCATGGTAAGTCTTTGTCAACAACATAGTCGTCATGTGAAGAACCTTTAGCTGTAGGTATGTTGACTCGGATATTGACATTTGCCAACGGTGCAATTTTTGCCAATTGACCTCTGAGAATGTACCTTGTCTTCACACATGACTCAAGATACTTCATCTTCTCATCTGTAACAAGACCAGAGTTCCTGAGACATGTAAGAATGCAAGGTTCATTGACAATTGTTTCAATTGAATTGTAAATTCCATACCTTGTCAAGTCAATGTCAGACTTATTTATGAAGGGGAAGTATCCAGCATGTTGTCTGACTGCTTGAGGGTTAGGTTGGTACCATTCGAATTGACACTTGCAATTCCTTCAATTGCATTCAAAATGTCTGAGTCGGAGTCAACCATTTGTTCTCTCTTTGTAGTCTTGAAAGCGTCAAGAAGTTTTGCGGCTGTTTGTTCATTGCCATGTGCATAGTAAATGTGACCATCCAAATCTGTTATGGTCAATCTGAGATTGTGTCCTTTCTTATTTCCGTCTTGAATTGCAGCAAGTACTCCCATGAAGCCTTCTTTGTTCTTTCCTTCGTCAAAGTTTACTGTAAAGGTTCGACCAGATGTAATTTGACTTCTAACTTCACGATACTTTTCATATGCATATCTTGTTCTTTCCATGGGAGCATGTGCGTCTTCACCTTTTCCTTTTTTCCTTCTCAAAGGATGCAATTGTTCGTCATGTTTCCAGTAGAATCTGGCAAAGCCGTCGTGTCCTTCAACTTGAGGTTCACTAACATCGAAAGGCATGTCCATAAGACGTTCTTCTTCTAACCTCTCTAGTCTGTTTGGATAATTGGCACGTGCTGTTTCCAAATCCATTTCGTAGCGAAGACCAGACAATTTGTCATAGACTTTTATGGGTCTTCCCTTCCTATATTTAAAATTCTTCGAAACTCTCCAACCATATCTTTGTAACTCTGCTTTTATTCTAGCAGACTTTCTATCCATTCTATATGGGGCATTTTTATAAAAATAAAAAATATTTTTTCTTTACTTTACATAACCGCCTGCTGCCATAAGTCTTTGACGCCAACCCATACCAGCTAATGAAGGTTGACTTGGTTTAGTTTGGAAACTAAACTTTGGTTTTGGTTTATCTTCAGTTTTTGGTTTCTCTTCTTCTATCGGTTTTCGTCACTTTTCGGTTCTCTGACTTTACTTCACTTGCAGGAACAGTTGTGTCGTCAACATCTTCATAAATATCATATGCCATTTGTTTTTGTTTTCCTTTCAACTTTTTGTGTTTGTTGTAAAGTTTAGAATATTTCGACTCTAAGTCAATGAGATGTTCTATAATGAACTGTTGGTCAGTGAAGTAAACTTTTCCATCTGTTGTCTCCAAAGCTGTAATGCATGAAAAAGCGTGACTTCATTTTTGACAGTTTACAAATGTAAAGTGTTGCATCCTTAAAAACTTGGAAATATATACATTCATGAATTATCTTGTATATTAATTGAAAATCCATAAACCCTAACAATATTTTTTCTTAAAAAAACTATAAAAATATAAATAAAATTAATCGTTAAATAAAAATATTTGATATTAGAATTTTATTGGAAAAATAAAAAACTTAATATTTTAAAGAAATACTTAAATACTTGAATGTTTTAACTTTTACATTATCATATAGACTCTCAAATTATTGATTGGAAACGGTTTGAGGGTTATCAATTTAAAAAAAATTGTGAGTTTTTTAAATTTTTGGCAATGAGTTTTAAAAATTTGTGAGTGAGAATGTGTGTTGATGCTTGGCACTTTGAAGGGAAGATGTTCTGGGTTCACAATTATTAATGGGATAAATAAAATGATTATAAATATAATATATTAGAAAATAATTTGCAAAATCTCTCCATTTTTATAAATTTAATAATAGAAGTTGATCTATATAGAAAGAGCATTTTATCTATTAAGTTTTTGGCTTTTGCCTTCAAATCATTAATATAATTTTTTCAAAAAAATTGTTTTATTTAAAATAAACAAATTTTATCAAATAACTAGTATTTTTAAATTATCTTTTGAAAAATTGAAAAATTTACAAATTAAAAAATGGAAGACATCTTGGTTCGTCTCGAAAACCCAGAAGATCTTAAAACTTTTCAACTCCCAACCGTTCCCGCCGATCAGGTTCTCAACGTAATTGAAGAAAAATATCAAGAATACATTAATAATCCAAATGTAACTCTCGAAGATACGGCAAAAACACTTTCAATAGGAAAAGAACGTTTGAAAAAAATTTTCGTACTACTCGGCTATCCAATAAAAGAAAGAGGAAGACCAAAGAAAAAATTTTTGAGGAAGATGTATACAAAATTTTGGAAATTAAAGCACAATATGACATTGGATACAAAAGGATCAAAGAATCATATTTCGAAAAAGTCGAAAGATTTACATTCAACGATGCTTTCAAAATTTTCAATCAACAACATTTGTTTACATTTCACAGGCATCAGAAAATCGACGAACATCCACATGAATACGTTGCTCAATATGTTAATCAATTGTGGCATACTGATTTGAAATTTCTGAAGGACGATAACGGTAACCTTCAATATTTAATTTCATTTCTTGATGACAGAAGCAGATACATTATTTGCTGGGATGTTTTCGATACAAAAGAAATGAAAAATACTGCCAGAGTATTTCGTCACGCAATTGATTTAGTCAAATTAGTTCCACATGGAATTCTCACAGATAATGGAACAGAATTCATTGGAAAAGATTTTGAAGCGGTTTGCCAAGAATTCAATATAAAACATTTCAAAACTCATCCGTACTCTCCAGAGGAAAATGGAAAAATTGAAAGGAGTTGGGAGACTCTTTTCAAGACAAACCCTGGAGTGAACGTCTTTGAGTTCATCCCCAATGTTGTTTCCCAGTATAATAGGGTATGGAAACACTCCGCATTATTCAAACTCTTTGGGGAGAAATTGACTCCATTTGAGGCCTGGGAAAGAGGCCCCAAATGGACAAAAGATCTCTGCGCTGAACCAGGCTTCGAAAAAAATCTTAGAGATTAACAAATAATTTCAAAAACAAGAAAATTCAAAAAATCACAAAAAGGAAGTTAAGGAATAAACACTTACATTTATTACATTTGGATTTTTTAAAAAATTCAGTATTATTTTTAGAAATAAGATAATATAGTTCTAAATAAAACAAAGAATGTTAAGAATGAAGAAGGAATTAGCGGATGCAGCCGAAGCACACTCACAAATTACTCTCAATATCCACTCAAATCATACAAAGTTTTGTCGAATAGTTTGATATAAAGACAAAAAATTTACAATTTTTAATTAAATCCGAACAATCTTACATATGCAGCTGAAGCACACTCACAAATTACTCTCAATATCCACTCAAATCATACAAAGTTTTGTCGAATAGTTTGATATAAAGACAAAAAATTTACAATTTTTAATTAAATCCGAACAATCTTACATATGCAGCTGAAGCACACTCACAAATTACTCTCAATATCCACTCAAATCATACAAAGTTTTATATTTTCATTTTATTGTTTCTTAATAAAGAATTTACTTTAATATTCTTAATTGTTTTCTTTTTTATATTTAATGTTTGATATCTATTTTAAAAAACTTATACAAATTCGAGTCAGCTAATAATTGAATTGAAAAAATAAAAAGAAAACATATAATTTTTAATCCGTCTAATTGAATAAGCAATATTATAAATATTATGTTAAACGGTTAATTTTTTCTCAAAAAAAATTATTTCGAATTTCCGAAATTTTTGACATTTTGGCTGAGAACTATGGTCTGCGAGGTACATAGATAGAATCAGTACCTCGCAGACTATAGTTCTCTATATGGCGCCGAAAATTTTTTGGTGAAATGTCGTCGCATTTCACCAAAAATTTTTCGGCGCCATAGGAAGAATTGGAGGGTGTGAGATACTATTACATGCTATAGTACTCACACCCTCCAACTCCCAATCAAAATCGCATAAAATTTGCTACTTATCTTCAGATTACCTCCCATTATAAAATATATCATTGCTATCTCATCGTACTATATTTCCACCCTATTGTATTTAAAAATATAAAATTTTTTGATAATATATTTTTATATCTTGAATTTTCAAGCAAAATATTCACAGATAATATAATGGGAAATCTATCTCAACCTAGCCTTAAAGTACCAAACTCCTGCTTGCATTCTCACTCACAAATATTAAACATCCATCTCCAAAAAACTAAATTCTTCACAATTTTTTAAAATTGAGAACATAAAAAATGTATGCATTCAATAATTTAAGATACTAACAAATATTAAAAACTTCAAAATATCAGATATTAACGTTTTTCAATTAAAAAAATATCATTTTGCTTTTCAATTCGAACATAAATCTTAAATATTTTTAATTAATATCTGATTTACAGCATTATTATCCATTTATAAATCTGACAAATAAATGACAAAACCATCAGAAATAGTGTCACTTTTTGTCAAAAGTGAAGTCACGCTATTTTTCATGCACAACACTCCATGGGCAAGCTTGTCGCAATTCAATGGGTTCCAAATCCAGGCAAGAAGACGAAGGTCAGACACATTGACGGTGACAAGCTCAACAACCGTAAGGAGAACCTCGAGTGGTTCTAAGAGTAAAAAATATTTTAGGGGGAAACCCCAAGTAAATTTAAGTGTTTAGTTGGATAAGTAGGCACTATTAATGGTAATTTGGAAAATTAGCTCCCGACCTTTGAATTGGGCTCTTTCGTTATCTTCCCAGTTGCGTAGGAGGTCGTCCCAGAGGAGTTGGTAGAATTGCCAATTCAAGGACGATTTGTCCTCCCAGGCATTGAGGATGTACTGCTCGTAGAGTCTCATGACCTCTGCCTTGCACCAGACACCCTCTCCCTTGGAACGTAAGGCTTCTTCGAAGTGCTCGAATGCGATTGGCTGCTTGACCATCCGAAATGACACTTTTTGTCCGTTTGGTCAATGTTCGTGTCTCGTGCCATAGTCGACGAAAATACTATCATAAGACAAATTACGGAAAGTGAACTCAAACAAAAAGTGACACAATGCATTTGCCAACACAAAATTACAAAGCAAAACTTAAATTACTTGTCAAGCTTACTATTCTTATTTTAACAATTAAAAAATTAAATTTATTTTTTATTTAAAAAAATCATCTTATATCATCTGATATATATATATAGCATTAATATTTCAATGATTCACAAATCAACTTTTCATTATTTTAAATAATTATAGAATATATACGACTTTTTGTACATAAATATATTTTAGATTCAATAATGATTTACGGTTTTTTTCAAAACTTATAATTTTCAAATGAGTGGTAGAATCTTCGATTTAATTGATTTAGAATGGTTAAATCAAGCTAATCAACAAAATTCAAAGCGGTATTAACGTCGAAACCGTTCTCCAAAATGTCCCTTTAACAGATGGAAGAATTCTTCCCACAATATCACATAAAACTTTTAAAAACGCTCTTAATTTCAATCAAATTGAAATTCCAAAATTACGTACAGGTCCAAAACCAAAAGATCCACCACAAGAATTAATAAATACTGTCCAAAATTTACATAATAAAGTTCAAAAATAGGAATTTCCCGGGCTTTCGGCCGAATTATAAAGATCGTCAAATGATACTTGAATCGCAAATGCAAAATCAACAAAATATTCAAATTCATTTTCCAATTCCACAATTGTCTCAACGGAATCAAAATTCAGAGTTTGATTACAGTTCTCCTGACATTTCAAGTTCATCTGAACAGTTATCATCAGAAATCTCTTCAAATTCCGACGATTCATCAGCCGAAGAATTATTTTCATCAAGTCCAAATTCAATTGATACAGAATCGGATATAAATTCAGAAGATGACCCATATTCAATACGCACAAATACAACTTCAACATTTGAAAAAACTACAGATTATTTTGACCGTAAATTATTGAACATTCAATTTTCCGAAAGAACTGTTAATAAATGTTTCAAACTTCTCAATCTTGCACAACCGCCAAAAAATTCAAAGGCAAAAGGTCAAACAAAATACGAAGCTTTTTACGTTAATGAAATATGGCATGTAGATATTCACTTTTTAAATCATCGCCAAGGTGAATATCTATATGCCGTTATTGACGATAAATCACGAAAAATTTTGGCTTGGTCACATCTCGAAACTAAAGAAGCGGCACAAACAGTCGTGTCATTCAACAATGTTTCGATGTATATGGCAAACCGTTTGCCATATGGAGTGACAATGGGCTTGAAAACTACGGTGTTTTCAAAAATTTATTAAAAAATGCAAACGTCGAATCAATCACGATAATACCACACTGCCCTTACATGAATGGCAAAATCGAAAGATTTTGGCAGAATATTCAAGTTGATGAGGTAGCTTGGGATCAAATTCAAAATTTAATCGAAAATTATAACGCAACACCACATACACAGTTACCAAAAAATCCAGAAATACATACCTGGTTTACACCAAAACAAATTTTATGATATCAGCGAAAAATATGATACCAAAGAACCCCTTTGGAAAGTTGATGGAGAAATTAAGGATTTGAGGATTTCTCTTCAACATTTCCGCGAGAGGAGAGCCAATCAAAGAAATTAATTCGGTAATATTTTAAAATCGAAAATAAAATCTAATTTTTAACACAAATTAACAATATCGATTACATCTTCTTACTAAGCTCAGTCAGATTAATAAGAATAAACACTTACTTTTTAAAACATTTACATATTTTTTTTCTTCGTTACAGAGATACGCAAGTTGCAGAAGAAGCAGCAACTGTAGTACAGTAATTTGACACTCCGAAATCGAACATTAGTGACTTTGAGTAGATTTTGAATTTAATATAGATCTTGATTTTTAATAACCATCATAGCAAGAGCTAGTTGGTGAATGGTATCCGCGAATTTCGGCTTGAAAGTTGGGAAACTTTGTCCGAATGTTAAACTATTCGGACAAAGTTTCCCGCTGTTTGCGAAGGAATTGTTGGCTATGATGTACTGATTCATGATCAGTGCATCATAGCCAACAATTCCTTATACAAAGTTCAAAAACTTGGGTGCAATCAGAACTGATTGCACCCAAGTTTTTGAACTTTCTCGAGGGAATGAAAGGTAAGAGATATCCATTTCCTTTCACCTTCGTTCTCAATAATTAACTTATAAATTTTTTAAAGCAAAAAAAGTCTGATTTTTTTGACAAGTAAATATATAGGGAATTTATCCGACCAAATAAGTGTCACTTTTTCGGTTCACCTCACTTTCCGTAACTCGTCTTACAACAATACAGACAAACAGGTTATATATGAGTTTGAGACCAAGAATGGTGTAACTCGACCTGTCCGATTCAAAGACTCCGAGGGCGACCATGAAATTAAACGGAAATTAGCTAGGAAGGAATATAAAATGGACTGGTTGCCACCACCTCCACCACCTTTACCTGTTCCTCAAGTAAATAAGCCTTTCCGTTCCAAGAATTCCCACATTTAAATTCAAATTCGAATAAAAATTTTTTATTTCATGCAATGTTTAACTATTTCACCATCTTCTTTAACACCCCAGTACTTACGCTTGGAGAGGACATGAACTTCGGTGAAAATTTTGTCCAATTTGAATTGACCCATCTTTTCACCGACCATTCCCATTTCAATGAGTTTGTTATAGCCTTCTTCGTTCGTCATGAGTGCGTCAATGTTCTCATAGTAAACCTTGACTTTGGATTTGACTTCGGAGAAGAACTCATTGTAGTTGTCAAGGACTGCCTTTGCGAACTGAGGGTAAGACCAATGTTCGACAATAGGTTTTAATGTGGTTACTAAGCCACTTTGACCTTGAGTGAATTCGTACTTCAAAACAAAAGGAGAAAACCTTCAACAAAGTTGTCGACCTTCTCATAATGTTTACTCTTCATCTCTTGAGGTTTCTTAATGGAATATCCCCATGTCGAATTCATAAGCAATTTGAGTGTCATTGCAAGTTTGGGTTTGAAGCTTTCCTAATATCATACAGTTGTTGTATGACTTTTCCAACTGTATAGTTCCTTCCCGGGAACTCACCATCTTCGTTTGGAATTCCAGTCGGAATATATTGGACAAACCTCATGTATGCAGCGTTAAGGTCGACATAGTATATCTTTTCATCTGAGTCGAACTTGTTGCAACCAATTGGTCCAGTTTGTGGAAATTCAAGTGAGTCTCTTATCTTCTGAGAAACTTCTCCTGTTATCTCATAAACATCGTCGAAGCAACCTGTTTCATATAAAACCTTCTGACCTAACTCAGATGCTCTCCAATATAATTTGACGTCAATTGGATGTCTCAATGGAAGTTTGTTTATAGCATCTTGAAGTTCTTGCAACCTCATTGGAAGTTCTTCTGGTTCAGGTTGGTATCTGAACATACCAACCCCTTGTGGAACCGTGTACTTCTTTTGTACTAGAACTTTGTCTGGAACAACTTTTGGTCTTGCTAACAATGAAAAGTTTGTTTCGTCTTTTGGTACAAAAGTTTCTGTCAGCTTGTCATCTGGAATTGGTTCCAACAAACCTTTCTTGAAAAGAATGTTGACAGCTCTGACAATGTTGCACTTACTTTTACCAAAGAATGGTTTGTAAGACTTTCGTTCAACATGAAGTGGTTGTGGACAATTACAATCTTCAACCATGGTAAGTCTTTGTCAACAACATAGTCGTCATGTGAAGAACCTTTAGCTGTAGGTATGTTGACTCGGATATTGACATTTGCCAACGGTGCAATTTTTGCCAATTGACCTCTGAGAATGTACCTTGTCTTCACACATGACTCAAGATACTTCATCTTCTCATCTGTAACAAGACCAGAGTTCCTGAGACATGTAAGAATGCAAGGTTCATTGACAATTGTTTCAATTGAATTGTAAATTCCATACCTTGTCAAGTCAATGTCAGACTTATTTATGAAGGGGAAGTATCCATGTTGTCTGACTGCTTGAGGGTTAGGTTGGTACCATTCGAACTTGACACTTGCAATTCCTTCAATTGCATTCAAAATGTCTGAGTCGGAGTCAACCATTTGTTCTCTCTTTGTAGTCTTGAAAGCGTCAAGAAGTTTTGCGGCTGTTTGTTCATTGCCATGTGCATAGTAAATGTGACCATCCAAATCTGTTATGGTCAATCTGAGATTGTGTCCTTTCTTATTTCCGTCTTGAATTGCAGCAAGTACTCCCATGAAGCCTTCTTTGTTCTTTCCTTCGTCAAAGTTTACTGTAAAGGTTCGACCAGATGTAATTTGACTTCTAACTTCACGATACTTTTCATATGCATATCTTGTTCTTTCCATGGGAGCATGTGCGTCTTCACCTTTTCCTTTTTTCCTTCTCAAAGGATGCAATTGTTCGTCATGTTTCCAGTAGAATCTGGCAAAGCCGTCGTGTCCTTCAACTTGAGGTTCACTAACATCGAAAGGCATGTCCATAAGACGTTCTTCTTCTAACCTCTCTAGTCTGTTTGGATAATTGGCACGTGCTGTTTCCAAATCCATTTCGTAGCGAAGACCAGACAATTTGTCATAGACTTTTATGGGTCTTCCCTTCCTATATTTAAAATTCTTCGAAACTCTCCAACCATATCTTTGTAACTCTGCTTTTATTCTAGCAGACTTTCTATCCATTCTATATGGGGCATTTTTATAAAAATAAAAAAAATTTTTTCTTTACTTTACATAACCGCCTGCTGCCATAAGTCTTTGACGCCAACCCATACCAGCTAATGAAGGTTGACTTGGTTTAGTTTGGAAACTAAACTTTGGTTTTGGTTTATCTTCAGTTTTTGGTTTCTCTTCTTCTATCGGTTTTTCGTCACTTTTCGGTTCCTCTGACTTTACTTCACTTGCAGGAACAGTTGTGTCGTCAACATCTTCATAAATATCATATGCCATTTGTTTTTGTTTTCCTTTCAACTTTTTGTGTTTGTTGTAAAGTTTAGAATATTTCGACTCTAAGTCAATGAGATGTTCTATAATGAACTGTTGGTCAGTGAAGTAAACTTTTCCATCTGTTGTCTCCAAAGCTGTAATGCATGAAAAATAGCGTGACTTCATTTTTGACAGTTTACAAATGTAAAGTGTTGCATCCTTAAAAACTTGGAAATATATACATTCATGAATTATCTTGTATATTAATTGAAAATCCATAAAACCCTAACAATATTTTTTCTTAAAAAAACTATAAAAATATAAATAAAATTAATCGTTAAATAAAAATATTTGATATTAGAATTTTATTGGAAAAATAAAAAACTTAATATTTTAAAGAAATACTTAAATACTTGAATGTTTTAACTTTTACATTATCATATAGACTCTCAAATTATTGATTGGAAACGGTTTGAGGGTTATCAATTTAAAAAAAATTGTGAGTTTTTTAAATTTTTGGCAATGAGTTTTAAAAATTTGTGAGTGAGAATGTGTGTTGATGCTTGGCACTTTGAAGGGAAGATGTTCTGGGTTCACAATTATTAATGGGATAAATAAAATGATTATAAATATAATATATTAGAAAATAATTTGCAAAATCTCTCCATTTTTATAAATTTAATAATAGAAGTTGATCTATATAGAAAGAGCATTTTATCTATTAAGTTTTTGGCTTTTGCCTTCAAATCATTAATATAATTTTTTCAAAAAAATTGTTTTATTTAAAATAAACAAATTTTATCAAATAACTAGTATTTTTAAATTATCTTTTGAAAAATTGAAAAATTTACAAATTAAAAAATGGAAGACATCTTGGTTCGTCTCGAAAACCCAGAAGATCTTAAAACTTTTCAACTCCCAACCGTTCCCGCCGATCAGGTTCTCAACGTAATTGAAGAAAAATATCAAGAATACATTAATAATCCAAATGTAACTCTCGAAGATACGGCAAAAACACTTTCAATAGGAAAAGAACGTTTGAAAAAAATTTTCGTACTACTCGGCTATCCAATAAAAAAGAGGAAGACCAAAGAAAAAAATTTTTGAGGAAGATGTATACAAAATTTTGGAAATTAAAGCACAATATGACATTGGATACAAAAGGATCAAAGAATCATATTTCGAAAAAGTCGAAAGATTTACATTCAACGATGCTTTCAAAATTTTCAATCAACAACATTTGTTTACATTTCACAGGCATCAGAAAATCGACGAACATCCACATGAATACGTTGCTCAATATGTTAATCAATTGTGGCATACTGATTTGAAATTTCTGAAGGACGATAACGGTAACCTTCAATATTTAATTTCATTTCTTGATGACAGAAGCAGATACATTATTTGCTGGGATGTTTTCGATACAAAAGAAATGAAAAATACTGCCAGAGTATTTCGTCACGCAATTGATTTAGTCAAATTAGTTCCACATGGAATTCTCACAGATAATGGAACAGAATTCATTGGAAAAGATTTTGAAGCGGTTTGCCAAGAATTCAATATAAAACATTTCAAAACTCATCCGTACTCTCCAGAGGAAAATGGAAAAATTGAAAGGAGTTGGGAGACTCTTTTCAAGACAAACCCTGGAGTGAACGTCTTTGAGTTCATCCCAATGTTGTTTCCCAGTATAATAGGGTATGGAAACACTCCGCATTATTCAAACTCTTTGGGAGAAATTGACTCCATTTGAGGCCTGGGAAAGAGGCCCCAAATGGACAAAAGATCTCTGCGCTGAACCAGGCTTCGAAAAAAATCTTAGAGATTAACAAATAATTTCAAAAACAAGAAAATTCAAAAAATCACAAAAAGGAAGTTAAGGAATAAACACTTACATTTATTACATTTGGATTTTTTAAAAAATTCAGTATTATTTTTAGAAATAAGATAATATAGTTCTAAATAAAAAAAGAATGTTAAGAATGAAGAAGGAATTAGCGGATGCAGCCGAAGCACACTCACAAATTACTCTCAATATCCACAAATCATCATACAAAGTTTTGTCGAATAGTTTGATATAAAGACAAAAAATTTACAATTTTTAATTAAATCCGAACAATCTTACATATGCAGCTGAAGCACACTCACAAATTACTCTCAATATCCACTCAAATCATACAAAGTTTTGTCGAATAGTTTGATATAAAGACAAAAAATTTACAATTTTTAATTAAATCCGAACAATCTTACATATGCAGCTGAAGCACACTCACAAATTACTCTCAATATCCACTCAAATCATACAAAGTTTTATATTTTCATTTTATTGTTTCTTAATAAAGAATTTACTTTAATATTCTTAATTGTTTTCTTTTTATATTTAATGTTTGATATCTATTTTAAAAAACTTATACAAATTCGAGTCAGCTAATAATTGAATTGAAAAAATAAAAAAAAATATAATTTTTAATCCGTCTAATTGAATAAGCAATATTATAAATATTATGTTAAACGGTTAATTTTTTCTCAAAAAAAATTATTTCGAATTTCCGAAATTTTTGACATTTTGGCTGAGAACTATGGTCTGCGAGGTACATAGATAGAATCAGTACCTCGCAGACTATAGTTCTCTATATGGCGCCGAAAATTTTTTGGTGAAATGTCGTCGCATTTCACCAAAAATTTTTCGGCGCCATAGGAAGAATTGGAGGGTGTGAGATACTATTACATGCTATAGTACTCACACCCTCCAACTCCCAATCAAAATCGCATAAAATTTGCTACTTATCTTCAGATTACCTCCCATTATAAAATATATCATTGCTATCTCATCGTACTATATTTCCACCCTATTGTATTTAAAAATATAAAATTTTTTGATAATATATTTTTATATCTTGAATTTTCAAGCAAAATATTCACAGATAATATAATGGGAAATCTATCTCAACCTAGCCTTAAAGTACCAAACTCCTGCTTGCATTCTCACTCACAAATATTAAACATCCATCTCCAAAAAACTAAATTCTTCACAATTTTTTAAAATTGAGAACATAAAAAATGTATGCATTCAATAATTTAAGATACTAACAAATATTAAAAACTTCAAAATATCAGATATTAACGTTTTTCAATTAAAAAAATATCATTTTGCTTTTCAATTCGAACATAAATCTTAAATATTTTTAATTAATATCTGATTTACAGCATTATTATCCATTTATAAATCTGACAAATAAATGACAAAACCATCAGAAATAGTGTCACTTTTTGTCAAAAGTGAAGTCACGCTATTTTTCATGCACAACACTCCATGGGCAAGCTTGTCGCAATTCAATGGGTTCCAAATCCAGGCAAGAAGACGAAGGTCAGACACATTGACGGTGACAAGCTCAACAACCGTAAGGAGAACCTCGAGTGGTTCTAAGAGTAAAAAATATTTTTAGGGGGAAACCCCAAGTAAATTTAAGTGTTTAGTTGGATAAGTAGGCACTATTAATGGTAATTTGGAAAATTAGCTCCCGACCTTTGAATTGGGCTCTTTCGTTATCTTCCCAGTTGCGTAGGAGGTCGTCCCAGAGGAGTTGGTAGAATTGCCAATTCAAGGACGATTTGTCCTCCCAGGCATTGAGGATGTACTGCTCGTAGAGTCTCATGACCTCTGCCTTGCACCAGACACCCTCTCCCTTGGAACGTAAGGCTTCTTCGAAGTGCTCGAATGCGATTGGCTGCTTGACCATCCGAAATGACACTTTTTGTCCGTTTGGTCAATGTTCGTGTCTCGTGCCATAGTCGACGAAAATACTATCATAAGACAAATTACGGAAAGTGAACTCAAACAAAAAGTGACACAATGCATTTGCCAACCAAATAACTTTACAAAGCAAAAACTTAAATTACTTGTCAAGCTTACTATTCTTATTTTAACAATTAAAAAATTAAATTTTATTTTTTATTTAAAAAAATCATCTTATATCATCTGATATATATATATAACAGCATTAATATTTCAATGATTCACAAATCAACTTTTTCATTATTTTAAATAATTATAGAATATATACCGACTTTTTGTACATAAATATTTTTAGATTCAATAATGATTTACGGTTTTTTTCAAAACTTATAATTTTCAAATGAGTGGTAGAATCTTCGATTTAATTGATTTAGAATGGTTAAATCAAGCTAATCAACAAATTCAAAGCGGTATTAACGTCGAAACCGTTCTCCAAAATGTCCCTTTAACAGATGGAAGAATTCTTCCCAAATATCACATAAAACTTTTAAAAACGCTTTAATTTCAATCAAATTGAAATTCCAAAATTACGTACAGGTCCAAAACCAAAAGATCCACCACAAGAATTAATAAATACTGTCCAAAATTTACATAATAAAGTTCAAAAAATAGGAATTTCCCGGGCTTTCGGCCGAATTATAACAGATCGTCAAATGATACTTGAATCGCAAATGCAAAATCAACAAAATATTCAAATTCATTTTCCAATTCCACAATTGTCTCAACGGAATCAAAATTCAGAGTTTGATTACAGTTCTCCTGACATTTCAAGTTCATCTGAACAGTTATCATCAGAAATCTCTTCAAATTCCGACGATTCATCAGCCGAAGAATTATTTTCATCAAGTCCAAATTCAATTGATACAGAATCGGATATAAATTCAGAAGATGACCCATATTCAATACGCACAAATACAACTTCAACATTTGAAAAAACTACAGATTATTTTGACCGTAAATTATTGAACATTCAATTTTCCGAAAGAACTGTTAATAAATGTTTCAAACTTCTCAATCTTGCACAACCGCCAAAAAATTCAAAGGCAAAAGGTCAAACAAAATACGAAGCTTTTTACGTTAATGAAATATGGCATGTAGATATTCACTTTTTAAATCATCGCCAAGGTGAATATCTATATGCCGTTATTGACGATAAATCACGAAAAATTTTGGCTTGGTCACATCTCGAAACTAAAGAAGCGGCACAAACAAGTCGTGTCATTCAACAATGTTTCGATGTATATGGCAAACCGTTTGCCATATGGAGTGACAATGGGCTTGAAAACTACGGTGTTTTCAAAAATTTATTAAAAAATGCAAACGTCGTCGAATCAATCACGATAATACCACACTGCCCTTACATGAATGGCAAAATCGAAAGATTTTGGCAGAATATTCAAGTTGATGAGGTAGCTTGGGATCAAATTCAAAATTTAATCGAAAATTATAACGCAACACCACATACACAGTTACCAAAAAATCCAGAAATACATACCTGGTTTACACCAAACAAATTTTATGATATCAGCGAAAAATATGATACCACCAAAGAACCCCTTTGGAAAGTTGATGGAGAAATTAAGGATTTGAGGATTTCTCTTCAACATTTCCGCGAGAGGAGAGCCAATCAAAGAAATTAATTCGGTAATATTTTAAAATCGAAAATAAAATCTAATTTTTAACACAAATTAACAATATCGATTACATCTTCTTACTAAGCTCAGTCAGATTAATAAGAATAAACACTTACTTTTTAAAACATTTACATATTTTTTTTCTTCGTTACAGAGATACGCAAGTTGCAGAAGAAGCAGCAACTGTAGTACAGTAATTTGACACTCCGAAATCGAACATTAGTGACTTTGAGTAGATTTTGAATTTAATATAGATCTTGATTTTTAATAACCATCATAGCAAGAGCTAGTTGGTGAATGGTATCCGCGAATTTCGGCTTGAAAGTTGGGAAACTTTGTCCGAATGTTAAACTATTCGGACAAAGTTTCCCGCTGTTTGCGAAGGAATTGTTGGCTATGATGTACTGATTCATGATCAGTGCATCATAGCCAACAATTCCTTATACAAAGTTCAAAAACTTGGGTGCAATCAGAACTGATTGCACCCAAGTTTTTGAACTTTCTCGAGGGAATGAAAGGTAAGAGATATCCATTTCCTTTCACCTTCGTTCTCAATAATTAACTTATAAATTTTTTAAAGCAAAAAAAGTCTGATTTTTTTTGACAAGTAAATATATAGGGAATTTATCCGACCAAATAAGTGTCACTTTTTCGGTTCACCTCACTTTCCGTAACTCGTCTTACAACAATACAGACAAACAGGTTATATATGAGTTTGAGACCAAGAATGGTGTAACTCGACCTGTCCGATTCAAAGACTCCGAGGGCGACCATGAAATTAAACGGAAATTAGCTAGGAAGGAATATAAAATGGACTGGTTGCCACCACCTCCACCACCTTTACCTGTTCCTCAAGTAAATAAGCCTTTCCCGTTCCCAAGAATTCCCACATTTAAATTCAAATTCGAATAAAAATTTTTTATTTCATGCAATGTTTAACTATTTCACCATCTTCTTTAACACCCCAGTACTTACGCTTGGAGAGGACATGAACTTCGGTGAAAATTTTGTCCAATTTGAATTGACCCATCTTTTCACCGACCATTCCCATTTCAATGAGTTTGTTATAGCCTTCTTCGTTCGTCATGAGTGCGTCAATGTTCTCATAGTAAACCTTGACTTTGGATTTGACTTCGGAGAAGAACTCATTGTAGTTGTCAAGGACTGCCTTTGCGAACTGAGGGTAAGACCAATGTTCGACAATAGGTTTTAATGTGGTTACTAAGCCACTTTGACCTTGAGTGAATTCGTACTTCAAAACAAAAGGAGAAAACCTTCAACAAAGTTGTCGACCTTCTCATAATGTTTACTCTTCATCTCTTGAGGTTTCTTAATGGAATATCCCCATGTCGAATTCATAAGCAATTTGAGTGTCATTGCAAGTTTGGGGTTTGAAGCTTTCCTAATATCATACAGTTGTTGTATGACTTTTCCAACTGTATAGTTCCTTCCCGGGAACTCACCATCTTCGTTTGGAATTCCAGTCGGAATATATTGGACAAACCTCATGTATGCAGCGTTAAGGTCGACATAGTATATCTTTTCATCTGAGTCGAACTTGTTGCAACCAATTGGTCCAGTTTGTGGAAATTCAAGTGAGTCTCTTATCTTCTGAGAAACTTCTCCTGTTATCTCATAAACATCGTCGAAGCAACCTGTTTCATATAAAACCTTCTGACCTAACTCAGATGCTCTCCAATATAATTTGACGTCAATTGGATGTCTCAATGGAAGTTTGTTTATAGCATCTTGAAGTTCTTGCAACCTCATTGGAAGTTCTTCTGGTTCAGGTTGGTATCTGAACATACCAACCCCTTGTGGAACCGTGTACTTCTTTTGTACTAGAACTTTGTCTGGAACAACTTTTGGTCTTGCTAACAATGAAAAGTTTGTTTCGTCTTTTGGTACAAAAGTTTCTGTCAGCTTGTCATCTGGAATTGGTTCCAACAAACCTTTCTTGAAAAGAATGTTGACAGCTCTGACAATGTTGCACTTACTTTTACCAAAGAATGGGTTTGTAAGACTTTCGTTCAACATGAAGTGGTTGTGGACAATTACAATCTTCAACCATGGTAAGTCTTTGTCAACAACATAGTCGTCATGTGAAGAACCTTTAGCTGTAGGTATGTTGACTCGGATATTGACATTTGCCAACGGTGCAATTTTTGCCAATTGACCTCTGAGAATGTACCTTGTCTTCACACATGACTCAAGATACTTCATCTTCTCATCTGTAACAAGACCAGAGTTCCTGAGACATGTAAGAATGCAAGGTTCATTGACAATTGTTTCAATTGAATTGTAAATTCCATACCTTGTCAAGTCAATGTCAGACTTATTTATGAAGGGGAAGTATCCAGCATGTTGTCTGACTGCTTGAGGGTTAGGTTGGTACCATTCGAACTTGACACTTGCAATTCCTTCAATTGCATTCAAAATGTCTGAGTCGGAGTCAACCATTTGTTCTCTCTTTGTAGTCTTGAAAGCGTCAAGAAGTTTTGCGGCTGTTTGTTCATTGCCATGTGCATAGTAAATGTGACCATCCAAATCTGTTATGGTCAATCTGAGATTGTGTCCTTTCTTATTTCCGTCTTGAATTGCAGCAAGTACTCCCATGAAGCCTTCTTTGTTCTTTCCTTCGTCAAAGTTTACTGTAAAGGTTCGACCAGATGTAATTTGACTTCTAACTTCACGATACTTTTCATATGCATATCTTGTTCTTTCCATGGGAGCATGTGCGTCTTCACCTTTTCCTTTTTTCCTTCTCAAAGGATGCAATTGTTCGTCATGTTTCCAGTAGAATCTGGCAAAGCCGTCGTGTCCTTCAACTTGAGGTTCACTAACATCGAAAGGCATGTCCATAAGACGTTCTTCTTCTAACCTCTCTAGTCTGTTTGGATAATTGGCACGTGCTGTTTCCAAATCCATTTCGTAGCGAAGACCAGACAATTTGTCATAGACTTTTATGGGTCTTCCCTTCCTATATTTAAAATTCTTCGAAACTCTCCAACCATATCTTTGTAACTCTGCTTTTATTCTAGCAGACTTTCTATCCATTCTATATGGGGCATTTTTATAAAAATAAAAAAATATTTTTTCTTTACTTTACATAACCGCCTGCTGCCATAAGTCTTTGACGCCAACCCATACCAGCTAATGAAGGTTGACTTGGTTTAGTTTGGAAACTAAACTTTGGTTTTGGTTTATCTTCAGTTTTTGGTTTCTCTTCTTCTATCGGTTTTTCGTCACTTTTCGGTTCCTCTGACTTTACTTCACTTGCAGGAACAGTTGTGTCGTCAACATCTTCATAAATATCATATGCCATTTGTTTTTGTTTTCCTTTCAACTTTTTGTGTTTGTTGTAAAGTTTAGAATATTTCGACTCTAAGTCAATGAGATGTTCTATAATGAACTGTTGGTCAGTGAAGTAAACTTTTCCATCTGTTGTCTCCAAAGCTGTAATGCATGAAAAATAGCGTGACTTCATTTTTGACAGTTTACAAATGTAAAGTGTTGCATCCTTAAAAACTTGGAAATATATACATTCATGAATTATCTTGTATATTAATTGAAAATCCATAAAACCCTAACAATATTTTTTCTTAAAAAAACTATAAAAATATAAATAAAATTAATCGTTAAATAAAAATATTTGATATTAGAATTTTATTGGAAAAATAAAAAACTTAATATTTTAAAGAAATACTTAAATACTTGAATGTTTTAACTTTTACATTATCATATAGACTCTCAAATTATTGATTGGAAACGGTTTGAGGGTTATCAATTTAAAAAAAATTGTGAGTTTTTTAAATTTTTGGCAATGAGTTTTAAAAATTTGTGAGTGAGAATGTGTGTTGATGCTTGGCACTTTGAAGGGAAGATGTTCTGGGTTCACAATTATTAATGGGATAAATAAAATGATTATAAATATAATATATTAGAAAATAATTTGCAAAATCTCTCCATTTTTATAAATTTAATAATAGAAGTTGATCTATATAGAAAGAGCATTTTATCTATTAAGTTTTTGGCTTTTGCCTTCAAATCATTAATATAATTTTTTCAAAAAAAATTGTTTTATTTAAAATAAACAAATTTTATCAAATAACTAGTATTTTTAAATTATCTTTTGAAAAATTGAAAAATTTACAAATTAAAAAATGGAAGACATCTTGGTTCGTCTCGAAAACCCAGAAGATCTTAAAACTTTTCAACTCCCAACCGTTCCCGCCGATCAGGTTCTCAACGTAATTGAAGAAAAATATCAAGAATACATTAATAATCCAAATGTAACTCTCGAAGATACGGCAAAAACACTTTCAATAGGAAAAGAACGTTTGAAAAAAATTTTCGTACTACTCGGCTATCCAATAAAAGAAAGAGGAAGACCAAAGAAAAAAATTTTTGAGGAAGATGTATACAAAATTTTGGAAATTAAAGCACAATATGACATTGGATACAAAAGGATCAAAGAATCATATTTCGAAAAAGTCGAAAGATTTACATTCAACGATGCTTTCAAAATTTTCAATCAACAACATTTGTTTACATTTCACAGGCATCAGAAAATCGACGAACATCCACATGAATACGTTGCTCAATATGTTAATCAATTGTGGCATACTGATTTGAAATTTCTGAAGGACGATAACGGTAACCTTCAATATTTAATTTCATTTCTTGATGACAGAAGCAGATACATTATTTGCTGGGATGTTTTCGATACAAAAGAAATGAAAAATACTGCCAGAGTATTTCGTCACGCAATTGATTTAGTCAAATTAGTTCCACATGGAATTCTCACAGATAATGGAACAGAATTCATTGGAAAAGATTTTGAAGCGGTTTGCCAAGAATTCAATATAAAACATTTCAAAACTCATCCGTACTCTCCAGAGGAAAATGGAAAAATTGAAAGGAGTTGGGAGACTCTTTTCAAGACAAACCCTGGAGTGAACGTCTTTGAGTTCATCCCCAATGTTGTTTCCCAGTATAATAGGGTATGGAAACACTCCGCATTATTCAAACTCTTTGGGGAGAAATTGACTCCATTTGAGGCCTGGGAAAGAGGCCCAAATGGACAAAAGATCTCTGCGCTGAACCAGGCTTCGAAAAAAATCTTAGAGATTAACAAATAATTTCAAAAACAAGAAAATTCAAAAAATCACAAAAAGGAAGTTAAGGAATAAACACTTACATTTATTACATTTGGATTTTTTAAAAAATTCAGTATTATTTTTAGAAATAAGATAATATAGTTCTAAATAAAACAAAGAATGTTAAGAATGAAGAAGGAATTAGCGGATGCAGCCGAAGCACACTCACAAATTACTCTCAATATCCACTCAAATCATACAAAGTTTTGTCGAATAGTTTGATATAAAGACAAAAAATTTACAATTTTTAATTAAATCCGAACAATCTTACATATGCAGCTGAAGCACACTCACAAATTACTCTCAATATCCACTCAAATCATACAAAGTTTTATATTTTCATTTTATTGTTTCTTAATAAAGAATTTACTTTAATATTCTTAATTGTTTTCTTTTTTATATTTAATTTTTGATATCTATTTTAAAAAACTTATACAAATTCGAGTCAGCTAATAATTGAATTGAAAAAATAAAAAGAAAACATATAATTTTTAATCCGTCTAATTGAATAAGCAATATTATAAATATTATGTTAAACGGTTAATTTTTTCTCAAAAAAAATTATTTCGAATTTCCGAAATTTTTGACATTTTGGCTGAGAACTATGGTCTGCGAGGTACATAGATAGAATCAGTACCTCGCAGACTATAGTTCTCTATATGGCGCCGAAAATTTTTTGGTGAAATGTCGTCGCATTTCACCAAAAATTTTTCGGCGCCATAGGAAGAATTGGAGGGTGTGAGATACTATTACATGCTATAGTACTCACACCCTCCAACTCCCAATCAAAATCGCATAAAATTTGCTACTTATCTTCAGATTACCTCCCATTATAAAATATATCATTGCTATCTCATCGTACTATATTTCCACCCTATTGTATTTAAAAATATAAAATTTTTTGATAATATATTTTTATATCTTGAATTTTCAAGCAAAATATTCACAGATAATATAATGGGAAATCTATCTCAACCTAGCCTTAAAGTACCAAACTCCTGCTTGCATTCTCACTCACAAATATTAAACATCCATCTCCAAAAAACTAAATTCTTCACAATTTTTTAAAATTGAGAACATAAAAAATGTATGCATTCAATAATTTAAGATACTAACAAATATTAAAAACTTCAAAATATCAGATATTAACGTTTTTCAATTAAAAAAATATCATTTTGCTTTTCAATTCGAACATAAATCTTAAATATTTTTAATTAATATCTGATTTACAGCATTATTATCCATTTATAAATCTGACAAATAAATGACAAAACCATCAGAAATAGTGTCACTTTTTGTCAAAAGTGAAGTCACGCTATTTTTCATGCACAACACTCCATGGGCAAGCTTGTCGCAATTCAATGGGTTCCAAATCCAGGCAAGAAGACGAAGGTCAGACACATTGACGGTGACAAGCTCAACAACCGTAAGGAGAACCTCGAGTGGTTCTAAGAGTAAAAAAATATTTTAGGGGGAAACCCCAAGTAAATTTAAGTGTTTAGTTGGATAAGTAGGCACTATTAATGGTAATTTGGAAAATTAGCTCCCGACCTTTGAATTGGGCTCTTTCGTTATCTTCCCAGTTGCGTAGGAGGTCGTCCCAGAGGAGTTGGTAGAATTGCCAATTCAAGGACGATTTGTCCTCCCAGGCATTGAGGATGTACTGCTCGTAGAGTCTCATGACCTCTGCCTTGCACCAGACACCCTCTCCCTTGGAACGTAAGGCTTCTTCGAAGTGCTCGAATGCGATTGGCTGCTTGACCATCCGAAATGACACTTTTTGTCCGTTTGGTCAATGTTCGTGTCTCGTGCCATAGTCGACGAAAATACAGACAAACAGGTTATATATGAGTTTGAGACCAAGAATGGTGTAACTCGACCTGTCCGATTCAAAGACTCCGAGGGCGACCATGAAATTAAACGGAAATTAGCTAGGAAGGAATATAAAATGGACTGGTTGCCACCACCTCCACCACCTTTACCTGTTCCTCAAGTAAATAAGCCTTTCCCGTTCCCAAGAATTCCCACATTTAAATTCAAATTCGAATAAAAATTTTTTATTTCATGCAATGTTTAACTATTTCACCATCTTCTTTAACACCCCAGTACTTACGCTTGGAGAGGACATGAACTTCGGTGAAAATTTTGTCCAATTTGAATTGACCCATCTTTTCACCGACCATTCCCATTTCAATGAGTTTGTTATAGCCTTCTTCGTTCGTCATGAGTGCGTCAATGTTCTCATAGTAAACCTTGACTTTGGATTTGACTTCGGAGAAGAACTCATTGTAGTTTCAAGGACTGCCTTTGCGAACTGAGGGTAAGACCAATGTTCGACAATAGGTTTTAATGTGGTTACTAAGCCACTTTGACCTTGAGTGAATTCGTACTTCAAAACAAAAGGAGAAAACCCTTCAACAAAGTTGTCGACCTTCTCATAATGTTTACTCTTCATCTCTTGAGGTTTCTTAATGGAATATCCCCATGTCGAATTCATAAGCAATTTGAGTGTCATTGCAAGTTTGGGGTTTGAAGCTTTCCTAATATCATACAGTTGTTGTATGACTTTTCCAACTGTATAGTTCCTTCCCGGGAACTCACCATCTTCGTTTGGAATTCCAGTCGGAATATATTGGACAAACCTCATGTATGCAGCGTTAAGGTCGACATAGTATATCTTTTCATCTGAGTCGAACTTGTTGCAACCAATTGGTCCAGTTTGTGGAAATTCAAGTGAGTCTCTTATCTTCTGAGAAACTTCTCCTGTTATCTCATAAACATCGTCGAAGCAACCTGTTTCATATAAAACCTTCTGACCTAACTCAGATGCTCTCCAATATAATTTGACGTCAATTGGATGTCTCAATGGAAGTTTGTTTATAGCATCTTGAAGTTCTTGCAACCTCATTGGAAGTTCTTCTGGTTCAGGTTGGTATCTGAACATACCAACCCCTTGTGGAACCGTGTACTTCTTTTTGTACTAGAACTTTGTCTGGAACAACTTTTGGTCTTGCTAACAATGAAAAGTTTGTTTCGTCTTTTGGTACAAAAGTTTCTGTCAGCTTGTCATCTGGAATTGGTTCCAACAAACCTTTCTTGAAAAGAATGTTGACAGCTCTGACAATGTTGCACTTACTTTTACCAAAGAATGGGTTTGTAAGACTTTCGTTCAACATGAAGTGGTTGTGGACAATTACAATCTTCAACCATGGTAAGTCTTTGTCAACAACATAGTCGTCATGTGAAGAACCTTTAGCTGTAGGTATGTTGACTCGGATATTGACATTTGCCAACGGTGCAATTTTTGCCAATTGACCTCTGAGAATGTACCTGTCTTCACACATGACTCAAGATACTTCATCTTCTCATCTGTAACAAGACCAGAGTTCCTGAGACATGTAAGAATGCAAGGTTCATTGACAATTGTTTCAATTGAATTGTAAATTCCATACCTTGTCAAGTCAATGTCAGACTTATTTATGAAGGGGAAGTATCCAGCATGTTGTCTGACTGCTTGAGGGTTAGGTTGGTACCATTCGAACTTGACACTTGCAATTCCTTCAATTGCATTCAAAATGTCTGAGTCGGAGTCAACCATTTGTTCTCTCTTTGTAGTCTTGAAAGCGTCAAGAAGTTTTGCGGCTGTTTGTTCATTGCCATGTGCATAGTAAATGTGACCATCCAAATCTGTTATGGTCAATCTGAGATTGTGTCCTTTCTTATTTCCGTCTTGAATTGCAGCAAGTACTCCCATGAAGCCTTCTTTGTTCTTTCCTTCGTCAAAGTTTACTGTAAAGGTTCGACCAGATGTAATTTGACTTCTAACTTCACGATACTTTTCATATGCATATCTTGTTCTTTCCATGGGAGCATGTGCGTCTTCACCTTTTCCTTTTTTCCTTCTCAAAGGATGCAATTGTTCGTCATGTTTCCAGTAGAATCTGGCAAAGCCGTCGTGTCCTTCAACTTGAGGTTCACTAACATCGAAAGGCATGTCCATAAGACGTTCTTCTTCTAACCTCTCTAGTCTGTTTGGATAATTGGCACGTGCTGTTTCCAAATCCATTTCGTAGCGAAGACCAGACAATTTGTCATAGACTTTTATGGGTCTTCCCTTCCTATATTTAAAATTCTTCGAAACTCTCCAACCATATCTTTGTAACTCTGCTTTTATTCTAGCAGACTTTCTATCCATTCTATATGGGGCATTTTTATAAAAATAAAAAAATATTTTTTCTTTACTTTACATAACCGCCTGCTGCCATAAGTCTTTGACGCCAACCCATACCAGCTAATGAAGGTTGACTTGGTTTAGTTTGGAAACTAAACTTTGGTTTTGGTTTATCTTCAGTTTTTGGTTTCTCTTCTTCTATCGGTTTTTCGTCACTTTTCGGTTCCTCTGACTTTACTTCACTTGCAGGAACAGTTGTGTCGTCAACATCTTCATAAATATCATATGCCATTTGTTTTTGTTTTCCTTTCAACTTTTTGTGTTTGTTGTAAAGTTTAGAATATTTCGACTCTAAGTCAATGAGATGTTCTATAATGAACTGTTGGTCAGTGAAGTAAACTTTTCCATCTGTTGTCTCCAAAGCTGTAATGCATGAAAAATAGCGTGACTTCATTTTTGACAGTTTACAAATGTAAAGTGTTGCATCCTTAAAAACTTGGAAATATATACATTCATGAATTATCTTGTATATTAATTGAAAATCCATAAAACCCTAACAATATTTTTTCTTAAAAAAACTATAAAAATATAAATAAAATTAATCGTTAAATAAAAATATTTGATATTAGAATTTTATTGGAAAAATAAAAAACTTAATATTTTAAAGAAATACTTAAATACTTGAATGTTTTAACTTTTACATTATCATATAGACTCTCAAATTATTGATTGGAAACGGTTTGAGGGTTATCAATTTAAAAAAAATTGTGAGTTTTTTAAATTTTTGGCAATGAGTTTTAAAAATTTGTGAGTGAGAATGTGTGTTGATGCTTGGCACTTTGAAGGGAAGATGTTCTGGGTTCACAATTATTAATGGGATAAATAAAATGATTATAAATATAATATATTAGAAAATAATTTGCAAAATCTCTCCATTTTTATAAATTTAATAATAGAAGTTGATCTATATAGAAAGAGCATTTTATCTATTAAGTTTTTGGCTTTTGCCTTCAAATCATTAATATAATTTTTTCAAAAAAATTGTTTTATTTAAAATAAACAAATTTTATCAAATAACTAGTATTTTTAAATTATCTTTTGAAAAATTGAAAAATTTACAAATTAAAAAATGGAAGACATCTTGGTTCGTCTCGAAAACCCAGAAGATCTTAAAACTTTTCAACTCCCAACCGTTCCCGCCGATCAGGTTCTCAACGTAATTGAAGAAAAATATCAAGAATACATTAATAATCCAAATGTAACTCTCGAAGATACGGCAAAAACACTTTCAATAGGAAAAGAACGTTTGAAAAAAATTTTCGTACTACTCGGCTATCCAATAAAAGAAAGAGGAAGACCAAAGAAAAAATTTTTGAGGAAGATGTATACAAAATTTTGGAAATTAAAGCACAATATGACATTGGATACAAAAGGATCAAAGAATCATATTTCGAAAAAGTCGAAAGATTTACATTCAACGATGCTTTCAAAATTTTCAATCAACAACATTTGTTTACATTTCACAGGCATCAGAAAATCGACGAACATCCACATGAATACGTTGCTCAATATGTTAATCAATTGTGGCATACTGATTTGAAATTTCTGAAGGACGATAACGGTAACCTTCAATATTTAATTTCATTTCTTGATGACAGAAGCAGATACATTATTTGCTGGGATGTTTTCGATACAAAAGAAATGAAAAATACTGCCAGAGTATTTCGTCACGCAATTGATTTAGTCAAATTAGTTCCACATGGAATTCTCACAGATAATGGAACAGAATTCATTGGAAAAGATTTTGAAGCGGTTTGCCAAGAATTCAATATAAAACATTTCAAAACTCATCCGTACTCTCCAGAGGAAAATGGAAAAATTGAAAGGAGTTGGGAGACTCTTTTCAAGACAAACCCTGGAGTGAACGTCTTTGAGTTCATCCCCAATGTTGTTTCCCAGTATAATAGGGTATGGAAACACTCCGCATTATTCAAACTCTTTGGGGAGAAATTGACTCCATTTGAGGCCTGGGAAAGAGGCCCCAAATGGACAAAAGATCTCTGCGCTGAACCAGGCTTCGAAAAAAATCTTAGAGATTAACAAATAATTTCAAAAACAAGAAAATTCAAAAAATCACAAAAAGGAAGTTAAGGAATAAACACTTACATTTATTACATTTGGATTTTTTAAAAAATTCAGTATTATTTTTAGAAATAAGATAATATAGTTCTAAATAAAACAAAGAATGTTAAGAATGAAGAAGGAATTAGCGGATGCAGCCGAAGCACACTCACAAATTACTCTCAATATCCACTCAAATCATACAAAGTTTTGTCGAATAGTTTGATATAAAGACAAAAAATTTACAATTTTTAATTAAATCCGAACAATCTTACATATGCAGCTGAAGCACACTCACAAATTACTCTCAATATCCACTCAAATCATACAAAGTTTTATATTTTCATTTTATTGTTTCTTAATAAAGAATTTACTTTAATATTCTTAATTGTTTTCTTTTTTATATTTAATTTTTGATATCTATTTTAAAAAACTTATACAAATTCGAGTCAGCTAATAATTGAATTGAAAAAATAAAAAGAAAACATATAATTTTTAATCCGTCTAATTGAATAAGCAATATTATAAATATTATGTTAAACGGTTAATTTTTTCTCAAAAAAAATTATTTCGAATTTCCGAAATTTTTGACATTTTGGCTGAGAACTATGGTCTGCGAGGTACATAGATAGAATCAGTACCTCGCAGACTATAGTTCTCTATATGGCGCCGAAAATTTTTTGGTGAAATGTCGTCGCATTTCACCAAAAATTTTTCGGCGCCATAGGAAGAATTGGAGGGTGTGAGATACTATTACATGCTATAGTACTCACACCCTCCAACTCCCAATCAAAATCGCATAAAATTTGCTACTTATCTTCAGATTACCTCCCATTATAAAATATATCATTGCTATCTCATCGTACTATATTTCCACCCTATTGTATTTAAAAATATAAAATTTTTTGATAATATATTTTTATATCTTGAATTTTCAAGCAAAATATTCACAGATAATATAATGGGAAATCTATCTCAACCTAGCCTTAAAGTACCAAACTCCTGCTTGCATTCTCACTCACAAATATTAAACATCCATCTCCAAAAAACTAAATTCTTCACAATTTTTTAAAATTGAGAACATAAAAAATGTATGCATTCAATAATTTAAGATACTAACAAATATTAAAAACTTCAAAATATCAGATATTAACGTTTTTCAATTAAAAAAATATCATTTTGCTTTTCAATTCGAACATAAATCTTAAATATTTTTAATTAATATCTGATTTACAGCATTATTATCCATTTATAAATCTGACAAATAAATGACAAAACCATCAGAAATAGTGTCACTTTTTGTCAAAAGTGAAGTCACGCTATTTTTCATGCACAACACTCCATGGGCAAGCTTGTCGCAATTCAATGGGTTCCAAATCCAGGCAAGAAGACGAAGGTCAGACACATTGACGGTGACAAGCTCAACAACCGTAAGGAGAACCTCGAGTGGTTCTAAGAGTAAAAAAATATTTTAGGGGGAAACCCCAAGTAAATTTAAGTGTTTAGTTGGATAAGTAGGCACTATTAATGGTAATTTGGAAAATTAGCTCCCGACCTTTGAATTGGGCTCTTTCGTTATCTTCCCAGTTGCGTAGGAGGTCGTCCCAGAGGAGTTGGTAGAATTGCCAATTCAAGGACGATTTGTCCTCCCAGGCATTGAGGATGTACTGCTCGTAGAGTCTCATGACCTCTGCCTTGCACCAGACACCCTCTCCCTTGGAACGTAAGGCTTCTTCGAAGTGCTCGAATGCGATTGGCTGCTTGACCATCCGAAATGACACTTTTTGTCCGTTTGGTCAATGTTCGTGTCTCGTGCCATAGTCGACGAAAATACAGACAAACAGGTTATATATGAGTTTGAGACCAAGAATGGTGTAACTCGACCTGTCCGATTCAAAGACTCCGAGGGCGACCATGAAATTAAACGGAAATTAGCTAGGAAGGAATATAAAATGGACTGGTTGCCACCACCTCCACCACCTTTACCTGTTCCTCAAGTAAATAAGCCTTTCCCGTTCCCAAGAATTCCCACATTTAAATTCAAATTCGAATAAAAATTTTTTATTTCATGCAATGTTTAACTATTTCACCATCTTCTTTAACACCCCAGTACTTACGCTTGGAGAGGACATGAACTTCGGTGAAAATTTTGTCCAATTTGAATTGACCCATCTTTTCACCGACCATTCCCATTTCAATGAGTTTGTTATAGCCTTCTTCGTTCGTCATGAGTGCGTCAATGTTCTCATAGTAAACCTTGACTTTGGATTTGACTTCGGAGAAGAACTCATTGTAGTTGTCAAGGACTGCCTTTGCGAACTGAGGGTAAGACCAATGTTCGACAATAGGTTTTAATGTGGTTACTAAGCCACTTTGACCTTGAGTGAATTCGTACTTCAAAACAAAAGGAGAAAACCTTTCAACAAAGTTGTCGACCTTCTCATAATGTTTACTCTTCATCTCTTGAGGTTTCTTAATGGAATATCCCCATGTCGAATTCATAAGCAATTTGAGTGTCATTGCAAGTTTGGGGTTTGAAGCTTTCCTAATATCATACAGTTGTTGTATGACTTTTCCAACTGTATAGTTCCTTCCCGGGAACTCACCATCTTCGTTTGGAATTCCAGTCGGAATATATTGGACAAACCTCATGTATGCAGCGTTAAGGTCGACATAGTATATCTTTTCATCTGAGTCGAACTTGTTGCAACCAATTGGTCCAGTTTGTGGAAATTCAAGTGAGTCTCTTATCTTCTGAGAAACTTCTCCTGTTATCTCATAAACATCGTCGAAGCAACCTGTTTCATATAAAACCTTCTGACCTAACTCAGATGCTCTCCAATATAATTTGACGTCAATTGGATGTCTCAATGGAAGTTTGTTTATAGCATCTTGAAGTTCTTGCAACCTCATTGGAAGTTCTTCTGGTTCAGGTTGGTATCTGAACATACCAACCCCTTGTGGAACCGTGTACTTCTTTTGTACTAGAACTTTGTCTGGAACAACTTTTGGTCTTGCTAACAATGAAAAGTTTGTTTCGTCTTTTGGTACAAAAGTTTCTGTCAGCTTGTCATCTGGAATTGGTTCCAACAAACCTTTCTTGAAAAGAATGTTGACAGCTCTGACAATGTTGCACTTACTTTTACCAAAGAATGGGTTTGTAAGACTTTCGTTCAACATGAAGTGGTTGTGGACAATTACAATCTTCAACCATGGTAAGTCTTTGTCAACAACATAGTCGTCATGTGAAGAACCTTTAGCTGTAGGTATGTTGACTCGGATATTGACATTTGCCAACGGTGCAATTTTTGCCAATTGACCTCTGAGAATGTACCTTGTCTTCACACATGACTCAAGATACTTCATCTTCTCATCTGTAACAAGACCAGAGTTCCTGAGACATGTAAGAATGCAAGGTTCATTGACAATTGTTTCAATTGAATTGTAAATTCCATACCTTGTCAAGTCAATGTCAGACTTATTTATGAAGGGGAAGTATCCAGCATGTTGTCTGACTGCTTGAGGGTTAGGTTGGTACCATTCGAACTTGACACTTGCAATTCCTTCAATTGCATTCAAAATGTCTGAGTCGGAGTCAACCATTTGTTCTCTCTTTGTAGTCTTGAAAGCGTCAAGAAGTTTTGCGGCTGTTTGTTCATTGCCATGTGCATAGTAAATGTGACCATCCAAATCTGTTATGGTCAATCTGAGATTGTGTCCTTTCTTATTTCCGTCTTGAATTGCAGCAAGTACTCCCATGAAGCCTTCTTTGTTCTTTCCTTCGTCAAAGTTTACTGTAAAGGTTCGACCAGATGTAATTTGACTTCTAACTTCACGATACTTTTCATATGCATATCTTGTTCTTTCCATGGGAGCATGTGCGTCTTCACCTTTTCCTTTTTTCCTTCTCAAAGGATGCAATTGTTCGTCATGTTTCCAGTAGAATCTGGCAAAGCCGTCGTGTCCTTCAACTTGAGGTTCACTAACATCGAAAGGCATGTCCATAAGACGTTCTTCTTCTAACCTCTCTAGTCTGTTTGGATAATTGGCACGTGCTGTTTCCAAATCCATTTCGTAGCGAAGACCAGACAATTTGTCATAGACTTTTATGGGTCTTCCCTTCCTATATTTAAAATTCTTCGAAACTCTCCAACCATATCTTTGTAACTCTGCTTTTATTCTAGCAGACTTTCTATCCATTCTATATGGGGCATTTTTATAAAAATAAAAAAATATTTTTTCTTTACTTTACATAACCGCCTGCTGCCATAAGTCTTTGACGCCAACCCATACCAGCTAATGAAGGTTGACTTGGTTTAGTTTGGAAACTAAACTTTGGTTTTGGTTTATCTTCAGTTTTTGGTTTCTCTTCTTCTATCGGTTTTTCGTCACTTTTCGGTTCCTCTGACTTTACTTCACTTGCAGGAACAGTTGTGTCGTCAACATCTTCATAAATATCATATGCCATTTGTTTTTGTTTTCCTTTCAACTTTTTGTGTTTGTTGTAAAGTTTAGAATATTTCGACTCTAAGTCAATGAGATGTTCTATAATGAACTGTTGGTCAGTGAAGTAAACTTTTCCATCTGTTGTCTCCAAAGCTGTAATGCATGAAAAATAGCGTGACTTCATTTTTGACAGTTTACAAATGTAAAGTGTTGCATCCTTAAAAACTTGGAAATATATACATTCATGAATTATCTTGTATATTAATTGAAAATCCATAAAACCCTAACAATATTTTTTCTTAAAAAAACTATAAAAATATAAATAAAATTAATCGTTAAATAAAAATATTTGATATTAGAATTTTATTGGAAAAATAAAAAACTTAATATTTTAAAGAAATACTTAAATACTTGAATGTTTTAACTTTTACATTATCATATAGACTCTCAAATTATTGATTGGAAACGGTTTGAGGGTTATCAATTTAAAAAAAATTGTGAGTTTTTTAAATTTTTGGCAATGAGTTTTAAAAATTTGTGAGTGAGAATGTGTGTTGATGCTTGGCACTTTGAAGGGAAGATGTTCTGGGTTCACAATTATTAATGGGATAAATAAAATGATTATAAATATAATATATTAGAAAATAATTTGCAAAATCTCTCCATTTTTATAAATTTAATAATAGAAGTTGATCTATATAGAAAGAGCATTTTATCTATTAAGTTTTTGGCTTTTGCCTTCAAATCATTAATATAATTTTTTCAAAAAAATTGTTTTATTTAAAATAAACAAATTTTATCAAATAACTAGTATTTTTAAATTATCTTTTGAAAAATTGAAAAATTTACAAATTAAAAAATGGAAGACATCTTGGTTCGTCTCGAAAACCCAGAAGATCTTAAAACTTTTCAACTCCCAACCGTTCCCGCCGATCAGGTTCTCAACGTAATTGAAGAAAAATATCAAGAATACATTAATAATCCAAATGTAACTCTCGAAGATACGGCAAAAACACTTTCAATAGGAAAAGAACGTTTGAAAAAAATTTTCGTACTACTCGGCTATCCAATAAAAGAAAGAGGAAGACCAAAGAAAAAAATTTTTGAGGAAGATGTATACAAAATTTTGGAAATTAAAGCACAATATGACATTGGATACAAAAGGATCAAAGAATCATATTTCGAAAAAGTCGAAAGATTTACATTCAACGATGCTTTCAAAATTTTCAATCAACAACATTTGTTTACATTTCACAGGCATCAGAAAATCGACGAACATCCACATGAATACGTTGCTCAATATGTTAATCAATTGTGGCATACTGATTTGAAATTTCTGAAGGACGATAACGGTAACCTTCAATATTTAATTTCATTTCTTGATGACAGAAGCAGATACATTATTTGCTGGGATGTTTTCGATACAAAAGAAATGAAAAATACTGCCAGAGTATTTCGTCACGCAATTGATTTAGTCAAATTAGTTCCACATGGAATTCTCACAGATAATGGAACAGAATTCATTGGAAAAGATTTTGAAGCGGTTTGCCAAGAATTCAATATAAAACATTTCAAAACTCATCCGTACTCTCCAGAGGAAAATGGAAAAATTGAAAGGAGTTGGGAGACTCTTTTCAAGACAAACCCTGGAGTGAACGTCTTTGAGTTCATCCCCAATGTTGTTTCCCAGTATAATAGGGTATGGAAACACTCCGCATTATTCAAACTCTTTGGGGAGAAATTGACTCCATTTGAGGCCTGGGAAAGAGGCCCCAAATGGACAAAAGATCTCTGCGCTGAACCAGGCTTCGAAAAAAATCTTAGAGATTAACAAATAATTTCAAAAACAAGAAAATTCAAAAAATCACAAAAAGGAAGTTAAGGAATAAACACTTACATTTATTACATTTGGATTTTTTAAAAAATTCAGTATTATTTTTAGAAATAAGATAATATAGTTCTAAATAAAACAAAGAATGTTAAGAATGAAGAAGGAATTAGCGGATGCAGCCGAAGCACACTCACAAATTACTCTCAATATCCACTCAAATCATACAAAGTTTTGTCGAATAGTTTGATATAAAGACAAAAAATTTACAATTTTTAATTAAATCCGAACAATCTTACATATGCAGCTGAAGCACACTCACAAATTACTCTCAATATCCACTCAAATCATACAAAGTTTTGTCGAATAGTTTGATATAAAGACAAAAAATTTACAATTTTTAATTAAATCCGAACAATCTTACATATGCAGCTGAAGCACACTCACAAATTACTCTCAATATCCACTCAAATCATACAAAGTTTTATATTTTCATTTTATTGTTTCTTAATAAAGAATTTACTTTAATATTCTTAATTGTTTTCTTTTTTATATTTAATTTTTGATATCTATTTTAAAAAACTTATACAAATTCGAGTCAGCTAATAATTGAATTGAAAAAATAAAAAGAAAACATATAATTTTTAATCCGTCTAATTGAATAAGCAATATTATAAATATTATGTTAAACGGTTAATTTTTTCTCAAAAAAAATTATTTCGAATTTCCGAAATTTTTGACATTTTGGCTGAGAACTATGGTCTGCGAGGTACATGGATAGAATCAGTACCTCGCAGACTATAGTTCTCTATATGGCGCCGAAAATTTTTTGGTGAAATGTCGTCGCATTTCACCAAAAATTTTTCGGCGCCATAGGAAGAATTGGAGGGTGTGAGAAAAAAAAAGGGGTAGTGGGGCTTCCAGGCGCGTTGCGCCCTCTAGCCCTGAAGATGTTTAGTATAAATGAAGTTTATATTCGGAGGGCTTCCAGGCGCGTTGCGCCCTCTAGCCCATAAAAAATTTCTGAGGACGAGCCAGCCGGTGACTTTTTTGTAGAGCACTCAAAATAGTATAACTTTGTCCGGACAAGTAAGGGTCTATCCTCGCTAGAGGAAAAGTTACAGGCGTTCCAAGGAAGTATACTTTGAGAAGCCTTTTCCCCCTTATAGAATGAGATAGGATGGTTATTTTACAAAACTGACAACACTTTGACCGAGTAGTTTTTTGTGCCGAACAAAAAGTGTCATATAAACATCTGTCAAAAACCGCTTTTTAACTTCACTTAAAATGCCACGTAAGCTACGTAAGAATATACGTAAGAGGAAGGGAGCATTGAAACATCCAATAGTAAAACTGACACCACAACAACAGTTGCAACAACAAATTATGAATGACCCCACTATGTTGCAACAAATGTCAAGCAACCCTATGCTTTTAAACCGAGTTATTGGTGCACAGAGTGGAGGTTTAAGAGCGGCACTTTTAGCGAAAATGGCAGGCTATGGTGGAGCTGCAGACGGAACAGCTTATAACCCTCAAAGTCAAATGAATTTGAGTTCACTCAAAAATCAAATAACAGATGTCAAAAAGTCAAACATAGACATACAGAAACAAATAAGTGAAAACGAAAAGAAACTAGAATATGACAGACACACAAAGAAACTCAATGAGTTAAACGTAGAGAAAAAGAAGAAAGAAGAACAACTGAAAGAACTAAGTACAGAGGAATATGCAAAAAAGTGTCAAAAAAGCAGCAGAAGTAGCAAAAATGGAACAAGATGTTATAAATTTGAAAAACCATACTACTCAATATAAAGTACTGAAAGATGAAGAGATAAAACAAAAAGCCATGAAGACATATATGGATAGCGATGAGTATAAAAAAGAAGTTGAAGCAAATGTAAAGGCAGAAAAACTTTTACAGTTGCAAAACCAAAACCGTACAGTATGAAAACTTAGCACAAGAAAGTAAAAATAACGACACAGCCATGCAAAAGGCAATGAAAAGCGCAGAATATATAAAAGCTAATAATGACTGGTTAGATGCCCAAGCCAACGCTAAAGCAGCCCAACTTATAGGGTCAATAAGGACAAAAATACAAGCGGATGAAGACAGTTCAAATGAAGCTTTAATGAATGCTGACTTTAAGAACGCCTTCGAAGCTCTTCATAGTAAGGTGAAACTAGTGAACGACTTCTCATCTGGAAAGAAACTGAAGTCTGAAGGTTTCGACAAAGAGTTAAGAGAAGTAGCACAAAATATGACGAAAATAACAGATGCAGCAACGAGACAGGCAGTTCAAAGTGCCTATGACGCCGTTAGAGCAACTGTTGTGGAAAGTCAAGAAAAAGAGTTACAACAGACCAAAACAGACCTAGTAAATGCTTTCTTAAAAACGAAAAGTCAGGTAGGACATTATGCTGCAGATGGAACATATGTGCCAGCTGGTGGAACTTATATACCACCAAACCCTCCAAGAGAAGCACCTGCACCAGGACTACCTAAAACATTTACATCGTCACATGGACACAGACACAGGCATGCACCAAAACCAACACAACAACCAACAGTTCAAAATCCAGCACCACAACAACAACCAAAACCAACAGTTCAAAATCCAACACAGCAACCAACAGTTCAAAACCCTGCACAGCAACCAACAGTTCAAAATCCAGCACAGCAACCAACAGTTCGAAATCCAGCACAGCAACCAACAGTTCAAAACCCTGCACAGCAACAACCACAAACAGAGCAAGGACATAAAAGAAGTAGAGAAAAAGGAAACCAAGAATTCTTAAAAATGCTTAAGGAAGATTATGGTTACCCAGATACTCTTGACTTTAGTGACAGATATAAAGAAGCTATTAGAAAGTTCAAGGAAGGAAATACTGACCCGAACCTATTTAGCTTTATGGTTCAGCACCAAATGGGATATAATCTCAAACCTGGAAAATACAAGCTCGCTAAGGGATATGATTTAATAGCATATCATCCAAATGACATGAATGAATTTACTCCGAGATATTTGGTGTCAGAGCTAAATGATAATTCAACTCTCTTCATGAAACGCGTAAAAATAGAGACGGAACGAAAGAAGAAAGGTTTATGAGTCCGGATGACTTAGATAGGGAACTTGTTAAAAACGGTCTCGGAATATATGAAATGCCAGCAGATGAGGTACAAGAAACTCCACAGGAAGAAGTTCAGATACAACCAGACATGGAAGAAATAGTTCAGCAACAACAGCTAGAAGAGCCTGAAGGAAACGAACAAGTCCCTCCTTTGGAAACTAACTTCACAGAACTAGATGAAGATTTGGAACAGCCGAAAAATCTTGACCCTCAACAAGAGTATGCGGAGAATATGGAATATTTCCAAGAGTCTAAGAAAAATTCGGCTGACATAGTAGAAGAATATCGAAAAATGTTCGCCGACATACAAAAGACTCCAACATCAGATGAAAATATTCAGCATAGAATGGAAGTACTGAAAGAAAATGTACGCAAATACAATAATCCTTTTTACTTACGACCATATAACGTTCAATCTTTGGCTGAACTCGGTGAAAATAAAAGGTTAAATTTCAACAAAACATATAGAAATGAAACATTGTTTAAAGTTCATTCAGAACCTAACCAATATGGAAACAAACCTACTTTTGTTTCTGCAGACTATGGAACTACAATGAGATGGGGTCATATTGCTAATCCGGAGAGTATATAAGAATTTCCGAAAAAGTGACACCCAAAAAGTGACACTTTCAATAGGGAGTAACACTTAAAAAGTGACAATTTAAAATTCACAATAAATAAAAATAATAAATTTTTTAGTCTATTAAATTATTCTTTTCTTTGAAATCCTCCAAAAATTCTTCGAAATGTTCTAAAATATAATCTGGAGAATTATAACAAAATTCATTAATTTCTAACATATACGTATCTAACAATTCATTTGGAATTTCAAACGATCTTAAATATGTAATTGAATTTTGTATCTTCTCATTTATTTGAGAAAGTTTTTCTTCAGCATTTTCCAATAAAAATCTTAATGGATTCAAATTGGCTTCTTGATTCTGAACAAAATTTAATACTTGCTATAAACGTGATTGAACTTCTCTTTTCAATTTTGTTTTATAATCTGTCAATCGAGGCTCGCGAATTCTAATTGAAGGAATAAAACCTGTTTGAAGTAAATCGTTTTTAATACGATAAAAGTAATTGGGTGCAACTTCTTCTAAAAGATTTTTGACAAAAACATCAATTCTTTGATTTTTAACGCAGCCAAAATCGTGATATTTTATCTTTTTAAATAAAGATTCAGAAACGTTATTCACAACGGTTAATTCATTTGGTCTGGCAGCGGCTATCCACATCATAGCCAACAATTCCTTATACAAAATTCAAAAACTTGGGTGCAATCAGAACTGATTGCACCAAGTTTTTGAACTTTCTTGAGGGAATTAAAGGGTGAGAGATTTATAGTCTATCTATATATCTCCCACCCTCTAATTCCCTCCCTGACAGCGGGAAATTTTGTCTGAATGTTAAACTATTCAGACAAAGTTTCCCACTGTTTGCGAAGGAATTGTTGGCTATGATGTACTGATTCATGATCAGTACATAGCCAACAATTCCTTATATAAAGTTCAAAAACTTGGTGCAATCAGAACTGATTGCACCCAAGTTTTTGAACTTTCTTGAGGGAATGGAAGAGTAAGAGGTATACATTATGATATATACCTCTTACCCTTCCATTCCCTCCCTGACAGCGGAAAACTTTGTCTGAATGTTAAACTATTCAGACAAAGTTTCCCGCTGTCAGCGAAGGAATTGTTGGCTATGATGTACTGATTCATGATCAGTACATCATAGCCAACAATTCCTTATATAAAGTTCAAAAACTTGGTGCAATCAGAACTGATTGCACCCAAGTTTTTTGAACTTTCTTGAGGGAATGGAAGAGTAAGAGGTATACATTATGAATATATACCTCTTACCCTTCCATTCCCTCCCTGACAGCGGAAAACTTTGTCTGAATGTTAAACTATTCAGACAAAGTTTCCCGCTGTCAGCGAAAGAATTGTTCCATCTGGTGCATAGAGTGTGAATCTATGCACCAAATGGAGCAAGTCCCTCGCGAAATTGCCAAAAACTTGCGTCGCATTTCAAAGATTGCGACCCAAATTTTGGCGATTTCTAGTAGAGATGGTGTATTTTGAGTCACTGACCTATATGCAAGTGGCTCAAAGGGCTCCATCTCTACTTTGAAGCAAGGAAACTTTCCTCGAAATTTTGATAATTTGAAGAAAGTTTTCAAGCAATTAACAAAGGATTACTCGCTATGAGGTAAAATTCTAGATTTTCACCTCATAGCGAGAGCTTCCCTTCATTGCTTGAAAACTTTCCCCAGCTTCAAAATTGGGGAAAGGGCTGTAAAGTCGACTCGATACCAGCAGGTACCAGAGTATTTAAAAAGAAAGCCCTCGTACGAGTTTCTATGAGACCTTCTCATTCAAGAAGATCTTAATAGAAATCGTACGAGGGCATTGAAACTCGCGTCTGGTACATGTTGGTACCAGAGTGTTTGAGATTTGAAGACTCTGGTACTAACATGTACAGAATTTATGATGAATTTAAGATGGACCATTATAAAATGGTAGCGGTTTGTTTCAAAAAAATTTAGATGAGATTTGCATAGATATAGATTATATGATTTATACATATGAAAAATAATATATAAAAAAAGAAAAAAAAAAAAAAAAAAGTAGTGGGGCTTCCAGGCACTTCGTGCCTTCTAGCCCTGAGGATGATTGATATAATGAAGTTTTTTTTTCTTGGGGTGAGCTTCCAGGCGCGTTGCGCCCTCTAGCCCACATAAATGAAGTTCTTATATATACGGGTCTTCCAGGAGCTTTTCACAAATTATATATGTTTTCATGTTTTGTCATGATTTCATCGTAAATGTTTTGTCAAGACTTCTTCTTCGTAAATGTTTTGTCAAGACTTCTTCTTCGTAAATGTTTTGTCAAGACTTCTTCGTAAATGTTTTGTCAAGACTTCTTCGTAAATGTTTTGTCAAGACTTCTTCGTAAATGTTTTGTCAAGACTTCTTCGTAAATGTTTTGTCAAGATTTCTTCGTAAATGTTTTGTCAAGACTTCTTCGTAAAATGTTTTGTCAAGACTTCTTCGTAATGAGTGTAAATGACCAAACCGACAACACTTTGACCGAGTAGTTTTTTGTGCTGAACAAAAAGTGTCATATAAACATCTGTCAAAAGCCGCTTTTTAACTTCACTTAAAATGCCACGTAAGCTACGTAAGAATATACGTAAGAGGAAGGGAGCATTGAAACATCCAATAGTAAAACTGACACCACAACAACAGTTGCAACAACAAATTATGAATGACCCCACTATGTTGCAACAAATGTCAAGCAACCCTATGCTTTTAAACCGAGTTATTGGTGCACAGAGTGGAGGTTTAAGAGCGGCACTTTTAGCGAAAATGGCAGGCTATGGTGGAGCTGCAGACGGAACAGCTTATAACCCTCAAAGTCAAATGAATTTGAGTTCACTCAAAAATCAAATAACAGATGTCAAAAAGTCAAACATAGACATACAGAAGCAAATAAGTGAAAACGAAAGAAACTAGAATATGACAGACACACAAAGAAACTCAATGAGTTAAACGTAGAGAAAAAGAAGAAAGAAGAACAACTGAAAGAACTAAGTACAGAGGAATATGCAAAAAAGTGTCAGAAAAAGCAGCAGAAGTAGCAAAAATGGAACAAGATGTTATAAATTTGAAAAACCATACTACTCAATAAAAGTACTGAAAGATGAAGAGATAAAACAAAAAGCCATGAAGACATATATGGATAGCGATGAGTATAAAAAGAAGTTGAAGCAAATGTAAAGGCAGAAAAACTTTTACAGTTGCAAAACCAAACCGTACAGTATGAAAACTTAGCACAAGAAAGTAAAAATAACGACGCGGCTATGCAAAAGGCAATGAAAAGCGCAGAGTATATAAAAGCTAACAATGACTGGTTAGATGCCCAAGCCAACGCTAAAGCAGCCCAACTCATAGGGTCAATAAGGACAAAAATACAAGCGGATGAAGATAGTTCAAATGAAGCTTTAACAAATGCTGACTTTAAGAACGCTTTCGAAGCTCTTCATAGTAAGGTGAAACTAGTGAACGACTTCTCATCTGGAAAGAAACTGAAGTCTGAAGGTTTCGACAAAGAGTTAAGAGAAGTAGCACAAAATATGACGAAAATAACAGATGCAGCAACGAGACAGGCAGTTCAAAGTGCCTATGACGCCGTTAGAGCAACTGTTGTGGAAAGTCAAGAAAAAGAGTTACAACAGACCAAAACAGACCTAGTAAATGCTTTCTTAAAAACGAAAAGTCAGGTAGGACATTACGCTGCAGATGGAACATATGTGCCAGCTGGTGGAACTTATATACCACCAAACCCTCCAAGAGAAGCACCTGCACCAGGACTACCTAGAACATTTACATCGTCACATGGACACAGACACAGGCATGCACAACAACCACCTCCACAACCAGCACAACAACCAACACAACAACCAGCACAGCAACCAACAGTTCAAAACCTGCACAACAACAACCACAAACAGAGCAAGGACATAAAAGAAGTAGAGAACAAGGAAACCAAGAATTCTTAAAAATGCTTAAAGAAGAGTGTGGTTTCCCAGATACTGTTGACTTTAGTGACAGATATAAAGAAGCTATTAGAAAGTTCAAGGATGGAAATACTGACCCGAACCTATTTAGCTTTATGGCTCAGCACCAAAACGGATATAATCTCAAACCTGGAAAATACAAGCTCGCTAAGGGATATGATTTAATAGCATATCATCCAAATGACATGGATGAATTTACTCCGAGATATTTGATGTCAGAGCTAAATGACAATTCAACTTTCGTCATGAAACGCGTAAAAAATAGAGACGGAACGAAAGAACAAAAGCTTATGAATGCGGATGACGTAGATAGGGAAATTGTTGAAAACGGTCTCGGAATATATGAAATGCCAGCAGATGAGGTACAAGAAACTCCACAGGAAGAAGTTCAGATACAACCAGACATGGAAGAAATAGTTCAGCAACAACAGCTAGAAGAGCCTGAAGGAAACGAACAAGTCCTTCCTTTGGAAACTAACTTCACAGAACTAGATGAAGATTTGGAACAGCCGAAAAATCTTGACCCTCAACAAGAGTATGCGGAGAATATGGAATATTTCCAAGAGTCTAAAAAAAATTCGGCTGACATAGTAGAAGAATATCGAAAAATGTTTGCCGACATACAAAAGACTCCAACATCAGATGAAAATATCCAGCATAGAATGGAAGAACTGAAAAAAAATGTACACAAATACAACAACCCTTTTTACTTACGAGCATTTAACGTTCAATCTTCGGATGAACTCGGTGAAAATAAAAGGTTAAATTTCAAGAAAACATATAGAAATGAAACATTGTTTAAAGTTCATTCAGAACCTAACCAAGATGGAAACAAACCTACTTTTGTTTCTGCAGACGATGGAACTACAATGAGATGGGGTCATAAAGCTAATCCAGATAGGTGGTTCATAAACTTACAACCACAATTCCAAGAAGTTGTAGACGCAATGGAAGTCAATGGTGAACCAGATATAGCTGGTATTTCAGCGCGGCTTTAATGCCATTGAAAGATATGAAAGATGCAGATATTTTGGACCAGTATGAAATGAACATGGCTGATGGAAATATAACACCTGACGTTCTAGAACATTTATCTCAAAGAACTACACAGAACCATAAAGATGGTATATTTGGTGAAGAGTTTAGAAAGAAAGTTAGGGAGACAGAAGGAAGAGAACCTATTGTACATGACCTTGCAAATGAAAGTTTGCAAAATGTCATAAAAACTTACTTTGCAGACAATGAAATGAGAAGGGATGAATATTTAAGAAAACTCAAATGGACAGTACCAAATGAAATGTTAGTATTGAAAAACATGTTCCTTGACAAAATAAAACCAACTACAGAAATAAATGACGAAAGACTGAAAGATTGGGTAAAAGCTTTCCCATTCACAAAAGATATAGTTGGTAAACATGGAAAGAAAACCAGAATGGCTACAAAAACATATATTTGGAAACGAGCATATTCCATATGGACAGGCACTGTTTGAAGAGCTTGAACCGGAAACTCAGGAAAGAGTCATGCAAACAATACGCGAAGACTCAAATACAAACTATGACAAATCTTTCTAGGATATAGGTTACCTGAGATGGGCGACCAGAGCCAAAAGGCAAAAAGGACATGGGAAATTTGCAACATACTAGATGAACATAATGCAAAGATGCAACAACTTCAAGCAGAGGGCAATGAAGGAAAAAGAAGAGTTAAAAACTCAGTCAGGAAGAAAGTAAAGCTTGGTCCACGTGGGTTCTATTATGACATATAAATCCAACTATTCTATATTTTTACTCATATGAAATGTACGCCGCTCAGAATATAACGCCAACAGTTTTGGATGCTATGAATGGAAATGTTTCCGAATGGTATAACGAATGCGACAATGCCATTAGAAGGTCAGAAATAGTTCCTGGAACTTACGAATATACAACTGCTGTTTCTTATGGAAACGTAGGTGAGTTTGGAGAAGGTTCTTCAACAACAGTAGATATTGCTTGCGACAGGTTTCATATAATTTCTATTGACAACTCTTTCTTATACGTGGAACAAGACATTGAAATAAAACCTTCTGCCAAGTTGTCTGACAAGAAAGGTTGCAATGGAATTTTCTATGTCGGATACCAATATGCTCCAGAAGTTTTCATGGGATATAAGATATATTCTAACTCTGACTTAGTTCAAACAGTAACATGGGCAAACTATGAATGGTTCGCTTTGAGAAACTCAGTACAACCACAAGCTAGAGAACAAACAGACCAGTATGCAACTATTGAGAAAATAAGAAGACTTGACCCTAACGTTCCAGGAGTTTATGTTAACCTTTCTGGACAAACTGCAGCAGCAGTAACCAAAGTAAAACTGAAACTTAGAGTTCCTTTGTCATCTTTCCTCATCTTCAGGTTTTTAAGATACTTGCCAAACTGGGCAGGAAAAATTTCTATCGAACTTACTCCAAGCAAAAATAACTTAGTCATTGCACCAACACAAGACCCATTCACTCTTACAGAAGTAGTGGGAACAAATAAAATGTCATTCGCCGACTTTTGCAAAAACAAAGTTGACTTAGACTTTGGTTTCTCAAACCTCAACACTGAAGTAAACTATTATTTCAATGCTGCTGGAGATGCTTGGGACCCAGTTAAGTTCACATGCGAAAAGTTTGAATGCAAGAGAATAGAAAGCAGACTTGCAGTCTATATGTTGGACCCAGATATTTCAAATGCTTTAGCTGCCAAATATATTGCAGTTCCACTTATGTTCCCTATACACCAAAATATCTGTCAAAGACTTTGCAGGTGAAGTTGGAAACCAAAATCCAGGAGCCGAAGGTGCAAGAACAGATATTGCTTTAACAACTGCAATGAAACATGCAGATACTATGTTTGTACTGTTCAGACGAACTATAAATGACTATTCTTGTTTCTACAACCCGGTATTAAATATCATATAAACATAGATGGCAAATATTATCCAAGAGAAGAATATTCTACAGTTGAGGATATGAGGTCATACAACTTGACATTAGATGCTATGAACTTTAACAACAACTTCACAACAACCATTAACCCTGAAATGCAAAGTTCTATTATGCCATATGTGAAAGTATGGACTCATACAGGAGCTCAAAAAACTCAATATACAAATGGAGACCGTTCAAACTTTTGGCTTGGCATTCCATTTGCTGACTCAGAAGACTTTATGGGTGGTATTTCAACTGTTGGTACAGTTCAAATACAATATACTGGTGACAGAGACGGTCCAGATGAATTGAAAGCAAAGAAGTTTACAAAACCAATAGCACTTTTCACGGAAGATGCTCTTTTGAAGATTCGTTCGATGAAACCTGCTGGGGCTCCTCAGATTGGCATAACGACAGCTTCCATCGAGCAGATTTTGGCAGCAGGTCAGTAAGTTGTTCTTGAACTGACTTCTCTCCGTCAAATATTGACAGTACGCCAGTTTTGACATAAAATTGTATTATAAACTTACCTTTAGAAATATCTGTAAGTTTTGTTGTTATATTTTTGTCAACGTCAAGAACTTTCACCATCTCGGTTATACCAACTTTCTTTGCTTTATGAAAATATTTAGGTTCAGCAAAGACTGCTATTCTATAACATTTTCCATTGTTTGTGTAAAGAACTATTCTGTCAATGTATTTGTATTGTTTGTGTGTGTAAACTTTGTTCTGCTTCAATTCGAAGAGATACTCGAATACGTCCATCTTTTTATTCTAAGTAAAATGTCATTTCCGAAAAATAGAAGCGTGAGTGTTTCAAAAGGTTTAATGGCGGTGGCAGATGTGAAGTTAAATTCACCAACTCAAACAAACAGTCAAAGTGTTGTTGTCAATGTCAAAGAAAGAGATGTTGAAGTGGGGAAACCATACGAAGACGAAGATGGTATAACAATAGTTCCTGTAAAAGAACAACCAACATATCCTGAAGTTAGCAGAGACTTAAGTTCTGTTGCAGATATTCGAAATGACTACAAACAACTGAAAGACAAACTTAAAACTCAGGAGAAGATTTGTCAAGCTTTAGGTATAATGTTAAACTTGGTCGAACACAACCCTGTAAAAGTGAACTCATATGTCATCGCACCTCATGAAGTTTTGAAAGAACTATTGAAACTTTTGACAGAGGCAGACGATATAAACATCAAAGAAATAGAGCCCGACATTGCTTGCTGTGGTGTTTCATATAATGTCATTGACAAGATATACGTTATGAAAGGAGGTGAAACGTTGAACTTAAAGTATAGTTTCCCAGACGTCATAAAAATATTTGACGACCACAACATTTCATTAAAATTTATTTGCTAAGTAAATGGCAGAAGACACAATGGTTTATACTATTACGACTAAAAACCCCGAGTCATATAATTCTATAACAACAAACTTACAAAGTCCTCAAGGACGATATTGTAAACTAACCTTAAACACAATGACGACTAAAGCTTGTTTTGCTCTTTTGACACCAGAAGATTTATTGTTGTGAATGGTAAAAAATACTCCTTTGAAGATACTTACTCAGATATACCACCAACAGGTTTTGTTGACTTATTTAATACTTTAAGGACGGATGTAACATGTGCTGCAACTAGAGCAGGTTTCATTATGTTTGGATGTCCGACTGAGTTTACTATAAACGATATGAGCTATAATACAAAACTTATTTCTGGTTTTTACTACCAACAGTTTCCTATAACAGGAAAAGGTGTCATACAAGGAATGTCTATTCCATTGACTTTAAGTACACCTATTTTATATATTGTTTCAAACTTAGGTTCAAAGTGTTATTCGAATGTCGACAGAAACTATTATGACCAAAAGATACTTATGCGTATAAACAATACTTTCTCTGCTGGTTTGCCTATTGTTCATTCGAATGCAGAATTTTCAACCTTAGTGAACTCAAACACTTTGGCAAGTATAACGTTGACATTAGTTGACGCAAACTTTGTTCCTGTAAAACTTTTATGTCCTATGTATTTGTCAATGACGGCAGAAAGTTTCGAATTGGAAGATGCAACTGGTGAAAGTATTGTATTACAAGAACAACTTCAACAACAAATAGCTCAAGAACAACAAATGCAACAAATGGAACAACAAAGTCAAGAATAAAAAAAAATATTTTTTTTTATTTTTATAAAAATGTACAGAATAGATGTTTCAGATTTTTATGACTTCCAAGCATTCAGAAATATGTGTCCATTTCGAGACTATAACAAAGCAGTCGAGAATTTGAAACGTTTAGTCATTTATGTCGACTCTGCCCCAGAATGTTATGTTATGAAAGAATGGGATGTTGTCTTTAACAAACCAAGAGCAACAATAGTTTCAGAACAAGAATGTAGACAGAAACTTAAGAAAATAAAAGTCGTACAAGTTGGCATGAAGATGTTAGATGCTTGGGATATCTTATTGTCAAAGTTAGAAGATTTTTCAGTTCGTGGTATAAAGTTTTATACACCTTCTCCAAACTTCTATTCTATCTTCACTGGATATAAATACGAACAAGTAGAATGGAAAGAAAATATTATAGAAGCTTGGTTAGACCATGTCAAAGAAATTATATGCAATGGAAACGAAAAGGTTTATGAGTATATCTTATGTTGGTTTGCAAATATCTTACAACATCCAAGTGCTAAAAATGAAACTGCTCTCATTATAATTGGAAAACAAGGAACTGGTAAGAATACTTTCTTTACAGATATCTTATGCAAACTGTTAGAAGGTTATTCGAATCCGAATATGACAAACTTAGAAAACATCTGTGGCAAGTTTAACTCCTCAATAGAGAATATGAAACTTATAGTTTGCAATGAACTTCAAAGTATAGATACAACAAAAGTTTTGAACTCAGATGCTTTGAAGAGTCTTATAACAGACAAAGTTGGAGTTGTTGAAAGAAAGTATAAAGACCAAAGAGTTTGTGAAAATGTTGCAAACTTCATTATGGTTTCAAACAATGCTGTTCCGATGAAGTTAGAAAGTTCTGACAGAAGATATGTAGTTGTCAGAACGTCAGATTCTCATATGCAAGATACAGAATATTTTGACGACTTAGCAGAAACTTTGACATCTGACTTTTACAACCACTTGTTCTCATATTTATGACATTAGATATTTCTAAGTTCAATCCAAGACAAATTCCACATACCGAAGAAAGACAAACATTGTTAGAAGCAAACAAGAGTGTATATGAACTGTTCATAGATGAAACTGACTTTGAGTGTTTAGATGAAAGGTCATTGTACGATTCGTATAAACAATATTGTCAAGAATATGGTTATATGGCAGCGTCTAAACGAACATTCTTGGCAAATGTCAAAAATCTTTTAGACATACAGAACGGCGTATATACAAAGAAAAATTTTTCTGAGTAAATTTTAAAAAAAATATTTTTTTATCCGATAGAAAAGATGACAAAATTCATCTCAGTAAACAAGTACATGTCAGAAGTCAAAGATAAGTTAGCTCCATTCGCATATTTGAATGTTTACTTCTACAATTTTGAAAAGTCTACATTTGACAAAATTTGGAACATTGTACCAGTTAAGTTTGCTGTTGTTAGAAAAAGTGGTGCAACTTTTGAAGACTTATACATTGACGGTATGTTGACAGTCAAAGAAAATTTTGACAGAAAGTTCTCAAAACTCGAAGAAGGCAAAGCATACAAACTTGTTATACCTTATGAACCAAAGAAAGCAGACGACTATGAATATTATGAGTCTAAGATAGTTGAAGTTCAAGGTAAATTGGGTAAAAAGATTTTAGAGTCTAAGCCAGTGTTTGCTCCTAAAGAGGAAGAGAACATTGACATTGACCCAGAAATGTTCTAAAAATAAAATTTTATTTTTACATGTCGAATTTCTTTTTCTCTGGAACTGGCTCTGGTTCTTTCTTCTCTTCTTCTACTTTCTTTTCTTTCTTTTCTCTCTTCTTCTTCTTCTTCTCTGGTGGAGTTATGTCAAATTTGGCGCAACCATATTTATGTAAAAGTTCTTTGTCCTTTAATAGCTCATCTATTCTGTTTTCTATTTCATCTTCAAGAACAGCGCATGTGTCTTCTTTGCATTCTAAGAACTTTTGTTGGACTTCATCTCTCCAATCGGCGTCATCTCTGTCAACAAGTCTGTCATTGACAAACTTAAAGACTTCTCTGCTTAATGTTTTATGGTTCTTGTCATATTCCCAGAAACAGAACTTTAGAACAAATTCACCTTTCTTGTTTACACTATGTAAGATTTTATGGTCTACAGATGTTTTGCTGTCGAAAAGCTTGTCTCGAATATAGATAGCGAAATCGCTAGACATTTCCTAAAAGATAAAATTTTTAATTTTTCTAAAAATATGTTAGAAAAAAAGTTTGCTGACATTGACAAGAAATTTGAGAATGTTTTAAATAAGAACAAGAGGAAGTTGGAAAATGCTCAGATAAAGCCTATACATGACAAGTTCCTATTTGCTCAGAATGGTATAACAGGTCTAATTGCACCACCTGGGTCGGGTAAGACTTTCACTTATCTTAAAATGGCTGCACAACAACAAGAACTAGATGAGAAGAACCCATTCTATGAGTTAGTTGTCATTTGTAGTACTTCGGGTCAATTTGACCAAACCGTCAATTCGTTCAAAGATATTATAAAGAAGTCTAAGTTAGTATGTATAAAAGACTCTGAGTTGTTAGATTGGATAAAGAAGTACCAAAGAAGAGTTTTGAAGTATAATGCTATAAATGAGTATATAAATTCTAAGTTTAAAGACCCAAATGAGGAAATGCAGAGAATATTAGAGAAGAAACACTTCAGAAACAAACAGAAAGAGATAGAATACATTTCGAAGAAATTGCAATCTTACGATTGGAAGACTTACCCTCACAGATGTCTTCTTATCTTAGATGACTTTGCTTCTCATCCTTTGTTAAAGAACAGAGAACAAGACATGTGTCGAATTCTTAAGAAGCTCAGACACTTTAACATCTCAGTCGTAATATGTGTACAGACAGCAAAGAGTTTAAGTAAGGATGTTAAAAGAATACTTACTGACATTATACTTTTCCCCGGATTGTCCGAAGACGATTTCATGGAACTTATGAAAGAGTCCATGGCAGGTAAGTTTGACAGACATGAACTATGGGAGAAGTACAAAGTCATACAAGACCCTCATACTTCTTTCAGAATTCACATCTACGCGAACAAAGTTCAAATTGTAAAAAGTCAAGCTTGAAAAATAAAGAGTTTTGGCGACCAGGGTTTTTTCACTACTCGCTGTTCTTCACTGTTTTCCGAGGGAAGCAAGCATATGAGGAAATTCATGAAATTTCATACGGAATTCAATAAAAATAATGTTTATGTTAGAATGTTAGATCTAACATGTTTTCTAACATGTTTTCTAACATGGTCTAAAACATACAAAACTCATGAAATTTCATACGGAATTCAGCAAAAATAATGTTTATGTTAGAATGTTAGATCTAACATGTTTTCTAACATGTTTTCTAACATAACTATTTACAAGCGTTTTACATGGTATATGTTGCGATGGTTCATGACTTTAAACAGTTTTGTAGCTTCTATTTCTTCTTTTAGTATGTCAAAAGTTTTAACGATACCGAAAGTTTCTTTATACTTCTTCTTGACGTCAGACAGAAGGAAATCTTCTGCTGTTGGATAGTTTTTGTTCAGAAATTCTAACATGTTCATTTTATCTTCTGCTGGTTTTTCTGCTTCTTTCTTTAAATCTGCATAGTCGTTTCGCATACGTTCTATCTCTTTGACGGAGTAGTTATATTTCCTCATTGCTGCTTTACATTTTGAACATTGCGGATTCATTTTTGCGTTATATTCTGAAACCTTACCTGCTAAAACAACTAAGGCGTCAATGGTTTTCTTCATCTCGAACATAGCGGGTCTTATTTGTTCGTTCCATACCTTACCCCTACTATCTTTATCTCTTATTTCCCAAACATTTTGCAACTAATGAAACAAAGTTGTCGTAGGTCTTAAACTCCCCAGATTTGTAAAGGTCAGAGATGTTCTTATATACCATGTCGCAATCTTTGTCCATAACCTTATGGTTGCAATGAAAACCAAGGAATTCATAATTTACCTTTCGTATGAACTTCTTTATTTCTACTGAGTCAGTTGCTTTGACTTCTATTTCGTCAAATTCGGGAATGGTTAGTTTTTGTTGTTGGATTTCAGGCAATTTGGGTAAATGGTCAATAATGTCCTGCATTTCATAAAGATATACTGTTCATTTGTTTCATCTTTCGCACTACAGTCTAAATTACTTGTTAAAAGTTCTTGCTTTATCTTCTGGATTTTTGTTTCGAAAGTATATGAAGAAGGAATGAAGTTTTTCATCTCTACTAACATAGATGTTGGATTCATAACTAGCGAGTTTGGTGCTGTAGTTTGAATTGTTGTTGTGCCGATTGTTGAAATCATGTCTTTTATACAAAAATAAAAAAATAAATAAAATAAAAAATAAAACTAATTTTATTTTTATTTCGGGAAAATTCATGAAAATTCAAGAGTTTTAGACCATGTTAGAAAACGTGTTAGAAAACATGTTAGATCTAACATTCTAACATAAATTATATTTTTGGTGTAAATTTCATGAAAATTCAAGAGTTTTAGACCATGTTAGAAAACGTGTTAGAAAACATGTTAGATCTAACATTCTAACATAAATTATATTTTTGGTGTAAATTTCATGAAAATTCAAGAGTTTTAGACCATGTTAGAAAACGTGTTAGAAAACATGTTAGATCTAACATTCTAACATAAACATTATTTTTATTGAATTTAGCAAAAATAAATGGTTCATTTACTCACAATATTTTTGTACAAAACGACCCCAAACTTTTAACTTCTTTTCTGCAGCTTCTAATGCTATCTTAGCGAGTTCATATTCTCTAAATTCTCTCTTTAAATCTTCTTGTTCCCATTGGTCTAGTTCGTATGGAGAATCTCTATAACCATAACATATCTCACGTTCATGTTCTAAATGTTTTTCGCACATTTTTCTAACTTCTTGTTCGAACAAAGGTTTTGCATTCTCTACTGTATCTTCAAGTTCTTCTTCATCTAATTTCTCATGAACTTTCTTGTCTATGGAGTCCATAATTTTTCCAACTGCTATACAATATTTTGGAGAAGCCCACATTGCTATATAGTTTATAAGTCTTGGGTCTACATACGTTCCTCTAACCTGTTTGATTTCATCAGGAATTCCTGCATGAATTTTGTATAAAAACCAACCGCCGGAATTCCGGCGGTTGCTATATTCTTCACAAAATGCCTTATAATACTCTTCCCAGGACTTATTTTCCAACAACTTTCTAAAGTCTTTCCTAAACTGCTGACACATATTTGTTACATTTATATAACCATCCTTGTCTCTACGTAAGACTTCAATACCGTTATAAGTGCCTTTTGTGAATGTTTCGCCATTAGATTTGTTCGTGAACGTTTTTGCTTCGACTGTCATTTCAGTTCTTACAATAAAAATAAAAAATATTTTTTTAAAAAAACTAACTTTATTTTTTTATTTCGGAAAATTCATGAAAATTCAAGAGTTTTAGACCATGTTAGAAAACGTGTTAGAAAAGGTGTTAGATCTAACATTCTAACATAAACATTATTTTTGGTGTAAATTTCATGATTTTCGAGAGTTTTAGACCATGTTAGAAAACGTGTTAGAAAAGGTGTTAGATCTAACATTCTAACATAAACATTATTTTTACTGAATTTAGCAACAACTTTCTCTCAATTGGAGCTGTGGCATACTCTTTGCGTAAGCGGTTCAGACCTTCTTCGAAGTCTTGGTCTCTCTTCGATTTGGATTGAGATTGGAATTGCTGGAATTGGAATTGCTGGAACAACTTTCTCTCAATTGGAGCTGTAGCATACTCTTTGCGTAAGCGGTTCAGACCTTCTTCGAACTCTTGGTCTCTCTTCGATTTGTATTGGAATTGGTAGTAATTTGGTGGAGGGACTTGCTGGAACTGAGGTGCAGGGGCTGGTGCTTTAGGTTCTTCTGGATTGAGATTGGACTCGGTTGGTGGTACGTCGGACATTCGTTTGTGGCTTAACCGTCGGACCACAACGATAAAAATCTCTGCTCCTAGCAGTACTGCTACTGACAGTAGCAGTACTTTTACTGACAGTAGCAGTACTTTTTCTGACAGTAGCAGTACTTTTACTGACAGTAGCAGTACTTTTTCTGACAGTAGCAGTACTTTTACTGACAGTAGCAGTACTTTTTCTGACAGTAGCAGTACTTTTACTGACAGTAGCAGTACTTTTACTGACAGTAGCAGTACTTTATCGTCGAAAACCCTCTCAAATTTTCCTTTTTACTGACATTAGCAGTACTTTTACTGACAGTAGCAGTACTTTTACTGACAGTAGCAGTACTTTTTCTGACAGTAGCAGTACTTTTACTGACAGTAGCAGTACTTTTACTGACAGTAGCAGTACTGCTAGGAGCAGAGATTTTTATCGTCCAACTTTACAAATGTAAACTTATATCGTTCTATTTTCTTCACTAGGGTCTAACACCAAAGTAACCTATGTACATGAAATTTCACTGCATAAAAGGAAAAAAACCTGGGCGAATCGGGATTTGAACCGAGGTCTTCGACGCCTTTAACGAGGTAGCCCATACCACTGAGCTATGAGCCGCTTACATATTCACAAAAATAAATTGTTTTCATGAGTTTTCTACGATGTTAGAAAAAATGTTATTTTCTAATATCTTCACATTCAATACTTTTTCAGCACTTTTCCGTAGTTATATATGAAAGACAATTCGAGATAAAATTTCTTCATCTGAAATATTTCTACCGGCATTTGTAAAGATATAGTCTAACGGTTTTGTATCTGCTACTTTTGTTCTTTGTTTTTCAACCTGAAGCATTTTATATATGTAAAAATATACTGTTTTAAAAACGTTTTAAAATGGTATGCCATATAGCTTCTTGAATTTGTTAAGAAGTATTTGAACGTTTTTTCCATCTGTATCTCTAGTGTTTACATAAGCATAGCCCGCCTTAGTAAAATATACTTGTAATTTCCTATAGTTTACGCCGGTATAAAAGTAGAAAGAGTCTTGTTCTTCGCTATAGTAATAAAACTCCAACCTATGCTTGCCATAGTCTGTAATTTCAATTGTTTCATCTTCTAGTTCGTCGACAAATTCGAATACAATATCTCGAAATTTGCCTATGTTCTTATTGTTTTCAGAACAAGTGACCCAGCGTAAGTTTTCAAGTCTATTGTCGTTTCTTATATGGTTTATATGGTCTACAAAAGGTAAATTGTTAGGATTCGGTATAAAATGAGTTGCAATGACAACATGTTTAAAATAGTTTTTTCCACTCATCTTCATAATAGCATATCCGTCATTTCGCTCCCATCCGCTTAAAACTCTTTTTGTCTCTTTGTTTCTGACTTCAAATGACTCACAACAGTGAATTTCATATTTCTCATCTAACAAACAAGTTTCCCAACGGTCTTCTCCAACAAACTCAGCGTACATTTCAAATAAAATAAAAAAATATATTTTTAAAATAAATGTTTTAAAATGGTATGCAATATTTTATTTCTCATCTAACAAACAAGTTTCCCAACGGTCTGTTCCAACAAACTCAGCGTACAGTTCAAATAAAAATAAAAAAATATATTTTTCCTTTACTTTACATAACCACCAGCTACCAGAAGTCTTTGACGCCAACCCATACCAGCTAATGAAGGTTGACTTGGTTTAGTTTGGAAACTAAACTTTGGTTTTGGTTTATCTTCAGTTTTTGGCTTCCCTTCTTCTATCTGTTTTTCGTCACTTTTCGGTTCATCTGACTTTACTTCACTTGCAGGAACAGTTGTGTCGTTAACATCTTCATAAATATCATATGCCATTTGTTTTTGTTTTCCTTTCAACTTTTTGTGTTTGTTGTAAAGTTTAGAATATTTCGACTCTAAGTCAATGAGATGTTCTATAATGAACTGTTGGTCGGTGAAGAATACCTTCCCATCTGTTGTCTCGAAAGCTCCTTCAGACTTCAATATTTTATTTGTGAGAGTCTGTTTCTTTTTTGAGATACTAGCCGTTCCATTTCTATGAAAAGTGACTTTATAGTTAGGGTTTGTATTTCCAGACCTGGCACTTTCTATTATTGAATTTTTCTCTTCATCTGTAAGTTCTTTGACAGGTTTTGACAATGGTTCTGAACTTTTTGTTTGTGGTGTCAAATCTACCGTTTCAACTTCTTCGGTCATTTCATCTCAGTAAAAATTTTAGTTTGGTTTGTTTTCAACTGGTTGTTGTTGTTTTTTAAGTCGGTCTAAAACTTCCTGAGGTATAGGGAGGACTTGACAAACACGTTGTGTAACTGCTGGAAGCCGACAAATCCATCTTGAGCCCATTTGTCTCAATGCTGTATTGTTCATTTCATCTCAGTAAAAAAATTTACATTCCCCACGTTTGAGGCGGTTGCGGTTGGTTGTTGTTTACCCACTGTTGTGCATGGTTATATCCTCTGTTAAAGAATCTTTCACCTTGGTCCATGTAGTGTCCTGCTTGGTTATAGTAGTCATTTGCTTTGTTATAGTAGTTTCCTGCTTGTCTTCCTACATTGTCCATCCATCCTTGAACTTTTCCTCTTGTTTCAGGATTTGGAATAAGATTTGCTGCATCTCGTGCTACATCCCAACCTTTCTGTACAGTTTGTATAATAGGTTGTGCTTTCTCTTTAAGTATACCTAATGTACTCAAAATCTTCCTTCCAACTCCAAATACACCTCTGGCAATTGTTCCCACTGCGGGCAAAAATCTGGATGCAACTCCTGCTAATGCGCCAAATAAACCCATTTCTTATAGGGTAAAAAATGACGAATCCAAACAAGGACCCCTATGTTTCTAAAGCGACAAAGAAAGCACTCATGATAAAAATCTTTAGTTCAACACCAAATGCTTGGTTTATGGATATCTTGGAAAACATTCCGAGAGTTAGAACAGATGGACCACCATACTGGTTAATATTTGTTGGTCAAAACACAAGATACTGTGAAGCCATACCATTATGGTCCAAAAATATTTTAGATGTGAAAACTGCTTTGACAATATTCGTTGACAAATACCATCCAACAAAACTGACATCTGACTGTGAAAGTTCTTTCAAATCAGATGATATTAAAAACTATCTGCGTTCAAAAAATGTAAACCAATATTTCATTGTCGACCAAAACCATTCTGCTCTTGGTGTCATTGACGGTTGTATAAAAATGTTAAGAGACTTAAACCAACCACAAGGTGGTGAAGCAAATGAAATGTCATATGACGACAAATATAGACACTTCTCCATGGCAAAGATGAGACAAGTTTTAAATATTTACAATAACCGTAAACAAAAAGGTTTGGGAAACCACTCCCCCGAAGAAATGAAAAACAACCCTGACTTAGAGAAAGACTATATATTTAATAATTTAGTCAAAAGAGACAAACAAGAAAGAATGCCGGGCTTCAAACTTCAGAAAGGTGACAAAGTAAAAATAGAAATACCTAAACGCGACCCATATGAAAATACTATTGACTATGACAACAATGGGAACCCGACAGGTACTCACATTCGTGTTCGTAAAAATAGAAGAAAGTATACAAGAGAATATTATGAAGTTTTAGGCAAACATGGCAAAATGTACAGACTGCAAGCAGAAGATAAAACTACTATTGTCAGACCTCGTTTCAAACTTGTCAAAGTTCAAGGTGGTATACTTTCAAAGACAGTTCCTAACAAATATAAGACAACTCCTGACCAATATGCTAAAGAAGTTGAAAATGACGACTAAGCAATTCTATACCATGCGTAAACTGTCATGTAAGGTGGCATGTATTCTTTACTTTGTCCCGTTGTTTGCGTATATCCTGAAACGAAATGTGTATGGTTTCCATCTCCCTGAGTGTCACCCCAGAAACAATTTATAGCAAACTGAACGTCGTCTTTAACATCATATCCTTTACCTTTTTTCATTGCTGACCAATCCCAAAATTTATGCTTATGCCAACCTGCTTGAGATGTACTTAAATCTATGTAGTGACTATGTGCAGGTAAATTTGCACCTGAAATCGTTTTACTTCCTCCTGTTTCCTTTGAAGAGTTTGCACAATACAAAAACCTGTCGACTATTTGTTCCCATGCACCAACACCAAACATTACTTGAGGACCTCTTGCTTCCATAGATGTATAAATAGAACCTACTGGGTTCATTAAATCAAACATATGAGATATTATAGGATTGTCTCTTTTGAACTTAAAATATAGTGCAACTATTTCAGGTTTCTTCTGGTTTGTGTCAGAATATTTTTTATAATATAATCTTATGTTTTCAGGGTAGGTAAAGTCTTGACTATAATATTTATTTCTGTCATCTTCATAATAGTATACTATTCTCGTTTTTTCTATTGCATTATATCTTTTATATCTATAATATTCTAAATATAATGTTTGCTTTTTTGGGTCTACATGCGGTGTTTTGTCGTCATCTCCATACTTATAATAATATGGTGCTGGAGATGGGTCAGGCAATGTCATATCTGCCATTTCATAAACTCTTAAATATTTCTTTTGTTCGTCTCCATATAAGTTTAAGTAGCAGTTGTTGTCTAATGGAACTTTAACTTCTGTACCATCATTCTTTATATAGCTTACATACATTTCATTGTTATTTTTCGGAATGAGTTTATACCGTATACCATTTTTTAAGGAATGTACAAACTCCCATCTAAAATATTTGTTTTCTTCATTGACAGAAAAGTCACCAACCATAGTTTCAATATTTTTTGTTGTTCCAACTAAACTTTGGTATATTTCATTGACATATGTTTTATCTGCTTTCTTCTCTAACTCACTAGCCACATATGTTTTATCTGCTTTCTTCTCTAACTCACTAGCCACATATGTTTTATCTGCTTTTTTATCTAACTCACTAGCCACATATGTTTTATCTGCTTTCTTCTCTAACTCACTAGCCACATATGTTTTATCTGCTTTTTTATCTAACTCACTAGCCACATATGTTTTATCTGCTTTAAGGTCTAAACATTCTGAAACCCATCCTGTATCGGCTTTAAATTTAAAAGTCTTCATTGTCCGTTCATGGTACCAGTCAACCCTTTCTTTCATTTCGTTATCTTTTTCATCCACATATTCCTTATATGCCTTCTTCACTAACGCACTAGTCACACATGCTAACTCATCGTCAACATATGTTTTATCTGCTTTTGTCTCTAAGGTTTCTTGTAAGTTTGTAATATTTGCAATGGTATGTGTATGAGTCTTTTTAGAATATTCGTTTTCAGCTCTTGTCACTTCACTTGACATTTTATTGTCAACATATGTTTTGTCTGCTAGTTCAGGATGAGTATGTTCTTTTGTTGCATAAGCTTTGTTAGCTCTTTCTTCTTCTTTTGCTATTGCATCGTCTACATATGTTTTGTCTGCTTTGTTGTCAACATCTGCTTTCAAAAGAAGTTCATTTATAGGTTTCTCGTTTAAAGTTCCTTTTGTTGGATTTATACAGACAGTATGGTTCTTATTGTCTTGAAACAGAAACTCATCTGTCATTGGGTTTAATGTCAGTTTTAAGTTTCCTTCTTTCAATGACTCAGATATCTTAGAATAGTTTGAAAAGTTTGTTGTGTTCTTATTTAGAGCTTGCATAATGAGTTGTCGGTTGTGTTGTATTTCTCTCATGGAAGCAATATCTTTCGACATTTTTATTCTAGATAAAATATGCTTCCAATAGAAAAAGAAAATTCAAGAGTTGCTACAACTAAACCATTAGATGAACTTTTTACTAATGTCGGTCAAAAGTTTGAGACAGAGACCGTAAAGCATGAAGGCTATCGTTTTGACTACCCATTAAGATGGCTAAGAGACCCATCTGTCACAAAAGCTATTGGCTTTCGTAGAATGAAGTTCATTTCAGAAGCCATACATGGTTTCCCATTTACGGTCGGTTTTGAAGTTCGATACTATAACAAAGAGAAACGTACGTATGAGAAATTTGAACAGGGAAAACTTTTACAAGTGAATTTGCTTGTAAACTTAGAAACAACTCTTCAAGCTTTTCAAGAAAAAATAAACGATATCTATCTCGAATATGCAAAACAGTACAACATTGACGAAGGAGAGTACCATCTCGATATTATATATGACAGGAAAAATGCAACTGTTAAAATCAATAGAATAGAAGACCTTGGAGAAGACGTTTATATTTCTACAAAATATAACAACTTGGCATGGTATAGGTTTCTGAGGATGTTAAATCAGCCTGCAGAATATCCAGTACACCCGGACTTTTATGAAGTCGAAAAACCCTAATGGAACATATGAAAATGTTTTCGACTCAGATGCTATTATAGTTCATGCTTCATTTTCTGGCGCCCAAAACTCTTTTTTATGCTTGGCAAATGACTTTTACGAAAAACCTACAAAGCTATATGAACCACCGAGTGGAAGTATTTCAGACTTTCAAGTATGGTTTACAACAGATGGAAGAAAGAGAATAGTTCCATTATACCACGCGTTTTACTTAGAACTTAGTTTCATATACAACTACTATCGAACGGTAAAAATATAATTTTTTAATACGGTTGAGGTGTTGGATTTGGTTGCCAACTAGACTGTGGTGCAGGTTCAGGCTGTTGTATAACAGGAGCTTGTTCTTCTGGTTCAGGGTCTTTAGGTATAATACCAACGAACTGACCTACTCTTTTACCAATATTTTTGACTCCGTTCCAAATTCCTCTTCCTACGGTTTTTATTCCATTCCATATACCTCTTCCAACATTTCGAAAGAAGTTTCCAATACTACTGAAGAAACCCATTTTACTATATGTAAAAATCTAATGTCCACCTAGTCTCTTACGTTTCCTTCTGAGTTCCATTGCATTCTTTAACTGGAGCTCATACATTCTATTTCTCCTCTGGTAGAAAACATATTCTGGGTCAACTCCTGTGTTCGCGTCATCTGCATAGAGTTGTTTATATCCCACTTCAGGGTTTGTATAAAACTCTTTCCATCTCATATTTGCATACCATGGTGGCAAACCTAACGCAGCGTCATTTGACATGGCAGTTTGCATTTGTACATCTGTTGGCACTTGACCATAGTTTGCCATTGCAGTTTGTATTCTAACTTCATTTGGAATATTCTCTGGGTTTGGTTGTCCAGGTTGCTGTGCATTCGCTAAGTTCTGTGCGTCCATTTAATATTAGATAAAAATATCTCTTACGAGTACATATACTGAACATTTGCAGGCATTGGTTCATCTTCATATTCTCTATATCTTTCTGCCACGTCAAATAAGTAAATGACACAATGGAAAAAACCTAAAACAAGTAGTCCTATTTCAAACCACATTTACTTACCAATAAAATTTCTTTGTTGTGACACTTTCTCCGGTTTATAGGACCTCTCTCATATTCTATCTTGTCATATATAAACTCATAGTCATGTATGTCCTCTAACCATCTCATAACGGTTTCCAAACCACTTTTATCGGATGTAAAGTAAAAGCATGGATGGTTATGTATAACGTCTAAAGTTTCTAAAGAGTCTCTCAAAGTCCAGTCTACTTGGTATTGAAAATCCCATGTGTTATAGAACGGCGGGTCCACTATAAAGAAAATATTTTCCTTGTCTTTATATTTTTCATACAACTCTGTCCAATGACATCTCACAAACTCTATACACTCAATATATTTTTCTATGTCCTCTTTGAAAACATTTGTATAGTTGAGATATAAAACTTTTGACATAAGTGTTTCAATGTCATGAACTCTTATAGAACCACTATATAATAGTCTAGCAGATATACTATCCCAGTCTATATATTCTGCTTTTTTCAAAACCTCTCTCACAATATTTTTGTTATCTAATGGTATACGTTCCATCTTACCTATAGGTATCTTTTCTTTTAACTCTTTCAATATATTGTTTGTGTCTGGTATATGTTTGAGACGGTCCATATAGTTGTCGAAGTCATTGCATATAATCTTTGAGTCTGGGAATATTGTATGGCACAAATGGGATATATAGAAACTTCCACCGAACAAATCTACAAATGTTAGACCATTCGGTAGTTTCTTAAGTTCTCTCAATATAATATCTTTACATTTACTCTTATTTCCAAAGAACGGTAACGAAGGTTTTGTAAAATTCATTTATATATAATAATAAAAATGTTTTTTCCTGAAAAGTGACAGAAAAGTGACAAAACATGAAAACATATATAATTTGTGAAAAGCTCCTGGAAGACCCGTATATAAGAACTTCATTTATACTAAACATCTTCAGGGCTAGAAGGGGCGCAGCCCCTGGAAGCCCCACTCCCTTTTTTTTTTTTTTTTTTTTTTTAAAAATATAATTTTGAGATAATTATGTAAATAATATTTTAAATATTTGAATTTGAGGTATAATTTTATAGTAAAATATATTATAAAGAGTATTTATATAAATATTGTAAAATAATATAAGTAATAAAAATTGAGACCCCCTCCCTGTTTTTGATGTTTTGTCACTTTTTCGGTAATTCTTATTGTTTCTAACCAATATGGAAACAAACCTACTTTTGTTTCTGCAGACTATGGAACTACAATGAGATGGGGTCATATTGCTAATCCGGATAGGTGGTTCATAAACTTACAACCTCAATTCCAAGAAGTTGTAGACGCAATGGAAGTGAATGGTGAACCAGATATAGCTGGTATTTTCAGCGCGGCTTTAATGCCATTGAAAGATATGAAAGATGCAGATATTTTGGACCAGTATGAAATGAACATGGCTGATGGAAATATAACACCTGACGTTCTAGAACATTTATCTCAAAGAACTACACAGAACCATAGAGATGGTATATTTGGTGAAGAGTTTAGAAAGAAAGTTATGGAGAGAGAAGGAAGAGAACCTATTGTACATGACCTTGCAAACGAAAGTTTGCAAAATGTCATAAAAAACTTACTTTGCAGACAATGAACTGAGAATGGATGAATATTTAAGAAAACTCAAATGGACAGTACCAAATGAAATGTTAGTATTGAAAAACATGTTCCTTGACAAAATAAAACCAACTACAGAAATAAATGACGCAAGACTGAAACATTGGGTAAAAGCTTTCCCATTCACAAAAGATATTATTGGTAACATGGAAAGAAAACCAGAATGGCTACAAAAACATATATTTGGAAACGAGCTTATTCCATATGGACAAGCTCTGTTTGAAGAGCTTGAACCGGAAACTCAGGAAAGAGTCATGCAAACAATACGCGAAGACTCAAATACAAACTATGACAAAATCTTTCTAGGATATAGGTTACCTGAGATGGGCGACCAGAGCCCAAAGGTAAAAAGGACATGGGAAATTTACAACATACTAGGTGAACATGAGGCAAAGATGCAACAACTTGAAGCAGAGGGCAAGTTACCAAAAGCGACACCAAAGAAGAAGAGTAGAACAAAGTGAAAGTAGTGAAGAAGTAGTAACTTCATCTAGTGAAAGTAGTGGCAATGAAGGAAAAAGAAGAGTTAAAGATTCAGTTAAAAACTCAGTCAGGAAGAAAGTAAAGCTTGGTCCGAGTGGGTTCTATTATGACACATAAATCCAACTATTTCTATATTTTTACCCATATGAAATGTACGCCGCTCAGAATATAACGCCAACAGTTTTGGATGCCATGAACGGAAATGTTTCCGAATGGTATAACGAATGCGACAATGCATTAGAAGGTCAGAAATAGTTCCTGGAACTTATGAATATACAACTGCTGTTTCTTATGGAAACGTAGGTGAGTTTGGAGAAGGTTCTTCAACAACAGTAGATATTGCTTGCGACAGGTTTCATATTATTTCTATTGACAACTCATTCTTATACGTGGAACAAGACATTGAAATAAAACTTCTGCCAAGTTGTCTGACAAGAAAGGTTGCAATGGAATTTTCTATGTCGGATACCAATATGCTCCAGAAGTTTTCATGGGATATAAGATATATTCTAACTCTGACTTAGTTCAAACAGTAACATGGGCAAACTATGAATGGTTCGCTTTGAAACTCAGTACAACCACAAGCTAGAGAACAAACAGACCAGTATGCAACTATTGAGAAATAAGAAGACTTGACCTAACGTTCCAGGAGTTTATGTTAACCTTTCTGGTTCAGATGGAACTGCTGCCACTAAAGTAAAACTGAAACTTAGAGTTCCTTTGTCATCTTTCCTCATCTTCAGGTTTTTAAGATACTTGCCAAACTGGGCAGGAAAAATTTCTATCGAACTTACTCCAAGCAAAAATAACTTAGTCATTGCACCAACACAAGACCCATTCACTCTTACAGACGTAAATGGAACAAATAAAACGTCATTCGCAGAATTTTGCAAAGGCAAGGTTGACTTAGACTTTGGTTTCTCAAACTTCAACAATGAAGTAAACTATTATTTTCAATGCTGCTGGAGATGCTTGGGACCCAGTTAAGTTCACATGCGAACAGTTGAATGCAAGAGAATAGAAAGCAGACTTGCCGTTTATATGTTGGACCCAGATATTTCAAATGCTTTAGCTGCCAAATATATTGCAGTTCCACTTATGTTCCCTATACACCAAATATCTGTCAAAGACTTTGCAGGTGAAGTTGGAAACCAAAATCCAGGAGCCGAAGGTGCAAGAACAGATATTGCTTTAACAACTGCAATGAAACATGCAGATACTATGTTTGTACTGTTCAGACGAACTATAAATGACTATTCTTGTTTCTACAACCCTGGTATTAAATATCATATAAACATAGATGGCAAATATTATCCAAGAGAAGAATATTCTACAGTTGAGGATATGAGGTCATACAACTTGACATTAGATGCTATGAACTTTAACAACAACTTCACAACAACCATTAACCCTGAAATGCAAAGTTCTATTATGCCATATGTGAAAGTATGGACTCATACAGGAGGTCAAAAAACTCAATATACAAATGGAGACCGTTCAAACTTTTGGCTTGGCATTCCATTTGCTGACTCAGAAGACTTTATGGGTGGTATTTCAACTGTTGGTACAGTTCAAATACAATATACTGGTGACAGAGACGGTCCAGATGAATTGAGAGCAAAGAAGTTTACAAAACCAATAGCACTTTTCACGGAAGATGCTCTTTTGAAGATTCGTTCGATGAAACCTGCTGGGGCTCCTCAGATTGGCATAACGACAGCTTCCATCGAGCAGATTTTGGCAGCAGGTCAGTAAGTTGTTCTTGAACTGACTTCTCTCCGTCAAATATTGACAGTACGCCAGTTTTGACATAATATTGTATTATAAACTTTCCTTTAGTAATATCTGTAAGTTTTGAAGTTATATTTTTGTCTGCTTCAAGAACTTTCACCTTTCAGTTTATACCAACTTTCTTTGCTTTATGAAAATATTTAGGTTCAGCAAAGACTGCTATTCTATAACATTTTCCATTGTTTGTGTAAAGAACTATTCTGTCAATGTATTTGTATTGTTTGTGAGTATAAACTTTGTTCTGCTTCAATTCAATAAGATATCCGAATACGTCCATCTTTTTATTCTAAGTAAAATGTCATTTCCGAAAAATAGAAGCATAAGTGTTTCAAAAGGTTTAATGGCGGTGGCAGATGTGAAGTTAAATTCACCAACTCAAACAAACAGTCAAAGTGTTGTTGTCAATGTCAAAGACAGAGATGTTGAAGTGGGGAAACCATACGAAGACGAAGATGGTATAACAATTGTTCCTGTAAAAGAACCAACATATCCTGAAGTTAGCAGAGACTTAAGTTCTGTTGCAGATATTCGAAACGACTACCAACAACTGAAAGACAAACTTCAAACTCAGGAGAAGATTTGTCAAGCTTTAAGTATAATGTTAAACTTGGTCGAACACAACCCTGTAAAAGTGAACTCATATGTCATTGCACCTCATGAAGTTTTGAAAGAACTATTGAAACTTTTGACAGAGGCAGACGATATAAACATCAAAGAAATAGAACCCGACATTAGTTGCTGTGGTGTTTCATATAATGCCATTGACAAGATATACGTTATGAAAGGAGGTGAAACGTTGAACTTAAAATATAGTTTCCCAGACGTTATAAAAATATTTGACGACCACAACATTTCATTAAAGTTTATTTGCTAAGTAAATGGCAGAAGACATAATGGTTTATACTATTACGACTAAAAACCCTGAGTCATATAATTCTATAACAACAAACTTACAAAGTCCTCAAGGACGATATTGTAAACTAACCTTAAACACAATGATGACTAAAGCCTGTTTTGCTCTTTTGACACCAGAAGACTTTATTGTTGTGAATGGTAAAAAATACTCCTTTGAAGATACTTACTCAGATATACCACCAACAGGTTTTGTTGACTTATTTAATACTTTAAGTACGGGTGTAACATGTGCTGCAACTAGAGCAGGTTTCATTATGTTTGGATGTCCGACTGAGTTTACTATAAACGATATGAGCTATAATACAAAACTTATTTCTGGTTTTTACTACCAACAGTTTCCTATAACAGGAAAAGGTGTCATACAAGGAATGTCTATTCCATTGACATTAAGCACACCAATCTTATATATTGTTTCAAACTTAGGTTCAAAGTGTTATTCGAATGTCGACAGAAACTATTATGACCAAAAGATACTTATGCGTATAAACAATACTTTCTCTGCTGGTTTGCCTATTGTTCATTCGAATGCAGAATTTTCAACCTTAGTGAACTCAAACACTTTGGCAAGTATAACGTTGACATTAGTTGACGCAAACTTTGTTCCTGTAAAACTTTTATGTCCTATGTATTTGTCAATGACGGCAGAAAGTTTCGAATTGGAAGATGCAACTGGTGAAAGTATTGTATTACAAGAACAACTTCAACAACAAATAGCTCAAGAACAACAAATGCAACAACAAAGTCAAGAATAAAAAAATATTATTTTTTTATTTTTATAAAAATGTACAGAATAGATGTTTCAGATTTTTATGACTTCCAAGCATTCAGAAATATGTGTCCATTTAGAGATTATAACAAAGCAGTCGAGAATTTGAAACGTTTAGTCATTTATGTTGACTCTGCCCCAGAATGTTATGTCATGAAAGAATGGGATGTTGTCTTTAACAAACCAAGAGCAACAATAGTTTCAGAACAAGAATGTAGACAGAAACTTAAGAAAATAAAAGTTGTACAAGTTGGCATGAAGATGTTAGATGCTTGGGATATCTTATTGTCAAAACTTGAAGATTTTTCAGTTCGTGGTATAAAGTTCTATACACCTTCTCCAAACTTCTATTCTATCTTCACTGGATATAAATACGAACAAGTAGAATGGAAAGAAAATATTATAGAAGCTTGGTTAGACCATGTCAAAGAAATTATATGCAATGGAAACGAAAGAGTCTATGAGTATATCTTATGTTGGTTTGCAAATATCTTACAACATCCAAGTGCTAAAAATGAAACTGCTCTCATTATAATTGGAAAACAAGGAACTGGTAAGAATACTTTCTTTACAGATATTTTGTGCAAACTGTTAGAAGGTTATTCGAATCCGAATATGACAAACTTAGAAAACATCTGTGGCAAGTTTAACTCCTCAATAGAGAATATGAAACTTATAGTTTGCAATGAGCTTCAAAGTATAGATACAACAAAAGTTTTGAACTCAGATGCTTTGAAGAGTCTTATAACAGACAAAGTTGGAGTTGTTGAAAGAAAGTATAAAGACCAAAGAGTTTATGAAAATGTTGCAAACTTCATTATGGTTTCAAACAATGCTGTTCCGATGAAGTTAGAAAGTTCTGACAGAAGATATGTAGTTGTCAGAACGTCAGATTCTCATATGCAAGATACTGAATATTTTGACGACTTAGCAGAAACTTTGACATCTGACTTTTACAACCACTTGTTCTCATATTTCATGACATTAGATATTTCTAAGTTCAATCCAAGACAAATTCCACATACCGAAGAGAGACAAACATTGTTAGAAGCAAACAAGAGTGTTTATGAACTGTTCGTAGATGAAACTGACTTTGTGTCATTAGATGAAAGGTCTTTATATGATGAATATAAACAATATTGTCAAGAATATGGTTATATGGCAGCTTCTAAACGTACATTCTTGGCAAATGTCAAAAGTCTTTTAGATGTTCAGAATGGTGTATATACAAAGAAAAATTTTTCTGAGTAAATTTAAAAAAAATATTTTTTATCCGATAGAAAAGATGACGAAATTCATCTCAGTAAATAAGTACATGACAGAAGTCAAAGAAGAACTAGACCCATTCACATATTTGAATGTTTACTTCTACCATTTTGAAAAGTCTTCATTCAGCAAAGTTTGGAACATCGAACCAGTTAAGTTTGCTATTGTGACTAAAAATGGTGCGAAATTTGAAGACTTAGACATAGAAGGTTTGTTAACAGTCAAAGAAAGTTTTGACAGAAGGTTCTCAAACCTTAAAGAAGGCAAAGCATACAAACTTGTTATACCTTATGAACCAAAGAAGACAGACGACTATGAATATTATGAGTCTAAAGTTGTAGAAGTTCAAGGTAAATTGGGTAAAAAGATTTTAGAGTCTAAGCCAGTGTTTACTCCTAAAGAGGAAGAGAACATTGACATTTGTAATGCATGAAAAATAGCGTGACTTCATTTTTGACAGTTTACAAATGTAAAGTGTTGCATCCTTAAAAACTTGGAAATATATACATTCATGAATTATCTTGTATATTAATTGAAAATCCATAAAACCCTAACAATATTTTTTCTTAAAAAAACTATAAAAATATAAATAAAATTAATCGTTAAATAAAAATATTTGATATTAGAATTTTATTGGAAAAATAAAAAACTTAATATTTTAAAGAAATACTTAAATACTTGAATGTTTTAACTTTTACATTATCATATAGACTCTCAAATTATTAGCCATTTTGGCTGAGAACTATGGTCTGCGAGGTACATAGATAGAATCAGTACCTCGCAGACTATAGTTCTCTATATGGCGCCGAAAATTTTTTGGTGAAATGTCGTCGCATTTCACCAAAAATTTTTCGGCGCCATAGGAAGAATTGGAGGGTGTGAGATACTATTACATGCTATAGTACTCACACCCTCCAACTCCCAATCAAAATCGCATAAAATTTGCTACTTATCTTCAGATTACCTCCCATTATAAAATATATCATTGCTATCTCAGAGATGGATAAAATGCACACATTTGCACACATTTTGACACTTTTTCTGACAAGCATCATTCAAATTTGAAGAAAAACCTCTAAATTTCATTCAAATTTCTGTCAAAATGTGTGCAAAATTGAAATAGGCACACATTTTGACATACGATTATTTATATACGTTATTTTAATGGTTTCAGAGAAATCTTCGTTACACATTATTGAAGATTACTCAATATTTAAGTGAATGACTCACTACCACCTGTTTAGAAAAATGGTAGCATAAAATCCAAATGTCACATATATTATTTCTTATTTCATACAAATAAACTTACAATTATAACCTCAACTTGTTTGCAAAGCAGAAACTCAATATAAGCAATCGATCAGTAGTGTATTTAAAAGTCGAATTTAAATTTAAAAATTTATAATCTTATTTCGGAACCAATTAGTATAAATTTAGGACAAAAAGCTACGTGGTGTTGATAACAACTATTAAAATTCAAATATTACTACCATGAACAATACAATGGCTCATATTGATAATTGATAAACGTGCATATAAATTGCATATATCATCAATGTCATTAAGTAAAATACATGTATATAAATAGATTAGAAATATTTTTCGGTTAGAATTAAAATCTATGTAATAAAAATAAGTTATAAAAATAAATACCGAATTTTTATTTGTAATATAAACTGCTACAATATGCTAGTGTATACAAATGTATTTGTCGTATTGATTTGAAAGATCTTCAACATGGTTCAGATCTAAATTTGAAACTCGTAAAATAAAGCGAATCTTTATTTGTAATATAAACTGCTACAATATGCTAGTGTATACAAATGTATTTGTCGTATTGATTTGAAAGATCTTCAACATGGTTCAGATCTAAATTTGAAACTCGTAAAATAAAGCGAATCTTTATTTGTAATATAAACTGCTACAATATGCTAGTGTATACAAATGTATTTGTCGTATTGATTTGAAAGATCTTCAACATGGTTCAGATCTAAATTTGAAACTCGTAAAATAAAGCGAATCTTTATTTGTAATATAAACTGCTACAATATGCTAGTGTATACAAATGTATTTGTCGTATTGATTTGAAAGATCTTCAACATGGTTCAGATCTAAATTTGAAACTCGTAAAATAAAGCGAATCTTTATTTGTAATATAAACTGCTACAATATGCTAGTGTGTACAAATGTGTTTGTACAAATGTATAACTCTTTGTCAATTGTTATGGCACCTTATAACTTAAAAATCATTTTCATTAACAAATATAAAAAGTGACAATTAATATTTTCATTAAATGCATATTTAATTATCAAAACAATGTCGATTTAGCTTGAATGTTCATTATAAATGTGTAAGTTTAGGAAAACAAAAAATAATTAATTCTCGCAAAGAAACTTATTTTAAAAGAACCTAAACAAAAGTTCATATAATAATAAATCTAAAAATAGATATTAATTTAAACGAAGATAATGAGAGAATGGGGATGTTGTAAAACAATGAGACTTAATGATCAAATAATTAAAATAATAAAATTAATTAAAGGAAAGCTAAAATAGTTTAATGAATTTTTATAGATTGTTACACAATCAATGTTTCTGTGTCAATGTACATCAATCAACATTGTTTCATTGAATTTTGTCTTTCACCAAGAAGATTCAAGAACAAAGTTTTGTAGTTTCAATAGATTGATTACACAATCAATGTTTCTGTGTCAATGTACATCAATCAACATTGTTTCATTGAATTTTGTCTTTCACCAAGAAGATTCAAGAACAAGTTTTCCTCTTTTTCTTTTTTAAATGATTAAAATATTACCTTGCTTCAACTTTACACGTTTTCGTTTACTAAAATTATCTTTTACCTTCACTTATCTTATCATACCCAATTATTCATTTAATTCTATATTTTTCTGACCAAAAATCCTCTCAAATCTCCCTTCTTCTTTCAAAAATTCTATGAGTTTATTCAAATTTCCTTTAAATCTTTGCTAGTCCTTTTTTCTATAAAATTTTTGAAAAAAATTTAAAATTTGCTAAATATATTCTTTATTACTTTGCACTATTTTCCAATTGAAAAATCGTCGATTTTAATCAAATGTAAGATCATCATAATAAAAATTATGAAACTTACCGTGTTTATTAGTAAATTTCAATATGAAGTTGTTATACAAACAGCTGGGACTTTAAATTGAGAAATTGCATAATTCCATCTACAAATTTTGGTCTAGACAATAATCATTGATAAATTATAATATATGTATTATGTGTATTTACATTGCATATATAACAATTTCAATTTCTATATTAAATTGTTATTTGATATCAGCTATATTTGTTCAGGTAAAATGAAGTGTAAAAATATAATTCATGAATTACATATATATATATTATTTTTATTATTAAAATCAAATTCAGATTTATAAATTAAGGTTATTCATTTTTGATATGGTTATCACGCTCAAATATGGAAATAAAATTAAAAAAGTCAATACTCCTCAAGAAATACATTGTCTATCATTATATCTATATGCTTCCAAAGTATTTCATCTTAAACTAAAGACTTTTATATTACAAAAAGATTCAAAGAAGATACAATTGTTTAATTATGTTAAACATTATTCAGATATGACAATTGAAATAAAAGAGTCAAAAAAGCCTCTAAACTATTTGACAATCCAATAATTTCTTCAACTAAACTATCAAATTTGGAGGATTTAATAAAATGTGGATATGATATGGATATTTCACAAATTGCATTGTTTTCAGCCAGAAATGACATTGATACTGCTATGAAAATACTGAACATGGATTCAATCGAAGAATATGGATATGAACTTAATTGCTTATTAAAACAAGTAAGAGAATTTAGAAGAAGTGATATAAAAGGTCAAATGATTGCAATAAGGACAGATAGCAATGGTAAAAAATACACAGAAGTATTAGCAGAAGGGATTTTTAAAGCAGATAGCGATGTTGAATCAAGTGATGATTCATATGATATCATTGAAGATGTAAAATCAGATAAAATTAAATCAGGAAACGCGCTTAATATTAATGATATAATTGGCAATAGGAATCCAAATATTAATGGAGAAACGATTAATAGCCATTCAAATATTAATCAAAACATTAATGAAAGAAATTCAAATATTGATGGAGAAACGATTAATAGCCATTCAAATATTAATAAACATTAATGAAAGAAATTCAAATATTGATGGAGAAACGATTAATAGCCATTCAAATATTAATCAAAACATTAATGAAAGAAATTCAAATATTGATGGAGAAACGATTAATAGCCATTCAAATATTAATCAAAACATTAATGAAAGAAATTTAAATATTAATGATGAAATTACTGATGGTCATCAAAATATTAATGGACGCATATTGAAACCAAAATCAAATAATAATAAATCTCGGCAAGCAATCCTCAAATTACCTCCTAATTTTATACAAGTAAATAGAGTAAACATCCAAGTTCCTCCAGCGCCAGCTCTTCCACAACAGAGACAACAACAATCTCTTCCAGCTCAGACTCTTCCTCAACAGAGACAACAACAATCTCTTCCAACTCAGGCTCTTCCTAAACAACAACCACATATAACTGATAATTTATCTTTTGATAACTTTATTAACCCTCAAATTATTATTGATAATGCGAAAGTATATCAAAGTATTTCCGACAAAAGGAGTCAATATAATCTTTCCAAAACCATTTGCGAACAATGTGTTGCAAACTACAATATATTGAACAAAGATGATAAAGAAGCCCAGAGAATAAAAATTAGTGATATTTTACGTACTTATCATACATTTAGTATATCTGACTCTGACAAACTTGCCTATAGGAAAACGATATATCCTCAAGGTATTCCATTACGATTTGAACGTTATTATTGCAAGAATGATCATTTAGAGTTACACTATTATTGTGCCAAACGAAAAAAATGTGGTTATTCACAAATTATATCATTATTTCCAGCTGGTTCGAATATAAAAGCGTCAATCCACGAAATAAATCCTCCACACAACTGCTCCAAATCGAAATATTCGATTGAAATCAATGGAACACATCAAATCAGGTATGAATTCGAATCAATGATATCAACTTATATTCAAAATAATCCATTGTTATCACTAGCTGAAGCTCGACAATATTCAAATCAACTCATATTTGAATACAATTCTTCACATGATGATACTATTGATATTTCACCTCAAACAATAGCAAAGCTATACTACGAGATCAGGCCTAAAATCAAACTAAGCGAAAATGAATTAATTAAGAAGTTATTAGAAAAGTATAACAGCACAGATTATTATATAACCCAATATTACTCAAGTTCAGATGATACTAACTATTATTTCTTCGGGTTGCCAGCTTTTATAAAAAGAGCTAAAACTTGCAACCATCTTTTCATAGATGGAACATTTCGTATCGTTCCAATTAAGTTAGCAAATGGGCAGCTCTTAAATCTTTTAGTATACGATGAAGCTACAAATTTATATTTACCTTTCCTTCATGTACTAATGACAGGAAGATCATCACTTAACTATGATACAGTTTTTAATTTAATGATCACATGTCCTCTTATTAGTATATCATTGGGAAAATATAAAATCATTACATCAGATTTTGAGAATGCATTAATGAAATCAATCAAATCTAAAGTCAATGATGAAACTACAGTCACTGGTTGTATATTTCATTATATAGCAGCTCTTGTTAAAAATTTCAAAAAGTTATGTGATGAAAACGATGTTTGCGCAAAATCACTTTTAAAACTATTATGTGCATGTCCTTTTGTTCCAATAGAAGTTTTTGAAATAATTTGCAAAAAATTAGATGCGATTAAAGAAATAAATGATTTTGCAAAATATTTCTTAAATACATGGGGTAAAAAGTATGATGTAATTAACAAGCTGAAAGTATCTGATATGATCTTTTCCAATAATGGAGTTGAGTCATTTAACAAAGTGTTAAACTCTCATATTGCATTCCCACATCCAACTATTTATCATATGATTTACATCCTATTGAAAGTTGATAAGGTATATTTTCATCGATATGCAAGGCAGCAAAATGACAATTTTGATCAAAAAATCGTATTTTATACCATTGACAAGAATTCAACAAGAGTTAGATGTATTCACATCTAATTTTGGATTAGAACGTGCAGAAATACCAAGTGAAATAATCAAAAAACATAAAAAATCATTTCGATTTGGAGAGGCCGATTATCGAGATATAGAAATTGAAAAATATCTGAATAAAAATGATGAGCAGTTTTCAAATTCTGTTACAATTAAATTAGAAGAATCCGATGATATAAATATCAATGAATTCGAAATTACAGAAGATGATATTTTTGGAAATGAGATTAATTAATTTATGACAAATCATTTAGAATAAAAAATTATTATATAAGAATTTGAAAATTAATAATAAGGGAAACAGGAACAGTAATATATAAGTATATATGAAGACAAAATTCAATGAAACAATGTTGATTGATGTACATTGACACAGAAACATTGATTGTGTAACCAATCTATAAAAATTCATTAAACTATTTTAGCTTTCCTTTAATTAATTTTATTATTTTAATTATTTGATCATTAAGTCTCATTGTTTTACAACATCCCCATTCTCTCATTATCTTCGTTTAAATTAATATCTATTTTTAGATTTATTATTATATGAACTTTTGTTTAGGTTCTTTTAAAATAAGTTTCTTTGCGAGAATTAATTATTTTTTGTTTTCCTAAACTTACACATTTATAATGAACATTCAAGCTAAATCGACATTGTTTTGATAATTAAATATGCATTTAATGAAAATATTAATTGTCACTTTTTATATTTGTTAATGAAAATGATTTTTAAGTTATAAGGTGCCATAACAATTGACAAAGAGTTATACATTTGTACAAACACATTTGTACACACTAGCATATTGTAGCAGTTTATATTACAAATAAAGATTCGCTTTATTTTACGAGTTTCAAATTTAGATCTGAACCATGTTGAAGATCTTTCAAATCAATACGACAAATACATTTGTATACACTAGCATATTGTAGCAGTTTATATTACAAATAAAGATTCGCTTTATTTTACGAGTTTCAAATTTAGATCTGAACCATGTTGAAGATCTTTCAAATCAATACGACAAATACATTTGTATACACTAGCATATTGTAGCAGTTTATATTACAAATAAAGATTCGCTTTATTTTACGAGTTTCAAATTTAGATCTGAACCATGTTGAAGATCTTTCAAATCAATACGACAAATACATTTGTATACACTAGCATATTGTAGCAGTTTATATTACAAATAAAAATTCGGTATTTATTTTTATAACTTATTTTTATTACATAGATTTTAATTCTAACCGAAAAATATTTCTAATCTATTTATATACATGTATTTTACTTAATGACATTGATGATATATGCAATTTATATGCACGTTTATCAATTATCAATATGAGCCATTGTATTGTTCATGGTAGTAATATTTGAATTTTAATAGTTGTTATCAACACCACGTAGCTTTTTGTCCTAAATTTATACTAATTGGTTCCGAAATAAGATTATAAATTTTTAAATTTAAATTCGACTTTTAAATACACTACTGATCGATTGCTTATATTGAGTTTCTGCTTTGCAAACAAGTTGAGGTTATAATTGTAAGTTTATTTGTATGAAATAAGAAATAATATATGTGACATTTGGATTTTATGCTACCATTTTTCTAAACAGGTGGTAGTGAGTCATTCACTTAAATATTGAGTAATCTTCAATAATGTGTAACGAAGATTTCTCTGAAACCATTAAAATAACGTATATAAATAATCGTATGTCAAAATGTGTGCCTATTTCAATTTTGCACACATTTTGACAGAAATTTGAATGAAATTTAGAGGTTTTTCTTCAAAATTGAATGATGCTTGTCAGAAAAAGTGTCAAAATGTGTGCAAATGTGTGCTATGTTTTTTTCTCGCTATCTCATCGTACTATATTTCCACCCTATTGTATTTAAAAATATAAAATTTTTTGATAATATATTTTTATATCTTGAATTTTCAAGCAAAATATTCACAGATAATATAATGGGAAATCTATCTCAACCTAGCCTTAAAGTACCAAACTCCTGCTTGCATTTTCACTCACAAATATTAAACATCCATCTCCAAAAAACTAAATTCTTCACAATTTTTTTAAAATTGAGAACATAAAAAATGTATGCATTCAATAATTTAAGATACTAACAAATATTAAAAACTTCAAAATATCAGATATTAACGTTTTTCAATTAAAAAAATATCATTTTGCTTTTCAATTCGAACATAAATCTTAAATATTTTTAATTAATATCTGATTTACAGCATTATTATCCATTTATAAATCTGACAAATAAATGACAAAACCATCAGAAATAGTGTCACTTTTGTCAAAAGTGAAGTCACGCTATTTTTCATGCACAACAACATTGACCCAGAAATGTTCTAAAAATAAAATTTTATTTTTACATGTCAAATTTCTTTTTCTCTGGAACTGGTTCAGGTTCTTTCTTCTCTTCTTCTACTTTCTTTTCTTTCTTTTCTCACTTCTTCTTTTCTGGTGGAGTTATGTCAAATTTGGCGCAACCATATTTATGTAAAAGTTCTTTGTCCTTTAATAGCTCTTCTATTCTGTTTTCTATTTCATCTTCAAGAACAGCGCATGTGTCTTCTTTGCATTCTAAGAACTTTTGTTGGACTTCATCTTTCCAATCGGTGTCATCTCTGTCAACAAGTCTGTCATTGACAAATTTTAAGACTGCTCTTTGTAATGTTTTATGGTTCTTGTCATATTCCCAGAAACAGAACTTTAGAACAAATTCACCTTTCTTGTTTACACTATGTAAGATTTTATGGTCGACAGATGTTTTGCTGTCGAAAAGCTTGTCTCGAATATAGATAGCGAAATCGCTAGACATTTTCTAAAAGATAAAAATTTTAATTTTTCTAAAAATATGTTAGAAAAAAAGTTTGCTGACATTGACAAGAAATTTGAGAATGTTTTAAATAAGAACAAGAGGAAGTTAGAAAATGCTCAGATAAAGCCTATACATGACAAGTTCTTATTTGCTCAGAATGGTATATAACAGGTCTAATTGCACCACCTGGGTCTGGTAAGACTTTCACTTATCTTAAAATGGCTGCACAACAACAAGAACTAGATGAGAAGAACCCATTCTATGAGTTAGTTGTTATTTGTTCGACTTCTGGTCAATTTGACCAAACCGTCAATTCGTTCAAAGATATTATAAAGAAGTCTAAGTTAGTATGTATAAAGGATACTGAGTTGTTAGATTGGATAAAGAAGTACCAAAGAAGAGTTTTGAAGTACAATGCTATAAATGAGTATATAAATTCTAAGTTTAAAGACCCAAATGAGGAAATGCAGAGAATATTAGAGAAGAAACACTTCAGAACAAACAGAAAGAGATAGAATACATTTCGAAGAAATTGCAATCTTACGATTGGAAGACTTACCCTCATAGATGTCTTCTTATCTTAGATGACTTTGCTTCTCATCCTTTGTTAAAGAACAGAGAACAAGACATGTGTCGAATTCTTAAGAAGCTCAGACACTTTAACATCTCAGTTGTCATTTGTGTACAGACAGCAAAGAGTTTAAGTAAGGATGTTAAAAGAATACTTACTGACATAATACTTTTCCCCGGATTGTCCGAAGACGATTTCATGGAACTTATGAAAGAGTCCATGGCAGGTAAGTTTGACAGACATGAACTATGGGAGAAGTACAAAGTCATACAAGACCCTCATACTTCTTTCAGAATTCATATCTACGCGAACAAAGTTCAAATTGTAAAAAGTCAATAAAAATAAATGGTTCATCTACCCTACTTGTTTGAAGTTGTCAAAATACTCTGTTATTTTTTCTTTCAGTAGCGGTAAGTCTTCTTTGAAGGTAAGTATTGTACAACCTTTCATATCATAGTGTGTTTGAGGTAACGTATCTTGAACTATTTGTTTCACATCTTCATTTGGGGTCATTGAAATCGGTAAGTTTTCGCGATAGAACCAATTTCTGTCAGATTTGTAAATCTTAGCAAGGTCGTAAAAGCTTTTGTTGTTTCTTCTGACTAAATGCAACACAACCATATCTTTATCTTCTTCATTTTCCAACTCTTCAGTATAAATCATATACTTATAGTTCTTTTCCTTTCCTTTTGGTACCGAACGTGGTATTCTTTTCTGAATGCTTTTGTCTTTTGCTTCAAGCTTGTTTTCCATCTCTTCACGTTCTTGTCTATGAATTTCGTCAAGAAGTCTGTAAATATACCAAGCATAACGAGGCGAAGCCCACATTGCAACAGCATTTACAAGAAGTCTATGTACATAATATCCTCTCAAACCGTTTGGCAATTTTTCACGATTTTCATAGAGTTTTGGCGACTGGGGTTTCTCGTAGTCGCTGTTCTTCACTGTTTTCAGAAAAAAGTATGTCTCGCTGTGCTTCGCTCAAAAGTTCTTGTGTGCTTTGGTTCCTAAACCAGTCTTGTGGTTTCTTAGTATCTGGAGCAAAACATGCTGTCAAAATACTTTGCATTTGGTACATATCGTCTTTGACCGAACGAATGAGACGGAGTTGTTTGTTAAACTGAACCCACTCATATTCTTCATTTATAGCTTCATGGACTATAACTGTTGTTGTGTTCTCTGTTGTTGACATATCTGTCTTTACATACAAAATAAAAAAAATTGTTAGAAAAAAATTAGTGTTATTTTCTGACTTTCACAAAAGACCAAAAATAAACGCTTTACATGTATTTTTCAGCAACTTCGTCAAATAATTTTATAGCTTTATCTATCTCATCTACTTCAAACGTTTCTTTACCTTTTATGGGAGCACCATACATTTTCTCAAACTTTTCAAGTAGTTCTGTTTCTGCAGCTCTCATATCATTAACGAACAGAACCTTGACTCTATTGACTGTAGAGTCATATCTTTGAGTTATATTATATGTTCTTCCTATCTTATATCTCTTTGTATTGAAGTCCTTCGGTTTCTGAACGATGTAAAGTAAGCCTTCACTGCAACGTTCCGTATCGAATGAACCATATGTTATGAAGTTATATCCAACAACTGGGTCTAACCATAACAAAACTATTGGTATAAGACTTTTGTCGATGAGATATGCTGCAATTCCATAGAATCTTACCGATATCATAAGCTCAGGATTTCTTGTCAAAATTTTCTGAGTTGAAGCATTTCTAACCCAGTGGTTTGTTTTCTTTTCAGATGGAGATATAATGTCTGACAAAGAATATTTGTTGTATTTCTTTGAGTATCTTACGTTTAAATCACCTATTCTAACCACTTTGGTGTCATTGTCTATCTTTCTAACTGTTTCAAACTCAATGTTTGACATATCTGTCTTTACATACAAAATAAAAAAATTTGTTAGAAAAAAACTAACTTTATTTTTTCTATCTTAAGGAAATTCATGATTTTGTGCTGAATTCAATAAAAATATATTTTAGGTGAAGCCCACATTGCAACAGCATTTACTAAAAGTCTATGAACATAATATCCTTTCAAACCAGGAGCCAAATTCTTGCGATTTTCGTACGGAATCTCTTCTCTCGGTTTTCCGAGGGAAGCAAGCATATGAGGAAATTCATGATTTTTGGTCATTTTTCAGCAAAAATATATTTTAGGTGAAGAGGTGAGATCTCACCCGTTTTCTCACCTCTTTTTTCACCTCATTTCTACCCCAGTTATTTTATAAGCGTTTTACATGGTAAACGTTATTTTTTAAATTTTGTGAAAACTCAACGGTTTGACACATGCCATATGCCATTTTACTCAGAATTTTGTTGCTGAATTCAGCAAAAATATATTTTAGGTGAAGAGGTGAGATTTCACCTCTTTTTTCACCTAATTTTTCACCCCAGTTATTTTATAAGCGTTTCACATGAATTGTACGATGTATATTTGAGACTCTAAACAGTTTTGTAGCTTCTATTTCTTCTTTTAGTACATCGAATGTTTTAACAATGCCGAAAGTTTCTTTATACTTCTTCTTGACGTCAGATATACTTGTTTATTTCTATTCGCAGTATTCAGGTTTGTGCTAAACACACCTTTGGACACCCTATAGAAGGAAATCGTCAGCAGTTGGATAGTTTTTGTTCAGAAATTCTAACATGTCCATTTTATTTTCTGCTGGTTTCTCTGCTTCTTTCTTTAAATCTGCATAGTCGTTTCTCATTCTTTCTATCTCTTTGACGGAGTAGTTATATTTCCTAATTGCTGCTTTACATTTAGAACATTGCGGATTCATTTTTGCGTTATATTCTGAAACCTTACCTGCTAAAACAACCAAGGCGTCAATGGTTTTCTTTAAATCTGAAGCAGTTGGTTTTATCTGTTCATTCCATACCTTACCTCTTCTATCTTTATCTCTTATCTGCCATACACATTTTGCAGCTAATGAAACAAAGTTGTCGTATGTCTTAAACTCCCCAGATTTATATATGTCAGAGATGTTCTTATATAACATGTCGCAATCTTTGTCCATAACTTTATGGTTGCAATGAAAACCAAGGAATTCATAGTTTACCTTACGAATGAACTTCTTTATTTCTACTGAGTCAGTTGCTTTGACTTCAATTTCGTCGAATTCAGGAATAGTGAGCTTTTGCTGCTGAATTTCAGGTAGTTTAGGCAAATGGTCGATGAGGTCCTCCATTTCATAAAGATACTGTTCATTTGTTTCATCTTTCGCACTACAGTCTAAATTACTTGTTAAAAGTTCCTGCTTTATCTTCTGGATTTCTGTTTCAAAAGTATATGAAGAAGGAATGAAGCTTTTCATTTCTACTAACATAGATGTTGGATTCATGACTAACGAGTTTGGTGCTGTTGTTTGAATTGTTGTTGTGCCGATTGTTGACATATCTGTTCTTACATACAAAATAAAAAAATAAATAAAAATAAAACTAACTTTATTTTTTCTATCTTAAGGAAATTCATGAAAATTCAAGAGGGTGAAAAAAGAGGTGAAATCTCACCTCTTCACCTTAATTATATTTTTTCTGAATTCAGCAACAAAATGAACGAGGTCAGGATGTATGTAAATACATTTGAATTCATTCATAACACCCTTAGTAAGCTCATAAAATGCTTGTTTTGAGGTCGAGCCACTTTTGGCTCCACCGTATTCTTTCAACCAAAACTCAAGAATTTCCTGCATGAATTTTGTATAAAAAGCAACCGTCTGAATTCAGACTGTTGCTATATTCTTCACAAAATGCCTTATAATACTCTTCCCAGGACTTATTTTCCAACAACTTTCTAAAGTCTTTCCTAAACTGACTGACTGACTGACGGCACAAAGTGACTTAACGAAAACATTAATATATAAAATTCATGAAAATTCAAGAGGGAGAAAAAACAGGTGAAAAAAGAGGTGAAATCTCACCTCTTTTTTCACCTAAATTATATTTTTTGGTCCGGGAACAACTTTCTCTCAATTGGAGCTGTAGCATACTCTTTGCGTAAGCGGTTCAGACCTTCTTCGAAGTCTTGGTCTCTCTTGGACTGAGATTGGAATTGCTGGGGTGGAGCTTGCTGGAACAACCAAGGGTTGGGGAAGTAAGGCATAGGCTGAGGAGGGTAGTTCGGGAAGCCTTGTGGTGGGTAGTAACCTTGAGGTGGAAATTGGTAGTAATTCGGAGGTACTTGCTGGAACTGAGGTTGCTGAGGAGACTGTTGTGGTTCTTTAGGTTCCTCTGGTTTGGGAATGGACTCGGTTGGTGGTACGTCGGGCATTCGTTTGTGGCTTAACCGTCGGACCACAACGATAAAAATCTCTGCTACTAGCAGTACTTTTACTGACAGTAGCAGTACTTTTACTGACAGTAGCAGTACTTTTTCTGACAGTAGCAGTACTTTTTCTGACAGTAGCAGTACTTTTTCTGACAGTAGCAGTACTTTTTCTGACAGTAGCAATGGTCGAGGTCGAACCTACCGACGAGGCAATTTACCTAATTGAAATTAACGAGCTTGTTAAAGACTTCCTCAGGCAGAATGTAAAAGGCAAGCTTGTTAACGGTTGGATAACGGGAAGGGCTGCCTTGAATCTCGAGACTTCGACTGGAATTCCAATTCAAATACCAGACGGGACAGCCTACGACGACATAAAGCAAGCAAAGAAGGAAGCCATTATAAAGTTCTTTGCCAAGCGTCCTTGGATACTACTTCCAAACAGAGAGAACCCTTTTCCAAGAATGAACCAAATTCTCAAGGGTCTCCTTCACTTCTCTGGTCAACCATTCTACATAACTACAGAAGGCGACATTCAGCCAGTTCAGTAAACATCTCATTTTAACTCACTTTTTTATGTTTTTTTGTGAAAGTGTCAAAAATAAATTGTTTTCATGAGTTTTCTACGATGTTAGAAAAAATGTTATTTTCTAATATCTTCACATTCAATACTTTTTCAGCACTTTTCCGTAGTTATATATGAAAGACAATTCGAGATAAAAGTCATAGTACAATGGAATAATATGTTGCACACCATTTGTTGTGAACCAAACTTGAAAGTCAGAGAACTGTTACTAGATGGTTCGTAGAATTTAGAAGCAAAGTCATAAAAGTCCTTACCAATACATAGAAAACTATTGTTGCTTGAACTGAAACTTGCATGACAATAACATTTTGAGGGTCAAACACGTTTCTATAAACCATCAAATCTGCTGGTGGAAGTATAAATTTAAATGGACCATCTGGTGGTAATGGTTCGTTCTGGTTTAGTAACCGAAGAAATTGTGCCCAAGAACGTTTGTCTACTTCCCAAAATAAAAACTCTGTATCTCTTGGAGGGTTAATTTCAATCTTTTGAAATGAAACGGTGGAGTTCATCTTGTCATATTCTAGTTTCAGATAGTATGTTCCATTTAGTAAAGAGTCGTATTTTTTTGAAATTCCCAATAATATTTTGTTCATTTGAGTTTGAAAGTCATTTAGAGTTTTCTCAAGACTTTCGTCTGAACGAACTGTAAAGATTCTCATTTCGTCAAATTTGTCTATTAGACCATCAGAACCTTTATACTGCCCATGAAAATATACTGCGAACATAAATGCGTTAGTTCTATTTGAAAACAAAACTCTTCTAAATCCTATTGCCTTTGCATCTGAAGGACTTTGAAGCCAACGAATTGGATAGTCAAACCTGTATGCTCGGGATGAAATTTCTTCATCTGAAATAGTCCTACCAGTATTTGTAAAGATATAGTCTAACGGTTTTGTATCTGCTACTTTTGTTCTTTGTTTTTCAACCTGAAGAATTTAATATATGTAAAAATATATTGTTTTAAAATGGTATGCCATTTCATATTTCTCATCTAACAAACAAGTTTCCCAACGGTCTTCTCCAACAAACTCAGCGTACAGTTCAAATAAAATTTAAAAAATGTCACTTTTTAAAAAATAAATTTTTACTTCATGCAATGTTTTATTTCTGTGCCGTCTTCAAGTATGCCCCAATATTTCCTTTTCGATATTACATGAACTTCGGAAAATACCTTATCTAGCTTAAAACAGCCCATCTTTTCACCGACCATTCCCATTTCAATGAGTTTGTTGTATCCTTCTTCGTTCGTCATGAGTGCGTCAATGTTCTCATAGTAAACCTTGACTTTGGATTTGACTTCGGAGAAGAATTTGTTGTACTCGTCAAGGACTGCCTTTGCGAACTGAGGGTAAGACCAATGTTCGACAATAGGTTTTAATGTGGTTACTAAGCCACTTTGACCTTGAGTGAATTCGTACTTCAAAACAAAAGGAGAAAACCTTTCAACAAAGTTGTCGACCTTCTCATAATGTTTACTCTTCATCTCTTGAGGTTTCTTAATGGAATATCCCCATGTCGAATTCATAAGCAATTTGAGTGTCATTGCAAGTTTGGGGTTTGAAGCTTTCCTAATATCATACAGTTGTTGTATGACTTTTCCAACTGTATAGTTCCTTCCCGGGAACTCACCATCTTCGTTTGGAATTCCAGTCGGAATATATTGGACAAACCTCATGTATGCAGCGTTAAGGTCGACATAGTATATCTTTTCATCTGAGTCGAACTTGTCGCAACCAATTGGTCCAGTTTGTGGAAATTCAAGTGAGTCTCTTATCTTCTGAGAAACTTCTCCTGTTATCTCATAAACATCGTCGAAGCAACCTGTTTCATATAAAACCTTCTGACCTAACTCAGATGCTCTCCAATACAATTTGATGTCAATTGGATGTCTCAATGGAAGTTTGTTTATAGTATCTTGAAGTTCTTGCAACCTCATTGGAAGTTCTTCTGGTTCAGGTTGGTATCCGAACATACCAACCCCTTGTGGAACCGTGTACTTCTTTTGTACTAGAAATTTGTCTGGAACAACTTTTGGTCTTGCTAACAATGAAAAGTTTGTTTCGTCTTTTGGTACAAAAGTTTCTGTCAGCTTGTCATCTGGAATTGGTTCCAACAAACCTTTCTTGAAAAGAATGTTGACAGCTCTGACAATGTTGCACTTACTTTTACCAAAGAATGGGTTTGTAAGACTTTCGTTCAACATGAAGTGGTTGTGGACAATTACAATCTTCAACCATGGTAAATTGAACTCAACAACATAGTCGTCATGTGAAGAACCTTTAGCTGTAGGTATGTTGACTCGGATATTGACATTTGCCAACGGTGCAATTTTTGCCAATTGACCTCTGAGAATGTACCTTGTCTTCACACATGACTCAAGATACTTCATCTTCTCATCTGTAACAAGACCAGAGTTCCTGAGACATGTAAGAATGCAAGGTTCATTGACAATTGTTTCAATTGAATTGTAAATTCCATACCTTGTCAAGTCAATGTCAGACTTATTTATGAAGGGGAAGTATCCAGCATGTTGTCTGACTGCTTGAGGGTTAGGTTGGTACCATTCGAACTTGACACTTGCAATTCCTTCAATTGCATTCAAAATGTCTGAGTCGGAGTCAACCATTTGTTCTCTCTTTGTAGTCTTGAAAGCGTCAAGAAGTTTTGCGGCTGTTTGTTCATTGCCATGTGCATAGTAAATGTGACCATCCAAATCTGTTATGGTCAATCTGAGATTGTGTCCTTTCTTATTTCCGTCTTGAATTGCAGCAAGTACTCCCATGAAGCCTTCTTTGTTCTTTCCTTCGTCAAAGTTTACTGTAAAGGTTCGACCAGATGTAATTTGACTTCTAACTTCACGATACTTTTCATATGCATATCTTGTTCTTTCCATGGGAGCATGTGCGTCTTCACCTTTTCCTTTTTTCCTTCTCAAAGGATGCAATTGTTCGTCATGTTTCCAGTAGAATCTGGCAAAGCCGTCGTGTCCTTCAACTTGAGGTTCACTAACATCGAAAGGCATGTCCATAAGACGTTCTTCTTCTAACCTCTCTAGTCTGTTTGGATAATTGGCACGTGCTGTTTCCAAATCCATTTCGTAGCGAAGACCAGACAATTTGTCATAGACTTTTATGGGTCTTCCCTTCCTATATTTAAAATTCTTCGAAACTCTCCAACCATATCTTTGTAACTCTGCTTTTATTCTAGCAGACTTTCTATCCATTCTATATGGGCATTTTTATAAAAATAAAAAAATATTTTTTCTTTACTTTACATAACCGCCTGCTGCCATAAGTCTTTGACGCCAACCCATACCAGCTAATGAAGGTTGACTTGGTTTAGTTTGGAAACTAAACTTTGGTTTTGGTTTATCTTCAGTTTTTGGTTTCTCTTCTTCTATCGGTTTTTCGTCACTTTTCGGTTCCTCTGACTTTACTTCACTTGCAGGAACAGTTGTGTCGTCAACATCTTCATAAATATCATATGCCATTTGTTTTTGTTTTCCTTTCAACTTTTTTGTGTTTGTTGTAAAGTTTAGAATATTTCGACTCTAAGTCAATGAGATGTTCTATAATGAACTGTTGGTCAGTGAAGTAAACTTTTCCATCTGTTGTCTCGAAAGCTCCTTCAGACTTCAATATTTTATTTGTGAGGGTCTGTTTCTTTTTTGAGATACTAGCCGTTCCATTTCTATGAAAAGTGACTTTATAGTTAGGGTTTGTATTTCCAGACCTGGCACTTTCTATTATTGAATTTTTCTCTTCATCTGTAAGTTCTTTGACAGGTTTTGACAATGGTTCTGAACTTTTTGTTTGTGGTGTCAAATCTACCGTTTCAACTTCTTCGGTCATTTCATCTCAGTAAAAAATTTTAGTTTGGTTTGTTTTCAACTGGTTGTTTAGGTTTTTTAAGTCGGTCTAAAACTTCCTGAGGTATAGGAAGAACTTTACAAACACGTGGTGTAACTGCTGGAAGTCGACAAATCCATCTTGAACTCATTTGTCTCAATGCTGTATTGTTCATTTCGTCTCAGTAAAAAACTTTACATTCCCCACGTTTGAGGCGGTTGAGGTTGGTTATTGTTTACCCACTGTTGTGCATGGTTATATCCTCTGTTAAAGAATCTTTCACCTTGGTCCATATAGTGTCCTGCTTGGTTATAGTAGTCATTTGCTTTGTTATAATAGTTTCCTGCTTGTCTTCCTACATTGTCCATCCATCCTTGAACTTTTCCTCTTGTTTCAGGATTTGGAATAAGATTTGTTGCATCTCGTGCTACATCCCAACCTTTCTGTACAGTTTGTATAATAGGTTGTGCTTTCTCTTTAAGTATACCTAATGTACTCAAAATCTTCCTTCCAATTCCAAATGCACCTCTGGCTATTGTTCCCACTGCGGGCAAAAATCTGGATGCAACTCCTGCTAATGCGCCAAATAAACCCATTTCTTATAGGATAAAAATGACGAATCCAAACAAGGACCCCTATGTTTCTAAAGCGACAAAGAAAGCACTCATGATAAAAATCTTTAGTTCAACACCAAATGCTTGGTTTATGGATATCTTGGAAAACATTCCGAGAGTTAGAACAGATGGACCTCCATACTGGTTAATATTTGTCGGTCAAAACACAAGATACTGTGAAGCCATACCATTATGGTCCAAAAATATTTTAGATGTGAAAACTGCTTTGACAATATTCGTTGACAAATACCATCCAACAAAACTGACATCTGACTGTGAAAGTTCTTTCAAATCAGATGATATTAAAAACTATCTGCGTTCAAAAAATGTAAACCAATATTTCATTGTCGACCAAAACTATCTCATACCGAAATGGCTCACCAAAAAGGTGACATTTTTGGCGCCAATAATTTGATTTTTCTGATTCTTTCTATTTAGATATATTTATTTACTATTCATATTCCTTTATATTGCCTCATATTATTTCCCATTTTTAATCATATTATACAAATCTTTAATAATTTTTAATGTTTTGAGCTTCAAAATCTTGTTCTAACTATTTTCATTCATATATCCTAGAAAAAATTAAAAAGTTTTTTTAGAAATAAAAATGTTTGTATGTAAAGTATTGAAAATATTCTAGATGAGAAGACATTCTCCAGAAGAGATTGATATTGATTGGCTTTGTGAAGCCATCACAAAATCAAATAATGGAGTTAAGTTAACTGATATTTGCGCGAAAGCTAAAATAAATCATGAAGGCAGAGTTATATATAATCATACTATCTTAAAGTATTCCTAGAAATTTCCAAAATTAACCGAAATATAACTGTACAGAATTACTATTTTCGAGATAAAATTCATATGGAAATACTAATTCATAACGCTTTATGTTATATAAAATTTAATTTATAAAATTTCAAAATAAATCAAATTTAACACAATGAATATAACTGCAATCGAGGTTTTTGACGATTGATTCTTACGAGAAGTTTTCCAAACTTTGAGTTAATGTCTTGACATTAACTCAAAGTTTGGAAGTCTAATAAGGGGAATTGTAGGCTATGAGGTACTGATTATATATCAGTGCCTCATAGCCTGCAATTCCCATTAGAAATGGGAGAAACTTTGTCCGCATAACTTATGATGCGGACAAAGTTTCTCCCATTTCTACTTAGAATGAAAGGGCAAGAGGTATATAGGTACACTATATATCTCTTGCCCTTTCCTTCTTACCTAAAGACTTCCAATCTTATTTTTTTCCAATTTTTCCCCTAAATTTAAATCTTATATAATATAAATAAAATGCATAATATCAATCAAAAAAATTCATGTTTATTTTTTTAATTAAAATTGCCGCGCAATTTAAGGTTTTCTGTCACTTTTTTGTAAGCCATTTCGGTACGAAACACATTGTCGACCAAAACCATTCTGCTCTTGGTGTCATTGACGGATGTATAAAAATGTTAAGAGACTTAAACCAACCACAAGGTGGTGAAGCAAATGAAATGTCATATGACGACAAATATAGACACTTCTCCATGGCAAAGATGAGACAAGTTTTAAATATTTACAATAACCGTAAACAAAAAGGTTTGGGAAACCACTCCCCCGAAGAAATGAAAAACAACCCTGACTTAGAGAAAGACTATATATTTAATAATTTAGTCAAAAGAGACAAACAAGAAAGAATGCCGGGCTTCAAACTTCAGAAAGGTGACAAAGTAAAAATAGAAATACCTAAACGCGACCCATATGAAAATACTATTGACTATGACAACAATGGGAACCCGACAGGTACTCACATTCGTGTTCGTAAAAATAGAAGAAAGTATACAAGAGAATATTATGAAGTTTTAGGCAAACATGGCAAAATGTACACACTGCAAGCAGAAGATAAAACTACTATTGCCAGACCTCGTTTCAAACTTGTCAAAGTTCAAGGTGGTATACTTTCAAAGACAGTTCCTAACAAATATAAGACAACTCCTGACGAATATGCTAAAGAAGTTGAAAATGACGACTAAGCATTTCTATACCATGCGTAAACTGTCATGTAAGGTGGCATGTATTCTTTACTTTGTCCCGTTGTTTGCGTATATCCTGAAACGAAATGTGTATGGTTTCCTTCTCCCTGAGTGTCACTCCAGTAACAATTTATAGCAAACTTAACGTCGTCTTTAACATCATATCCTTTACCTTTTGTCATTCCTGACCAATCCCAATATCTATGCTTATGCCAACCTGCTTGAGATGTACTTAAATCTATGTAGTGACTGTGTGCAGGTAAATTTTCACCTGAAATCGTTTTACTTCCACCTGTTTCCTTTGAAGAGTTTGCACAATACAAAAACCTGTCGACTATTTGTTCCCATGCACCAACACCAAACATTACTTGAGGACCTCTTGCTTCCATAGATGTATAAATAGAACCTACTGGGTTCATTAAATCAAACATATGAGATATTATAGGATTGTCTCTTTTGAACTTAAAATATAGTGCAACTATTTCAGGTTTCTTCTGGTTTGTGTCAGAATATTTTTTATAATATAATCTTATGTTTTCAGGGTAGGTAAAATCTTGACTATAATATAGGGTGTCCAAAGGTGCGTTTAGCACAGCGCTCTATATGAGACTATTAAAGGAGATATATGCTGATTATAAATATATAATAAAAAATATGAATATATGTATATGATGAGTATGTTGTATTTTGGCGCCATGCCGGGATATAAAATGAATTTTGAGACAAGAGGCGGTTTCGCGGGAAATTTTGGCGGGATTTTTTTTCATTTTTTTAATGAATCATAAAGAAAACATCCTCGCTCTTGCAAAAAAATGCAAAGACTGTAAAAAAATCTACGAGACATTGGTAAAATGCTTCGGTATGGATGCTCCTAGCTATTCCACTGTAACGTATCATGTTAGGATGTATCACTTCATGAACAAAAAGGCTCCCATCATAAAAATTGACAAAAAATCGCCGGATCAAAGAAAAATCAAAGCAATTCTTCAAGCGCTAGATGAAGACCCAAGAGCATCACTCAGAAGGATAGAGGAGATGACAAAGGTACCACGTACAACAGTCAGTTATTATCTGCACAATTATTTGAACTACAAACTAGCGTATACACGTTGGGTTCCGCACAACCTTAATTCAGTTCAAAAAAAATCTAGAGTCCAATCTTCGAAAGAGCTCCTCTCTATATTGCGTGCGTATCAATCCAAGAAGTTTCGCTTTTTAGTAACAGGGGACGAGTCTTGGTTTCACTATGCAACAGAAGCCAAAATCATGTGGATCCCGAAGGATGAAAATCCGCAAACATTCCCGAAGAAAAAAATTGACACACCAATGATGATGTTGTCGGTTTTTTGGGGCGTGAATGGCATCATCGCAATTGATATTCTTCAAAAACCTAATACGATGAATGCTCAGTATCTAATTGACAATGTTCTTACTCAAATTATCAATTCTGATGAGTTTGAGAAATCCAAACAACAAAAACAAAAGTTTGCAATTCATTTTGATAATTCAAGAGTTCACAAAAGTCATAAGGTAATGAATTACTTGGTGGAAAACAATGTCAAAGTTGTTCCAAACCCAATTTATTCACCTGATATTGCACCCTCTGACTTTTATTTATTCGGCACGCTAAAAAAGAGAGCTGAAGGACGCGAATTCGCGAGTCCAGATGATCTTGAAAATTTTGTAAGAGAGCAATTTGAGCAATTTTCTCATGATGATTTAAAGCGTGTCTTTCAAGCCTGGATCGATCGCTGCGAACGCGTGATTGAATCCAATGGTGATTATATTTAAATAAACTTTATATATATGTAACTTGTTTATTTCTATTCGCAGTATTCAGGTTTGTGCTAAACACACCTTTGGACACCCTATATTTATTTCTGTCATCTGTATAATAATATACTATTCTCGTTTTTTCTATTGCATTATATCTTTTATATCTATAATAATCTAAATATAATGTTAGCTTTTGTTCATCTACATGTGGTGTTCTGTCGTCATCTCCATAGTCATAATAATGTGGTGCCGGAGCTGGGTCAGGCAATGTCATATCCACCACTTCATAAACTCTTAAATATTTCTTTTGTTCGTCTCCATATAAGTTTAAGTAGCAGTTGTTGTCTAATGGAACTTTAACTTGTGTACCATCATTCTTTTTATAGCTTACATACATTTCATTGAGTATATAAGAATTTCCGAAAAAGTGACACCCAAAAAGTGACACTTTCAATAGGGAGTAACACTTAAAAAGTGACAATTTAAAATTCACAATAAATAAAAATAATAAATTTTTTAGTCTATTAAATTATTCTTTTCTTTGAAATCCTCCAAAAATTCTTCGAAATGTTCTAAAATATAATCTGGAGAATTATAACAAAATTCATTAATTTCTAACATATACGTATCTAACAATTCATTTGGAATTTCAAACGATCTTAAATATGTAATTGAATTTTGTATCTTCTCATTTATTTGAGAAAGTTTTTCTTCAGCATTTTCCAATAAAAATCTTAATGGATTCAAATTGGCTTCTTGATTCTGAACAAAATTTAATACTTGGTATAAACGTGATTGAACTTCTCTTTTCAATTTTGTTTTATAATCTGTCAATCGAGGCTCGCGAATTCTAATTGAAGGAATAAAACCTGTTTGAAGTAAATCGTTTTTAATACGATAAAAGTAATTGGGTGCAACTTCTTCTAAAAGATTTTTGACAAAAACATCAATTCTTTGATTTTTAACGCAGCCAAAATCGTGATATTTTATCTTTTTAAATAAAGATTCAGAAACGTTATTCACAACGGTTAATTCATTTAGTCTGGCAGCGGCTATCCACATCATAGCCAACAATTCCTTATACAATATTCAAAAACTTGGGTGCAATCAGAACTGATTGCACCCAAGTTTTTGAACTTTCTTGAGGGAATTAAAGGGTGAGAGATTTATAGTCTATCTATATATCTCCCACCCTCTAATTCCCTCCCTGACAGCGGGAAACTTTGTCTGAATGTTAAACTATTCAGACAAAGTTTCCCACTGTTTGCGAAGGAATTGTTGGCTATGATGTACTGATTCATGATCAGTACATCATAGCCAACAATTCCTTATATAAAGTTCAAAAACTTGGTGCAATCAGTTCTGATTGCACCCAAGTTTTTGAACTTTCTTGAGGAATGGAAGAGTAAGAGGTATACATTATGAATATATACCTCTTACCCTTCCATTCCCTCTCTGACAGCGGGAAACTTTGTCTGAATGTTAAACTATTCAGACAAAGTTTCCCGCTGTCAGCGAAAGAATTGTTCCATCTGGTGCATAGAGTGTGAATCTATGCACCAAATGGAGCAAGTCCTCGCGAAATTGCCCAAACTTGCGTCGCATTTCAAAGATTGCGACCCAAATTTTGGCGATTTCTAGTAGAGATGGTGTATTTTGAGTCACTGACCTATATGCAGTGGCTCAAACGGCTCCATCTCTACTTTGAAGCAAGGAAACTTTCCTCGAAATTTTGATAATTTGAAGAAAGTTTTAAGCAATTAACAAAGGATTACTCGCTATGAGGTAAAAATTCTAGATTTTCACCTCATAGCGAGAGCTTCCCTTTCATTGCTTGAAAACTTTCCCCAGCTTCAAAATTGTGGAAAGGGCTGTAAATTCGACTCCGATACCAGCAGGTACCAGAGTATTTAAAAGAGAAGCCTCTGCGTACGAGTTTCTATGAGACTTCTCATTCAAGAAGATCTTTAATAGAAAATCGTACGAGGGCATTGGAAACTCGCGTCTGGTACATGTTGGTACAGAGTGTTTGAGATTTGAAGACTCTGGTACTAACATGTACCAGAATTTATGATGAATTTAAGATGGACCATTATAAAATGGTAGCGGTTTGTTTCAAAAAAATTTAGATGAGATTTGCATAGATATAGATTATATGATTTATACATATGCAAAATAATATATAAAAATATAATTTTGAGATAATTATGTAAATAATATTTTAAATATTTGAATTTGAGGTATAATTTTATAGTAAAATATATTATAAAGAGTATTTATATAAATATTGTAAAATAATATAAGTAATAAAAATTGAGACCCCCTCCCTGTTTTTGATGTTTTGTCACTCTTTCGGTAATTCTTATTGTTTCTAAGTTTAAGTAGCAGTTGTTGTCTAATGGAACTTTAACTTGTGTACCATCATTCTTTTTATAGCTTACATACATTTCATTGTTATTTTTCGGAATGAGTTTACACCGTGTACCATTTTCTAAGGACTGTACAAACTGCCATCTAAAATATTTATTTTCTTCATTGACAGAAAAGTCACCAACAATAGTTTCAATATTTTTTGTTCCTATCAAACTTTGGTATATTTCATTGACATATGTTTTATCTGCTTTATTTTCAAGGCTAACGTTTAAGTCTGTTATTTCAGAAGATGTATGTGTATGTCCAACGTCATTTTTCATGTTTAAGGTTTCTTGTAAGTTTGTAATATCAGATATAGAATGTGTATGAGTCTTATCTGCTTTTGTCTCTAATGTTTCCTTAAGACTTGGTATTTGGTTAATATAATGTATATGAGTCTTTTTAGAATATTCGTTTTCAGCTCTTGTCACTTCACTTGACATTTTATTGTCAACATATGTTTTGTCTGCTAGTTCAGGATGAGTATGTTCTTTTGTTGCATAAGCATTGTTAGCTCTTTCTTCTTCTTTTGCTATTGCATCGTCTACATATTCTTTGTCAGCTTTGTTGTCAACATCTGCTTTCAAAAGAAGTTCATTTATAGGTTTCTAGTTTAAAGTTCCTTTTGTTGGATTTATACAGACAGTATGGTTCTTATTGTCTTGAAACACAAACTCATCTGTCATTGGGTTTATTGTCAGTTTTAAGTCACCCCCTTTCAATGACTCAGATATCTTAGAATAGTTTGAAAAGTTTGTTGTGTTCTTATTTAGAGCTTGCATAATGAGTTGTCGGTTGTGTTGTATTTCTCTCATAGACGCTGTTTCATTTGACATTTTTATTATAGATAAAATATGCTTCCAATAGAAAAAGAAAATTCTAGAGTTGCTACAACTAAACCATTAGATGAACTTTTTACTAATGTCGGTCAAAAGTTTGAGACAGATACCGTAAAGCATGAAGGCTATCGTTTTGACTACCCATTAAGATGGTTAAGAGACCCATCTGTCACAAAAGCTATTGGCTTTCGTAGAATGAAGTTCATTTCAGAAGCCATACATGGTTTCCCATTTACGGTCGGTTTTGAAGTTCGATACTATAACAAAGAAAAACGTATGTATGAGAAATTTGAACAAGGAAAACTTTTACAAGTTAATTTGCTTATAAACTTAGAAACAACTCTTCAAGCTTTTCAAGAAAAAATAAACGATATCTATATTGAATATGCAAACCAGTTTAACATTGACGAAGGAGAATACCATCTCGATATTATGTATGACAGGAAAAATGCAACTGTTAAAATCAATAAAATAGAAGACCTTGGAGAAAACGTTTATATTTCTACAAAATATAACAACATGGCATGGTATAGATTTATGAGGATGTTAAATCAGCCTGCAGCATATCCAGTACACCCGGACTATTATGAAGTCGAAAACCCTAATGGAACATATGAAAATATTTCGACCAAGATGCTATTATTGTTCATGCTTCATTTTCTGGCGCCCAAAACTCTTTCTTATGCTTGGCAAATGACTTTTACGAAAAACCTACAAAGTTATATGAACCACCAAGTGGAAGTATTTCAGACTTTCAAGTATGGTTTACTACAGATGGAAGAAAAAGAATAATTCCATTATACCATGCGTTTTACTTAGAACTTAGTTTCATATACAACTACTATCGAACGATAAAAATATAATTTTTTAATACGGTTGAGGTGTTGGATTTGGTTGCCAACTAGACTGTGGTGCAGGTTCAGGCTGTTGTATAACAGGAGCTTGCTCTTCTGGTTCAGGGTCTTTAGGTATAATACCAACGAACTGACCTACTCTTTTACCAATATTTTTGACTCCGTTCCATACTCCTCTTCCGACAGATTTTATTCCATCCCATATACCTCTTCCAACATTTCGAAAGAAGTTTCCTATCTTACTGAAGAAACCCATTTTACTATATGTAAAAATCTAATGTCCGCCTAGTCTCTTACGTTTCCTGTTGAGTTCCATAGCATTCTTTAACTGGAGCTCATACATTCTGTTTCTCCTCTGGTAGAAAACATATTCTGGGTCAACTCCTGTGTTCGCGTCATCTGCATAAAGTTGTTTATATCCCACTTCAGGGTTTGTATAAAACTCTTTCCATCTCATATTTGCATACCATGGTGGCAAACCTAACGCAGCGTCATTTGACATGGCAGTTTGCATTTGTACATCTGTTGGCACTTGACCATAGTTTGCCATTGCAGTTTGTATTCTAACTTCATTTGGAATATTCTCTGGGTTTGGTTGTCCAGGTTGCTGTGCATTCGCTAAGTTCTGTGCGTCCATTTAATATTAGATAAAAATATCTCTTACGAGTACATATACTGAACATTTGCGGGCATTGGTTCATCTTCATATTCTCTGTACTTTTCTGCCACGTCAAATAAATAAATGACACAATGGAAAAAACCTAAAACTAACAATCCGATTTCAAACCACATTTACTTACTAATAAAATTTCTTTATTGTGACACTTTCTCCGGTTTATAGGACCTCTCTCATATTCTATCTTGTCATATATAAACTCATAGTCATGTATGTCCTCTAACCATCTCATAACGGTTTCCAAACCACTTTTATCGGATGTAAAGTAAAAGCATGGATGGTTATGTATAACGTCTAAAGTTTCTAAAGAGTCTCTCAAAGTCCAGTCTACTTGGTATTGAAAATCCCATGTGTTATAGAACGGCGGGTCCACTATAAAGAAAACATTTTCCTTGTCTTTATATTTTTCATACAACTCTGTCCAATGACATCTCACAATCTCTATACCCTCAATATATTTTTCTATGTTCTCTTTGAAAACATTTGTATAGTTAAGATATAAAACTTTTGACATAAGTGTTTCAATGTCATGAACTCTTATAGCACCACTATATAATAGTCTAGCAGATATACTATCCCAGTCTATATATTCTGCTTTTTTCAAAACCTCTCTCACAATATCTTTCTTATCTAATGGTATACGTTCCATCTTACCTATAGGTATCTTTTCTTTTAACTCTTTCAATATATTGTTTGTGTCTGGAATATGTTTGAGACGGTCCATATAGTTGTCGAAGTCATTGCATATAATCTTTGAGTCAGGAAATACGGTATGACATAAATGGGATATATAGAAACTTCCACCGAACAAATCTATGTTGTGCATGAAAAATAGCGTGACTTCACTTTTGACAGAAAGTGATACTATTTCTGATGGTTTTGTCATTTATTTGTCAGATTTATAAATGGATAATAATGCTGTAAATCAGATATTAATTAAAAATATTTAAGATTTATGTTCGAATTGAAAAGCAAAATGATATTTTTTTTAATTGAAAAACGTTAATATCTGATATTTTGAAGTTTTTAATATTTGTTAGTATCTTAAATTATTGAATGCATACGTTTTTTATGTTCTCAATTTTAAAAAAATTGTGAAGAATTTAGTTTTTTGGAGATGGATGTTTAATATTTGTGAGTGAGAATGCAAGCAGGAGTTTGGTACTTTAAGGCTAGGTTGAGATAGATTTCCCATTATATTCTGTGAATATATTGTTTGAAAATTCAAGATATAAAAATATATTATCAAAAAATTTTATATTTTTAAATACAATAGGTGGAAGTATAGTACGATGAGATAGCAATGATATATTTTATAATGGGAGGTAATCTGAAGATAAGTAGCAAATTTTATGCGATTTTGGCTAAGAATTGGAGGGTGTGAGTACTATAGCATGTAATAGTATCTCACACCCTCCAATTCTTCCTATGGCGCCGAAAAATTTTTGGTGAAATGCGACGACATTTCACCAAAAAATTTTCGGCGCCATATAGAGAACTATAGTCTGCGAGGTACTGTTCTATCTATGTACCTCGCAGACCATAGTTCTCAGCCAAAATGGCTAATAATTTGAGAGTCTATATGATAATGTAAAAGTTAAAACATTCAAGTATTTAAGTATTTCTTTAAAATATTAAGTTTTTTATTTTTCCAATAAAATTCTAATATCAAATATTTTTATTTAACGATTAATTTTATTTATATTTTTATAGTTTTTTTTAAGAAAAAATATTGTTAGGGTTTTATGAATTTTCAATTAATATACAAGATAATTCATGAATGTATATATTTCCAAGTTTTTAAGGATGCAACACTTTACATTTGTAAACTGTCAAAAATGAAGTCACGCTATTTTTCATGCATTACACACCAAACAAATCTACAAATGTTAGACCATTCGGTAGTTTCTTAAGTTCTCTCAATATAATATCTTTGCATCTACTCTTATTTCCAAAGAACGGTAATGGTGGTTTTGTTGTAAACAGAAATTCATCAAAAGTGACAGCTCTCAATTTTTTGACATTTGTAAATTCTAAATTGAATGAGAAAAATGAAATAATACTAAGCATAATACAATATTCTAGATTTAATTATAATTAGGAAAAAGTTAGTTTTGAGAGTACTTTTCATAGGCATATAGAATGAAATCTTCTGAAAAATAATATCACATAAACTCATATTATTTTCTAATATATAACTATTTTATATAAAAATCAAATTCAATGATCTTAAAAGCGAAGATAAACCTCAAAATTTACGAATATAATGAGTGGGAATATAATGCTTATCTATCATAAAACCATATGAAATATTAATTTTTGCTTTACGCCTAATTTTTGACGACAATTAGCAAGAAGAATTGCATGATAAATAAAAACATTTAATCAAAGTCAATTTTATTTTTCATATTCAAATGGACTGAGTGTTAACATTTAACATTTTTTGCTAATTGTCGTCAAAAATTAGGCGTAAAGCAAAAAATGATATTTCATATGGTTTTATGATAGATAAGCATTATATTCCCACTCATTATATTCGTAAATTTTGAGGTTTATCCTTCGCTTTTAAGATCATTGAATTTGATTTTTATATAAAATAGTTATATATTAGAAAATAATATGAGTTTATGTGATATTATTTTTCAGAAGATTTTGTGTTCTTCTTCAAAATTTTATTTTTTATTAAAAAGAATCTTTACAAAATATACATTTACTTTAATTAATATTTAAAAACGTGCTCTATCAACAGTTCCAAAAATTCAATATTTTAGCTTTTCTGAGGTGTCACTTTTGATGAATTTCTGTTTACAACAGTTTTGTAAAATTCATTTATATATAATAATAAATATGTTTTTACCCGAAAAGTGACAGAAAAGTGACAAAACATGAAAACATATATAATTTGTGAAAAGTGACATAAAAAGTGACATTTAAAAAGTGACACCATTAATATGATGTAAATAACAATGGTTTTGGTTTTGTCACCGGCTGGTCGGCTGGGGTTCGGTCCTCCTCTTGGGTCTTGGGCAAAATTTCTTATGGGCTAGAGGGCGCAACGCGCCTGGAAGCCCCACTTACCTGACCTTTCTCTCATAAAAATATCAAAAAAAATTCATATTTTCAAAATAAAAAAAAATATATCTCAATTTCTAAGATATTATATATTTAATTTAACATTTGTATCTCTCAAATATCATATATTTATCATAATATCTTATTTTTAAATTTCAAATAAACCGCCATCAAAAAATGATGGTCCACCTCACATTCTTCATCTACTCCGGTACATGTTGGTACCAGAGTCTTCAAATATCAAAAGCTCTGGTATCAACATATACCGGAGACGGGTTTCCACTGCTCTCACGAGAAGCTCTAAGAAGATCTTCTCATTCCAGAAGAACTTCTTAGAGCTTCTTGTGAGAGCATTTTAATATAATACTCTGGTACCTATTGGTACCAGAGTCGACCTTACAGCCCTTTCCTCAGTTTTTGATTTGGGGAAAGTTTCCGAGCCTTGAGAAGAAATTCTCGCTCTGAGGTGCAAATCTAGAATTTGTGCCTCAGAGCGAGTAGTCCTCACATCAAGTCTCGGAAACTTTTCTCAAATTCTAAAAAAAATTTGGGAAAGTTTCCTTGCTTTAAAGTGGGAATAGGGCCTTTTGGGGCACTATATATGAATCAGTGCTTCAAAAGGCTCTATTCCCACTAGAAATTGCCAAAACTTGCGTCTGATTGCAAACAATCAGACGCAAGTTTTGGCATGTTAAAGAGGGAATTGTTCCCTCTAATGTATATATTAAGAATATATACATTAGAAGGAACAATTCCCTCTAGAAAGTGAGGAAACTTTCTCCGCGATATAACTTATTTGCTGAAAATTTCGTACATTATGAATGAAGATGGAGTTTTTTGAGGCACTGATAATATTTCAGTGCTTCAAAAAACTCCATCTTCACTCCAATGTACGGATCGAGAAACGGTGACACCCCCTCATGAAAGTGTCACTTTTTGGGTGTCACTTTTTCGTAAAATGTCCATCACTCTATTCCAATGGTCATTCAAAATCCCAATTAAGAATTTAATCGACCTACAAAAACAGCTCTTTGTAATTTGGGGAAAATACATAGCTCAAACATATATCAACAATCTTGTTTGTTCAATAGAAAAACGCTGTGCTCTAATTATTATATATGGAGATGATGCTTAATTGCACTTAATAATGATCAAAAGAAAATTTCAGATACTGAAATCAAATCAATAATAAATGCACATACAAAATATTATACTGGTGATTATAAAGCCGAAATACTCGATAGATTTGATGAAGAAGAAAAGATGAATTATGCCAACCAAGAAATTAGACACAGAAGTCTTACTCGGGAAGACTCATTTGTCAAAAAGAAAGTTTTGGATTTTAAAGATTATAAAGTGTCGGGAGAGAGATTTCACCTCACCTCGTTATTCCCCAATTCTTCTTCCTCTTCTTCTTCTGTTATGCCAATGACTGCATCGAATGGAATATAGTTGACTGAGAAAAGATAGTCACATTCTTCCTGAGACTCAAATTCAAGTCTCCAATTGTTGTGCAATGTAATGCCAACTTCACGGAAAACATTTTCGGCATACTCCAATGTTGCCATGAGAACTTTTTCTTCTTCTGGCTTTTTTTCCGTTTAGTTGTTGAATTAGTTATTGATAATTAATGCATTAAGATAGAAGTAAGTATTCCTTTCGCACAGTATCATCATTAATGCATAAATGTGACGCATAATAAATTTATTTGTTGTAGAAATCTTGTGTGATTTCTAAAGCCATATGTGATGCTTCATCTTTGGTATGCAATATTTCTTTTGATATATCATAATTTCAAATTATATGCAAGCTTAAATTGCACACAAATGAAATGCACGAATTGATAAATAGATTACATAAAATAATAATGAATTTTTAAGATTTTATTGAATAAATTAACAAAATTCTGGTTTTGATGATAAGAGATTTATATAAGATTTTTTCTTTGAGATTGTGCTAATCAGTTTTAAGTTTTTAAAATGTGAGTTTTTGAATAATTTTTAAAATAGTTTTGATAAACTTGAAGAAATTAAATATATATATAAATTATAAGATGATAATTTAATTAAAAAGAATTGTACGTTTAGAAAAAAAATAATATGTAGGTTATTTTAATTGGCTCGGCGTTTGCCGAGCTCATGTACGGCGTGTCTTCAATTTTATCATCCCTGATACACAAATGATCAGGGAACGCAATTGCAGTACAGCGGAGTGAAGTTCCTCTGAAGTCTCTGATTTGATCAGAGACTTTGGACAAACTTCACTCCCCTTGTTTTATTATTGATCTTATTGCGCCGGTGGCGCGATTTGTTTTACCGGTGGAAATTTTTTTCAAAAAGTTTGTGGCAAGTGGCACCAACTTTTTGCTGTTTTGGAAAAGCATACTTCCAAATTTATTTAAAGATCTTCTGACTTTCTGAAAATTTATAAAGATTTTGATTTTTAAAATTTCCTGGAAGGGTATAGAGTTGCGCCAGAATCTGACACCCTAATGAAACTTACAATTTTTGCAAAAAATATTTTTGACAGTTTACAAAAGTTTACGAAGCACATTTTTGTATCCCACCCAAAATTTCCTTTATTTTCAAAAATTTTCCAGAATTTTTCATGGATCTAAACGAAACTTACTGTAAAATCAATCTTGTTTTGTTAAAAATCAGAAGGACTCATTTGCCTCCAAGTTACAATGATCTTCAAGATATTCCTCTTTTACATGGCCAAATTTTATCTTAAATTGATCAAAATGCATTTTTCAAAGCTTTATTAAAAAAAAAAAAAAAAAAAAAAAAAAAAAAAAAAAAAAAAAAAGGTAATGGGGCTTCCAGGGGCTGCGCCCCTTCTAGCCCTGAAGATGTTTAGTAAAAAATGAGGTTTTTATTCGGAAAATTGTTAGTCTTCTGGTGTGAATTCGGAGGACTCTTCTTGGATTGAGTCTTGTATTTCCTCCTCCTCTTCTTCCTCCTCCATTGCTTCTGGGAAGAAGTCTTCTTCTGGGTCGAAGACATTATATAATGTGTAATTGAATGACACATTATATCTTTCTTTGAGTTCGCTCCTGACAAAGAACTTAGTTCCAGGAATACAGAAGACTTCTGTGCGTTGGAAAAGCTGATGTCCTGGAACAAATTTGGCAATTAGAGACTTCTTTTTTCCGAATTGTTCAGGAGTTTCCATGACGACAGTAACAACATCTCCATCTGCGAGGTCTTGTTGTTGTTCGGAAAGGTAAAGAGCAATGATATAAATGGTTGCTGCGTTGAATTCGAGAAAGTCGAATTCAAATTGTGTAGTCGTATAGCAGTCAAACCATTTTGTACAGTTGTCTCCGAACTCGTCAATGTATTCATCTTGGTCATATCCGTAACTAAAGACTTGGAATTCGGCAATTGTCTTGTCGAATGACCGTTGGATGTTACGAGGAAGATTTTGACGAACTTGGTATAAAGTTCTCAACATTATAAGCTTAGTAAATGTTGGAAAATACTGAACTAAGACATCGCTAAGCTCAATTGGACTTGGAATTGTCTTAGTAAGTTCAATTGAACTAGCAATTGCTTTGTTCAGAACTTCACAGAACTGAGTATTGTATATAGCGTCTGGTTGTGTGTTTTCTTCGGCGTCTTTGAGATATTTAGAGCAAATTTGTTGAAGAATTTCTCTTAATTCGCTGTTAGACTTTTTGGCGGTTATTCTAACAGCTGTGCCAGTTCTTGGAGGTTGTGGGGCTTTGGCTTTGGTTAGCGGTTGAGAATTGTTAATGTTGGCTTCCATTAGACAAAAATAAACTGTTTTTTTCGGACTACTCATAGAAAAGTTTAAAATAAACCGTTTTCGTCAACGGTAACCCCCTCTATTTTTTTATTTTATTTAATAGTTACCGTTGGCAAACCGTTCCATCTCAAATATTGAATGAACTATAAACGTTTTTTGTTTTCTATACATACTTTTTTGTCCAACGGTAAAACTTTTTACACAACGGTTTTTGAGAGTCGTCGCCGTTGACTTTTTTGTAGAGCACTCAAAATAGTACAGCTTTGTCTGGACAAGTAAGGGTCTATCGTCGCTACAGGAAAAGTTACAGGCGTTCCAAGGAAGTATACTTTGAGAAGACTTTCCCCCTTATAGAATGAGATAGGACGGTTATTTTACAAAACTGACAACACTTTGACCGAGTAGTTTTTTGTGCTGAACAAAAAGTGTCATATAAACATCTGTCAAAAACCGCTTTTTAACTTCACTTAAAATGCCACGTAAGCTACGTAAGAATATACGTAAGAGGAAGAGAGCATTGAAACATCCAATAGTAAAACGACACCACAACAACAGTTGCAACAACAAATGCTGAATGACCCCCACTATGTTGCAACAAATGTCAAGCAATCCTATGCTTTTAAACCGAGTCATTGGTGCACGAGTGGAGGTTTAAGAGCGGCACTTTTAGCGAAAATGGCAGGCTTGGTGGAGCTGCAGACGGAACAGCTTATAACCCTCAAAGTCAAATGAATTTGAGTTCACTCAAAAATCAAATAACAGATGTCAAAAAGTCAAACATAGACATACAGAAACAAATAAGTGAAAACGAAAAGAAACTAGAATATGACAGACACACAAAGAAACTCAATGAGTTAAACGTAGAGAAAAAGAAGAAAGAAGAACAACTGAAAGAACTAAGTACAGAGGAATATGCGAAAAAAGTGTCAGAAAAAGCAGCAGAAGTAGCAAAAATGGAACAAGATGTCATAATTTGAAAAACCATACTACTCGATATAAAGTACTGAAAGATGAAAGAGATAAAACAAAAAGCCCTGAAGACATATATGGATAGCGATGAGTATAAAAGAAGTTGAAGCAAATGTAAAGCAGAAAAAACTTTTACAGTTGCAAAACCAAACCGTACAGTAGAAAAACTTAGCACAAGAAAGTAAAAATAACGACGCGGCTATGCAAAAGGCAATGAAAAGCGCAGAATATATAAAGCTAACAATGACTGGTTAGATGCCCAAGCCAACGCTAAAGCAGCCAACTCATAGGGTCAATAAGGACAAAATACCAAGCGGATGAAGATAGTTCAAATGAAGCTTTAACAAATGCTGACTTTAAGAACGCCTTCGAAGCTCTTCATAGTAAGGTGAAACAAGTGAACGACTTTCTCATCTGGAAAGAAACTGAAGTCTGAAGGTTTCGACAAAGAGTTAAAGAGAAGTAGCACAAAATATGACGAAAATAACAGATGCAGCAACGAGACAGGCAGTTCAAAGTGCCTATGACGCCGTTAGAGCAACTGTTGTGAAAAGTCAAGAAAAAGAGTTACAACAGACCAAAACAGACCTAGTAAATGCTTTCTTAAAACGAAAAGTCAGGTAGGACTATTGCTGCAGATGGAACATATGTGCCAGCTGGTGGAACTTATATACCACCAAACCCTCCAAGAGAAGCACCTGCACCAGGACTACCTAAAACATTTACATCGTCACATGGACATAGACACAGGCATGCACCAAAACCAACACAACAACCAACAGTTCAAAAATCCAACACAACAACACCTCCAAACCAGCCACAACAACAACAACAACCAGCACAGCAACCACTCCACAACCAGCACAACAACCACAAACAGAGCAAGGACATAAAAGAAGTAGAACAAGGAAACCAAGAATTCTTAAAAATGCTTAAAGAAGAGTGTGGTTTCCCAGATACTATTGACTTTAGTGACAGATATAAAGAAGCTATTGGAAAGTTCAAGGATGGAAATACTGACCCGAACCTATTTAGCTTTATGGCTCAGCACCAAACGGATATAATTCTCAAACCTGGAAAATACAAGCTCGCTAAGGGATATGATTTAATAGCATATCATCCAAATGACATGGATGAATTTACTCCGAGATATTTGATGTCAGAGCTAAATGACAATTCAACTTTCGTCATGAAACGCGTAAAAAAAGGAGACGGAACGAAAGAACAAAAGCTTTATGAATGCGGATGACGTAGATAGGGAAATTGTTGAAAACGGTCTCGGAATATATGAAATGCCAGCAGATGAGGTACAAGAAACTCCACAGGAAGAACTAGTTCAGATACAACCAGACATGGAAGAAATAGTTCAGCAACAACAGCTAGAAGAGCCTGAAGGAAACGAACAAGTCACTCCTTTGGAAACTAACTTCACAGAACTAGATGAAGATTTGGAACAGCCGAAAAATCTTGACCCTCAACAAGACATGAGGTGAATATGGAATCTTTCAAGAGTCTAAGAAAATTCGGCTGACATAGTAGAAGAATATCGAAAAATGTTTGCCGACATACAAAAGACTCCAACACCAGATGAAAATATTCAGCATAGAATGGAAGAACTGAAAAAAATGTACACAAATACAACAACCCTTTTTACTTACGAGCATTTAACGTTCAATCTTCGGATGAACTCGGTGAAAGATAAAAGGTTAAATTTCAAGAAAACATATAGAAATGAAACATTGTTTAAAGTTCATTCAGAACCTAGCCAAGATGGAAACAAACCTACTTTTGTTTCTGCAGACGATGGAACTACAATGAGATGGGGTCATAAAGCTAACCCGGATAGGTGGTTCATAAACTTACAACCTCAATTCCAAGAAGTTGTAGACGCAATGGAAGTCAATGGTGAACCAGATATAGCTGGTATTTTCAGCGCGGCTTTAATGCCATTGAAAGATATGAAAGATGCAGATATTTGAACCAGTATGAAATGAACATGGCTGATGGAAATATAACACCTGACGTTCTAGAACATTTATCTCAAAGAACTACACAGAACCATAAAGATGGTATATTTGGTGAAGAGTTTAGAAAGAAAGTTAGGGAGAGAGAAGGAAGAGAACCTATTGTACATGACCTTGCAAACGAAAGTTTACAAAATGTCATAAAAACTTACTTTGCAGACAATGAACCGAGAAGGATGAATATTTAAGAAAACTCAAATGGACAGTACCAAATGAAATGTTAGTATTGAAAAACATGTTCCTTGACAAAATAAAACCAACTACAGAAATAAACGACGCAAGACTGAAAGATTGGGTAAAAGCTTTCCCATTCACAAAAGATATTGTTGGTAACATGGAAAGAAAACCAGAATGGCTACAAAACATATATTTGGAAACGAGCTTATTCCATATGGACAGGCACTGTTTTGAAGAGCTTGAACCTGAAACTCAGGAAAGAGTCATGCAAACAATAAAGGAAGACTCAAATACAACTATGACAAATCTTTCTAGGATATAGGTTACCTGAGATGGGCGACCAGAGCCAAAGGCAAAAAGGCATGGGAAATTTGCAACATACTAGATGAACATGAGCAAAGATGCAACAACTTCAAGCAGAGGGCAATGAAGGAAAAAGAAGAGTTAAAAACTCAGTCAGGAAGAAAGTAAAGCTTGGTCCACGTGGGGTTCTATTATGACATATAAATCCAACTATTCTATATTTTTACTCATATGAAATGTACGCCGCTCAGAATATAACGCCAACAGTTTTGGATGCTATGAATGGAAATGTTTCCGAATGGTATAACGAATGCGACAATGCCATTAGAAGGTCAGAAATAGTTCCTGGAACTTACGAATATACAACTGCTGTTTCTTATGGAAACGTAGGTGAGTTTGGAGAAGGTTTCTTCAACAACAGTAGATATTGCTTGCGACAGGTTTCATATTATTTCTATTGACAACTCATTCTTATACGTGGAACAAGACATTGAAATAAAACCTTCTGCCAAGTTGTCTGACAAGAAAGGTTGCAATGGAATTTTCTATGTCGGATACCAATATGCTCCAGAAGTTTTTCATGGGATATAAGATATATTCTAACTCTGACTTAGTTCAAACAGTAACATGGGCAAACTATGAATGGTTCGCTTTGAGAAACTCAGTACAACCACAAGCTAGAGAACAAACAGACCAGTATGCAATATTGAGAAAATAAGAAGACTTGACCCTAACGTTCAGGAGTTTATGTTAACCTTTCTGGTTCAGATGGAAATGCTGTCACTAAAGTAAAACTGAAACTTAGAGTTCCTTTGTCATCTTTCCTCATCTTCAGGTTTTTAAGATACTTGCCAAACTGGGCAGGAAAAATTTCTATCGAACTTACTCCAAGCAAAAATAACTTAGTCATTGCACCAACACAAGACCCATTCACTCTTACAGAAGTAGTGGACAAATAAAACGTCATTCGCCGACTTTTGCAAAGACAAAGTTGACTTAGACTTTGGTTTCTCAAACCTCAACACTGAAGTAAACTATTATTTCAATGCTGCTGGAACTGCTTGGGACCCAGTTAAGTTCACATGCGAAAAATTTGAATGCAAGAGAATAGAAAGCAGACTTGCAGTCTATATGTTGGACCCAGTTTTGTTTTAGCTGCCAAATATATTGCAGTTCCACTTATGTTCCCTATACACCAAATATCTGTCAAAGACTTTGCAGGTGAAGTTGGAAACCAAAATCCAGGAGCCGCAGGTGCAAGAACAGATATTGCTTTAACAACTGCAATGAAACATGCAGATACTATGTTTGTACTGTTCAGACGAACTATAAATGACTATTCTTGCTTCTACAACCCTGGTATTAAATACCATATAAACATAGATGGAAATATTATCCAAGAGAAGAATATTCTACAGTTGAGGATATGAGGTCATACAACTTGACATTAGATGCTATGAACTTTAACAACAACTTCACAACAAACCATTAACCCTGAAATGCAAAGTTCTATTATGCCATATGTGAAAGTATGGACTCATACAGGAGCTCAAAACACTCAATATAACAAATGGAGACCGTTCAAACTTTTGGCTTGGCATTCCATTTGCTGACTCAGAAGATTTTATGGGTGGTATTTCAACTGTTGGTACAGTTCAAATACAATATACTGGTGACAGAGACGGTCCAGATGAACTGAGAGCAAAGAAGTTTACAAAACCAATAGCACTTTTCACGGAAGATGCTCTTTTGAAGATTCGTTCGATGAAACCTGCTGGGGCTCCTCAGATTGGCATAACGACAGCTTCCATCGAGCAGATTTTGGCAGCAGGTCAGTAAGTTGTTCTTGAACTGACTTCTCTCCGTCAAATATTGACAGTACGCCAGTTTTGATATAATATTGTATTAAAAACTTACCTTTAGAAATATCGTCAGTTTTGTTGTTATATTTTTGTCAACGTCAAGAACTTTCACCATCTCGGTTATACCAACTTTCTTTGCTTTATGAAAATATTTTGGTTCAGCAAAGACTGCTATTCTATAACATTTTCCATTGTTTGTGTAAAGAACTATTCTATCAATGAACTTGTATTGTTTTGTGTGTGTAAACTTTGTTCTGCTTCAATTCGAAGAGATACTCAAATACGTCCATCTTTTTATTCTAAGTAAAATGTCATTTCCGAAAAATAGAAGCGTAAGTGTTTCAAAAGGTTTAATGGCGATGGCAGATGTGAAGTTAAATTCACCAACTCAAACAAACAGTCAAAGTGTTGTTGTCAATGTCAAAGAAAGAGATGTTGAAGTGGGGAAACCATACGAAGACGAAGATGGTATAACAATAGTTCCTGTTAAAAGAACAACCAACATATCCTGAAGTTAGCAGAGACTTAAGTTCTGTTGCAGATATTCGAAACGACTACCAACAACTAAAAGACAAACTTAAAACTCAGGAGAAGATTTGTCAAGCTTTAGGTATAATTTAAACTTGGTCGAACACAACCCTGTAAAAGTGAACTCATATGTCATCGCACCTCATGAAATTTTAAAGAACTATTGAAACTTTTGACAGAGGCAGACGATATAAACATCAAAGAAATAGAACCCGACGTTAGTTGCTGTGGTGTTTCATATAATGTCATTGACAAGATATACGTTATGAAAGGAGGTGAAACGTTGAACTTAAAATATAGTTTCCCAGACGTCATAAAAATATTTGACGACCACAACATTTCATTAAAATTTACTTGCTAAGTAAATGGCAGAAGACATAGTGGTTTATACTATTACGACTAAAAACCCTGAGTCATATAATTCTATAACAACAAACTTACAAAGTCCTCAAGGACGATATTGTAAACTGACCTTAAACACGATGACGACTAAAGCCTGTTTTGCTCTTTTGACACCAAAGACTTTGTTGTTGTGAATGGTAAAAAATACTTCTTTGAAGATACTTACTCAGATATACCACCAACAGGTTTTGTTGACTTATTTAATACTTTAAGGACGGATGTAACATGTGCTGCAACTAGAGCAGGTTTCATTATGTTTGGATGTCCGACTGAGTTTAGTATAAACGATATGAGCTATAATACAAAACTTATATCTGGTTTTTACTACCAACAGTTTCCTATAACAGGAAAAGGTGTCATACAAGGTTTGTCTGTTCCATTGACTTTAAGTACACCTATTTTATATATTGTTTCAAACTTAGGTTCAAAGTGCTATTCGAATGTCGACAGAAACTACTATGACCAAAAGATACTCATGCGTATAAACAAACACTTTCTCTGCTGGTTTGCCTATTGTTCATTCGAATGCAGAGTTTTCAGCTTTAGTAAACTCAAACCTTTGGCAAACATAAACTTAACCTTAGTTGACGCAAACTTTGTTCCTGTAAAACTTTTATGTCCTATGTATTTGTCAATGACGGCAGAAAGTTTCGAATTGGAAGATGCAACTGGTGAAAGTATTGTACTACAAGAACAACTTCAACAACAAATAGCTCAAGAACAACAAATGCAACAAATGGAACAACAAAGTCAAGAATAAAAAAAAATATTTTTTTTATTTTTATAAAAATGTACAGAATAGACGTTTCAGATTTTTATGACTTCCAAGCATTCAGAAATATGTGTCCATTTAGAGACTATAACAAAGCAGTCGAGAATTTGAAACGTTTAGTCATTTATGTCGACTCTGCCCCAGAATGTTATGTTATGAAAGAATGGGATGTTGTCTTTAACAAACCAAGAGCAACAATAGTGTCTGAACAAGAATGTAGACAGAAACTTAAGAAAATAAAAGTCGTACAAGTTGGCATGAAGATGTTAGATGCTTGGGATATCTTATTGTCAAAGTTAGAAGATTTTTCAGTTCGTGGTATAAAGTTCTATACACCATCTCCAAACTTCTATTCTATCTTCACTGGATATAAATACGAACAAGTAGAATGGAAAGAAAATGTTATAGAAGCTTGGTTAGACCATGTCAAAGAAATTATATGCAATGGAAACGAAAGAGTCTATGAGTATATCTTATGTTGGTTTGCAAACATCTTACAATATCCAAGTGCTAAAAATGAAACTGCTCTCATTATAATTGGAAAACAAGGAACTGGTAAGAACACTTTCTTTACAGATATCTTATGCAAACTGTTAGAGGGCTATTCGAACCCTAATATGACAAACTTAGAAAACATCTGCGGTAAATTTAACTCTTCAATAGAGAATATGAAACTTATAGTATGTAACGAACTTCAAAGTATAGATACAACAAAGGTTTTAAACTCAGATGCTTTGAAGAGTCTTATAACAGACAAAGTTGGAGTTGTTGAAAGAAAATATAAAGACCAAAGAGTTTGTGAAAATGTTGCAAATTTCATCATGGTTTCAAACAATGTTGTTCCGATGAAGTTAGAAAGTTCTGACAGAAGATATGTAGTTGTCAGAACGTCAGATTCTCATATGCAAGATACAGAATATTTTGACGACTTAGCAGAAACTTTGACACCTAACTTTTACAACCACTTGTTCTCATATTTCATGACATTAGATATTTCAAAGTTCAATCCAAGACAAATTCCACATACCGAAGAGAGACAAACATTGTTAGAAGCAAACAAGAGTGTATATGAACTGTTTATAGATGAGACTAACTTTGAGTGTTTAGATGAAAGGTCATTGTACGATGAATATAAACAATATTGTCAAGAATATGGTTATATGGCAGCGTCTAAACGAACATTCTTGGCAAATGTCAAAAATCTTTTAGATGTTCAGAACGGCGTATATACAAAGAAAAATTTTTATGAGTAAATTTTAAAAAAAATATTTTTTTATCCGATAGAAAAGATGACGAAATATATTTCAGTAAATAAGTACATGACAGAAGTCAAAGAAGAACTAGACCCATTCATATATTTGAATGTTTACTTCTACCATTTTGAAAAGTCTACATTTGACAAAGTTTGGAACATCGAACCAGTTAAGTTTGCTATTGTGACTAAAAATGGTGCGAAATTTGAAGACTTAGACATAGAAGGTTTGTTAGCAGTCAAAGAAAATTTTGACAGAAGGTTCTCAAACCTTAAAGAAGGCAAAGCATACAAACTTGTTATACCTTATGAACCAAAGAAAGCAGACGACTATGAATATTATGAGTCTAAGATAGTTGAAGTTCAAGGTAAATTGGGTAAAAAGATTTTAGAGTCTAAGCCAGTGTTTGCTCCTAAAGAGGAAGAGAACATTGACATTGACCCAGAAATGTTCTAAAAATAAAATTTTATTTTTACATGTCAAATTTCTTTTTCTCTGGAACTGGCTCTGGTTCTTTCTTCTCTTCTTCTACTTTCTTTTCTTCTACTTTCTTTTCTTTCTTTTCTCTCTTCTTCTTCTTTTCTGGTGGAGTTATGTCAAATTTGGCGCAACCATATTTATGTAAAAGTTCTTTGTCCTTTAATAGCTCTTCTATTCTGTTTTCTATTTCATCTTCAAGAACAGCGCATGTGCCTTCTTTGCATTCTAAGAACTTTTGTTGGACTTCATCTTTCCAATCGGCGTCATCTCTGTCAACAAGTCTGTCATTGACAAACTTAAAGACTTCTCTGCCTAATGTTTTATGGTTCTTGTCATATTCCCAGAAACAGAACTTTAGAACAAATTCACCTTTCTTGTTTACACTATGTAAGATTTTATGGTCGACAGATGTTTTAGAGTCGAAAAGTTTGTCTCGAATATAGATAGCGAAATCGCTAGACATTTTCTAAAAGATAAAAATTTTAATTTTTCTAAAAATATGTTAGAAAAAAAGTTTGCTGACATTGACAAGAAATTTGAGAATGTTTTAAACAAGAACAAGAGGAAGTTAGAAAATGCTCAGAAAAACCCATACATGACAAGTTCCTATTTGCTCAGAATGGTATAACAGGTCTAATCGCACCACCTGGGTCGGGTAAGACTTTCACTTATCTTAAAATGGCTGCACAACAACAAGAACTAGATGAGAAGAACCCATTCTATGAGTTAGTAGTCATTTGTAGTACTTCGGGTCAATTTGACCAAACCGTCAATTCGTTCAAAGATATTATAAAGAAGTCTAAGTTAGTATGTATAAAAGACTCTGAGTTGTTAGATTGGATAAAGAAGTACCAAAGAAGAGTTTTGAAGTACAATGCTATAAATGAGTATATAAATTCGAAGTTTAAAGACCCAAATGAGGAAATGCAGAGAATATTAGAGAAGAAACACTTCAGAAACAAACAGAAAGAGATAGAATACATTTCGAAGAAATTGCAATCGTACGATTGGAAGACTTACCCTCATAGATGTCTTCTTATTTTAGATGACTTTGCTTCTCATCCTTTGTTAAAGAATAGAGAACAAGACATGTGTCGAATTCTTAAGAAGCTCAGACACTTTAACATCTCTGTTGTCATTTGTGTACAGACAGCCAAGAGTTTAAGTAAGGATGTAAAGAGAATACTTACTGATATTATACTTTTCCCCGGATTGTCCGAAGACGATTTCATGGAACTTATGAAAGAGTCCATGGCAGGTAAGTTTGACAGACATGAACTATGGGAGAAGTACAAAGTCATACAAGACCCTCATACTTCTTTCAGAATTCATATCTACGCAAACAAAGTTCAAATTGTAAAAAGTCAAGCTTGAAAAATCTAAGTGTTTAGTCTTAGTCTGTTGTGGTGCTGGGGCTGTCGGTTCTTCTGGCTTTGGAATGGACTCGGTTGGTGGTACGTCGGACATTGTCTTGAAACAATAAAAGACTTGTCTTGAAAAAGTAAAAGACTTGTCTTGAAAAAGTAAAAGACTTGTCTTGAAACAATAAAAGACTTGTCTTGAATAAGTACAATATTGTCTTGAAAAAGTACAATATTGTCTTGAAAAAGTACAATATTGTCTTGAAAAAGTACAACATTGTCTTGAAAAAGTACAACATTGTTCTGAAAAAGTACAACATTGTTCTGAAAAAGTTCAAGACTTGTTCTGAAAAAGTACAGCTGTACTCAAATTTGAGAGACATTGTACTGAATTTATACAACATTGTTCTGAAAAAGTACAATATTGTACTGAATTTATACAACATTGTCTTGAAAAAGTACAATATTGTACTGAATTTATACAACATTGTCTTGAAAAAGTACAATATTGTACTGACTCAGTATGGAGCTTGACCCCTTAGACGAAGCAATTTATCTAATTGAAATTAACGAGCTTGTTAAAGACTTCCTCAGGCAGAATGTAAAAGGCAAGCTTGAAAAATAAAGATTGAAATTTACCCTACTTGTTTGAAGTTGTCAAAATACTCTGTTATTTTTTCCTTTAACAATGGCAAATCTTCTTTGAAGGTAAGAATTGTACAACCTTTCATATCATAGTGTGTTTGAGGTAAAGTATCTTGAACTATTTGTTTCACATCTTCATTCGGTGTCATTGAAATCGGTAAGTTTTCGCGATAGAACCAATTTCTGTCAGATTTGTAAATCTTAGCAAGGTCGTAAAAGCTTTTGTTGTTTCTTCTGACTAAATGCAACATAACCATATCTCTGTCTTCTTCATTTTCCATCTCTTCAGTGTAAATCATATACTTATAGTTCTTTTCCTTTCCTTTTGGTACCGAACGTGGTATTCTTTTCTGTATGTTTTTGTCTTTTGCTTCAAGCTTGTTCTCTAGCTCTTCACGTTCTTGTCTATGAATTTCGTCAAGAAGTCTGTAAACATGCCAAGCATAACGAGGTGAAGCCCACATTGCAACAGCATTTACAAGAAGTCTATGTACATAATATCCTCTCAAACCGTTTGGCAATTTTTCACGATTTTCATGAGTTTTAGGCGAGTAAGATTTTTTACTTACTCGCTGTTCTTCACTGTTTTCAGAAAAAAGTATGTCTCGCTGTGCTTCGCTCAAAAGTTCTTGTGTGCTTTGGTTCCTAAACCAGTCTTGTGGTTTCTTAGTATCTGGAGCAAAACATGCTGTCAAAATACTTTGCATTTGGTACATATCGTCTTTGACCGAACGAATGAGACGGAGTTGTTTGTTATATTGTATCCACTCATATTCTTCATTTATAGCTTCATGGACTATAACTGTTGTTGTGTTCTCTGTTGTTGACATATCTGTCTTTATATTCCGGATAAAAAAATAAAAAAAATAAAATTAGCGTTATTTTCTATCTTGTATAAAAGACCAAAAATATACGCTTTACATGTATTTTTCAGCAACTTCGTCAAATAATTTTATAGCACTATCTATCTCATCTACTTCAAACGTTTCTTTACCTTTCGTGGGAGCACCATACATCTTCTCAAACTTTTCAAGTAGTTCTGTTTCAGCAGCTCTCATATCGTTAACAAACACAACCTTAACTCTATTGACTGTACTGTCATATCTTTGAGTTATATTATATGTTCTTCCTATCTTATATCTCTTTGTATTGAAGTCCTTCGGTTTCTGAACGATGTAAAGTAAGCCCTCACTGCAACGTTCCGTATCGAATGAACCATATGTTATGAAATTATATCCAACAACTGGGTCAATCCATAACAAAACTATCGGTATAAGACTTTTGTCAATGAGATATGCTGTAGTTCCATAGAATCTTACCGATATCATAAGCTCAGGATTTCTTGTCAAAATTTTCTGAGTTGAAGCAATTCCAACCCAATGCCATGTTTTCTTTCCAGATGGAGATATAATGTCTGACAAAGAATATTTGTTGTATTTCTTTGAGTATCTTACGTTTAAATCACCAATTCGAACCACTTTGGTGTCATTGTCTATCTTTTTAACTGTTTCAAACTCAATGTTTAACATATCCTGTTCTTACATACAAAATAAAAAAAAATATTTTAAAAAAACTAACTTTTATTTTCTATCTTAAGGAAATTCATGAAATTTGGTCATTTTTTTCAGCAAAAATATATTTTAGGGTAGAAGGGTATATCTACCCCGTTTTCTACCCTCTTTTCTACCCCAGTTATTTTATAAACGTTTCACATGGTAAACGTTATTTTTTAAATTTTGTGAAAACTCAACGGTTTGACACAAGCCCTAAAATATATTTTACTCAGAATTTTACTCAGAATTCAATAAAAATATATTTTAGGGTAGAAGGTATATCTACCCCGTTTTCTACCCTCTTTTCTACCCCAGTTATTTTACAAGCGTTTTTACATGGTATATGTTGTGATGGTTCATGACTTTAAACAGTTTTGTAGCTTCTATTTCTTCACGAAGGATATCAAAAATTTTAACTATGCCGAAGGTTTCTTTATATTTCTTCTTGACATCTGAAAGAAGGAAATCGTTAGCAGTTGGATAGTTTTTGTTCAGAAATGTCAACATGTCCATTTTATCTTCTGCTGGTTTCTCTACTTCTTTCTTTAAGTCAGTATGGTCTTTTCTCATTCTTTCTATCTCTTTGACGGAGTAGTTATATTTCCTTGTTGCTGCTTTACATTTTGAACATTGTGAGTTCATTTTTGCGTTATATTCTGAAATTTGTCCTGCTAGTATGACTAAGGCGTAGATGGTCTTCTTTAACTCAAAGGCTGCTGGTTTTATCTGTTGGTTCCATACCTTACCTCTTCTATCTTTATCTCTTATCTGCAAGACACACTCAGCAACTAACGAAACAAAGTTGTCGTAGGTCTTAAATTCTTCAGATTTATATATGTCCATAACTTTATGGTTGCAATGAAATCCAAGGAATTCATAGTTTACCTTTCGTATGAACTTCTTTATTTCTACTGAGTCAGTCAGTCCGACTTCAATTTCATCGAATTCTGGAATAGTGAGTGTTTTTGTTGTTGTTTTCAGGTAGTTTAGGCAAATGGTCTATAATATCTTGCATTTCATAAAGATACTGTTCATTTGTTTCATCTTTTGCACTACAGTCTAAATCTCCTTGGAGAAGTTCCTGCTTTATCTTCTGGATTTCTGTTTCGAAAGTATATGAAGAAGGAATGAAGCTTTTCATCTCTACTAACATTGAAGTTGGGTTCATGACTAACGAGTTTGGTGAAGTTGTTGCTAACATGTTCTTACAATAAAAATAAAAAATATTTTTTTATTGAATTCAGCAACAAAATTCAAGAGTTTTGTGTGTTTTCTACGATGGTAGAAAAAGAGGGTAGAAAAGAGGGTAGAAAACGGGGTAGATATACCCTTCTACCCTAAAATATATTTTTGCCGAATTCATGAGTTTTGGTTGAAAGAATACGGTGGAGCCAAAAGTGGCTCGACCTCAAAACAAGCATTTTCTGTATAAATTTCATGAAAATTCATGAGGTAGAAAAGAGGGTAGAAAACGGGGTAGATATACCCTTCTACCCTAAAATATATTTTTATTGAATTCAGCAACAAAATGGTTCATTTACTCACAATATTTTTGTACAAAACAACCCCAAACTTTTAACTTCTTTTCTGCAGCTTCTAATGCTATCTTAGCGAGTTCATATTCTCTAAATTCTCTCTTTAAATCTTCTTGTTCCCATTGGTCTAGTTCGTATGGAGAATCTCTATAACCAGAACATATCTCACGTTCATGTTCTATTTGTTTTTCGCACATTTTTCTAACTTCTTGTTCGAACAAAGGTTTTGCATTCTCTACTGTATCTTCAAGTTCTTCTTCATCTAACTTCTCATGAACTTTCTTGTCTATGGAGTCCATAATATCTTTGACATAAAATACATACTTTACAGAGCACCATTCAGCAACAAAATGAACGAGGTCAGGATGTATGTAAATACCTTTGAATTCATTCATAACGCCCTTAGTAAGCTCATAAAATGCTTGTTTTGAGGTCGAGCCACTTTTGGCTCGACCGTATTCTTTCAACCAAAACTCAAGAATTTCCTCCATTTTAGCACTATTGAGAAATCTGTTTAAATGGTTTAACTTTCCTGCTTCTCTTGCCATCTTTGTTACATTTATATAACCATCCTTGTCTCTACGTAAGACTTCAATACCGTTGTAAGTGCCTTTTGTGAATGTTTCGCCATTAGATTTGTTCGTGAACGTTTTTGCTTCGACTGTCATTTCAGTTCTTACAATAAAAATAAAAAATATTTTTTGGTGGGACGTCGGACATTCGTTTGTGGCTTAACCGTCGGACCACAACGATAAAAATCTCGACAAAACATGTACGATGAAATCTATCTCCTGTGTTGTTGTCAAAATGTCATGTTGTCAGTAATTTTAAGAGAAGTTCATTTGACCGAGGCACATAGGCACATAGGCACACCTAAAAAAACATCTACCCTAAAAGTATTTTTCAATACTTTTTCAGCACTTCTCCGTAGTTATATATGAAAGACAATTCGAGATAAAAGTCGTAGTACAATGGAACAATATGTTGCACACCATTTGTTGTGAACCAAACTTGAAAGTCAGAGAAACTGTTACTAGGTGGTTCGTAGAATTTAGAAGCAAAGTCATAAAAGTCCTTACCAATACAAAGAAAACTATTGTTGCTTGAACTGAAACTGCATGACACATAACATTTTGAGGGTCGAACACGTTTCTATAAACTGTCAAATCTGTTGGTGGGCGTATAAACCAGAACGGACCGTCAGGTGGTAATGGTTCGTTCTGGTTTAGTAACCGAAGAAATTGTGCCCAAGAACGTTTGTCTACTTGCCAAAATAAAAACTGTGTATCTCTTGGAGGGTTATTTTCAATCCTTTGAAATGAAACTGTGGAGTTCATCTTGTCATATTCTAGTTTCAGATAGTATGTTCCATTTAGTAAAGAATCGTATTTTTCTTGAAATTCCCAGTAGTATTTGTTCATTTGAGTTTGAAAGTCATTTAGAGTCTTCTCAAGGTTTTCGTCTGAACGAATTGTAAAGATTCTCATTTCGTCAAATTTGTCTAGTAGACCATCAGAACCTCTATACTGACCGTGAAAATATACTGCAAACATAAACGCGTTAGTTCTTTTTGAAAACAAAACTCTTCTAAATCCTATTGCCTTTGCATCTGAAGGACTTTGAAGCCAACGAATTGGAAAGTCAAAGCGGTAGGAGCCGGATGAAATTTCTTCATCTGATATAGTCCTACCCGGCATTTGTGAAGATATAGTCTAACGGTTTTGTATCTGCTACTTTTGTTCTTTGTTTTTCAACCTGAAACATTTAATATATGTAAAAATATACTGTTTTAAAAAAAATGTTTTAAAATGGTATGCCATATAGCTTCTTGAATTTGTTGAGAAATATATGAACGTGTTTTCCATCTGTATCTCTAGTGTTTACATAAGCATAGCCGCCTTAGTAAAACATACTTGTAATTTTCTATAGTTTACGCCGGTATAAAGTAGAAAGAGTCCTGTTCTTCGCTATAGTAGTAAAACTCAAACGTATGCTTACCATAGTCTGTAATTTCAATTGCTTCATCTTCTAGTTCGTCGACAAATTCGAATACAATATCTCTAAATTTGCCTATGTTCTTACTGTTTTCAGAACAAGTGACCCAGCGTAAGTTTTCAAGTCTATTGTCGTTTCTTATATGGTTTATGTGGTCTACAAAAGGTAGATTGTTAGGATTCGGTATAAAATGAGTTGCAATGACAACATGTTTAAAATAGTGTTTTCCACCAATCCTCATCCTAGCATATCCGTCATTTTGCTCCCATTCGCTTAAAACTTTTTGTCTTTTGTTTTGACTTCAAATGACTCACAACAGTGAATTTCATATTTCTCATCTAACAAACAAGTTTCCCAACGGTCCTTCTCAACAAACTCAGCGTACATTTTTTATAAAAATAAAAAATATATTTTTTGAAAAATGTTTTTTTCCTTTACTTAACATAACACCAGCTACATAAGTCTTTGACGCCAACCCATACCAGCTAATGAAGGTTGACTTGGTTTAGTCTGGAGACTAAACTTTGGTTTGGTTTATCTTCAGTTTTTGGCTCACCTTCTTCTATTGGTTTTCGTCACTTTTTGGTTCCTCTGACTTTACCTCACTTGCAGGTATGGTTGTGTTGTCAACATCTTCGTAAATATCATATGCCATCTGTTTTTGTTTTCCTTTCAACTTTTTGTGTTTGTTGTAAAGTTTAGAATATTTTGACTCTAAGTCAATGAGATGTTCTATAATGAACTGTTCGTCAGTGAAGTAAACTTTTCCATCTGTTGTCTCGAAAGCTCCTTCAGACTTCAATATTTTATTTGTGAGAGTCTGTTTCTTTTTTGAGATACTAGCCGTTCCATTTCTATGAAAAGTGACTTTGTAGTTAGGGTTTGTATTTCCAGACCTGGCACTTTCTATTATTGAATTTTTCTCTTCATCTGTAAGTTCTTTGACAGGTTTTGACAATGGTTCTGAACTTTTTTTGTTTGTGGTGTCAAATCTACCGTTTCAACTTCTTCGGTCATTTCATCTCAGTAAAAAATTTTAGTTTGGTTTGTTTTCAACTGGTGTTTAGGTTTTTTAAGTCGGTCTAAAACTTCCTGAGGTATAGGAAGAACTTGACAAACACGTGGTTGTGTAACTGCTGGAAGCCGACAAATCCATCTTGAACCCATTTGTCTCAATGCTGTATTGTTCATTTCATCTCAGTAAAAAATTTACATTCCCCACGTTTGAGGCGGTTGCGGTTGGTTGTTGTTTACCCACTGTTGTGCATGGTTATATCCTCTGTTAAAGAATCTTTCACCTTGGTCCATATAGTGCCCTGCTTGGTTATAGTAGTCATTTGCTTTGTTATAGTAGTTTCCTGCTTCTCTTCCTACATTGTCCATCCATCCTTGAACTTTTCCTCTTGTTTCAGGATTTGGAATAAGATTTGCTGCATCTCGTGCTACCTCCCAACCTTTCTGTACAGTTTGTATAATAGGTTGTGCTTTCTCTTTCAGTATACCTAATGTACTCAAAATCTTCCTTCCAACTCCAAATACACCTCTAGCTATTGTTCCAACTGCGGGCAAAAATCTAGATGCGACTCCTGCTAATGCGCCAAATAAACCCATTTCTTATAGGGTAAAAAATGACGAATCCAAACAAGGACCCCTATGTTTCTAAAGCGACAAAGAAAGCACTCATGGTAAAAATCTTTAGTTCAACACCAAATGCTTGGTTTATGGATATCTTGGAAAACATTCCGAGGTATAGAGAAGACGGACCACCATACTGGCTAATATTTGTTGGTCAAAAACACAAGATACTGTGAAGCCATACCATTATGGTCCAAAAATATTTTAGATGTGAAAACTGCTTTGACAATATTCGTTGACAAATACCATCCAACAAAACTGACATCTGACTGTGAAAGTTCTTTCAAATCAGACGATATTAAAAACTATCTGCGTTCAAAAAATGTAAACCAATATTTCATTGTCGACCAAAACCATTCTGCTCTTGGTGTCATTGACAGTTGTATAAAAATCTTAAGAGACTTAAACCAACCACAAGGCGGCGAGGTAGATGAAATGTCATATGACGACAAGTATAGACATTTCTCCATGGCAAAGATGAGACAAGTTTTAAATATTTACAATAGCCGTAAACAAAAAGGTTTGGGAAACCACTCCCTGAAGAAATGAAAAACAACCCTGACTTAGAGAAAGACTATATATTTAATAATTTAGTCAAAAGAGACAAACAAGAAAGAATGCCAGGCTTCAAACTTCAGAAAGGTGACAAAGTAAAAATAGAAATACCTAAACGCGACCCATATGAAAATACTATTGACTATGACAACAATGGGAACTCGACAGGTACTCGCATTCGTCTGTTCGTAAAAATAGAAGAAAGTATACAAGAGAATATTATGAAGTTTTAGGCAAACATGGCAAAATGTACAGACTGCAAGCAGAAGATAAAACTACTATTGTCAGACCTCGTTTCAAACGTTAAGGTTCAAGGTGGTATACTTTCAAAGACAGTTCCTAACAAATATAAGACAACTCCTGACGAATATGCTAAAGAAGTTGAAAATGACGACTAAGCATTTCTATACCATGCGTAAACTGTCATGTAAGGTGGCATGTAGTCTTTACTTTGTCCCGTTGTTTGCGTATACCCTGAAACGAAATGTGTATGGTCTCCTCCTACCTCAGTGTTATCCAAGTAACAATTTATAGCAAACTGAACGTTGTCTTTAACATCATATCCTTTACCTTTTGTCATTCCTGTCCAATCCCAATATTTATGCCTATGCCCACCTTCTCGAGATGTAGTTAAACTTACGTAGTGACTGTGCGCAGGTAAGTTTTCACCTGAAATCGTTTTACTTCCACCTGTTTCCTTTGAAGAGTTTGCACAATACAAAAACCTGTCGACTATTTGAGTCCACGTACCAAAACCAAGTACTACTTCTGGTCTGGTAGAGTTCATTGACGTATAAATAGAACCAACCGGGTAAATGGTTTGAAGTATTTCTGTCTTTAACGTTTGAAGCTCTGTTTTGTCAGCTTTCTTATCATATAAATCTTGAGCAGTGAATTTAACTTTGTTTTCATCCTCCATGACATAGACATTTCTACATTTAATGTCTTTCATCGTTGTTATGTCATCCTCCGATGTTAAACCTTGTGGAAAGTTAGGAGGTTTCCAATTTAATACATCCCCACTAGTTCCATCAGGTTCTTCAACCGTTCCTGCAATATTTTCTATACCAACAGTTGCGAAGAAATCGTGTGTATGTCCAACGTCACTTTTCTTGTTTAAGGTTTCTTGTAAGTTTGTAATATTTGCAATGGTATGTGTATGAGTCTTTTTAGAATATTCTTTGTCAGCTCTTGTCACTTCACTTGACATTTTATTGTCAACATATGTTTTATCTGCCTTGTCATCTAACTTTTCTGGTAGTTCATCTACGTCATAGATGTTATGTGTATGATGTTTTTGTGGGTATGTTCTATCTGTCCATGCGAGAATATAGTCTCTTGTTGCATCTACATACTCTTTGTCAGCTTTCTTTTCAACATCTGCTTTCAAAAGAAGTTCATCTATAGGTTTCTCGTTTAAAGTTCCTTTTGTTGGATTTATACAAACAGTATGGTTCTTACTGTCTTGAAATAGAAACTCGTCTGTCAATGGGTTTAATGTCAGTTTTAAGTTTCCTTCTTTCAATGACTCAGATATCTTAGAATAGTTTGAAAAGTTTGTTGTGTTCTTATTTAGAGCTTGTATAATGAGTTGTCGGTTGTGTTTTATTTCTCTCATAGACGCTGTTTCATTTGACATTTTTATTCTAGATAAAATATGCTTCCAATAGAAAAAGAAAATTCAAGAGTTGCTACAACTAAACCATTAGATGAACTTTTTACTAATGTCGGTCAAAAGTTTGAGACAGAGACCGTAAAGCATGAAGGCTATCGTTTTGACTACCCGTTAAGATGGTTAAGAGACCCATCTGTCACAAAAGCTATTGGCTTTCGTAGAATGAAGTTTGTGTCTGTAGAAGATAAAAGTTTTCCATTTATTTGTAAGGTTTCATATAGATTATATATCTGAAGGGAAACGAAAAATGTGGGAAGAAATTGAGCTAATACAAGTTGACCTTTCATCTTCTCTACAGACTGCGTTAAAAAATATAGAAGATAAAATAAATTCATGTTATGCAAAATATGCTGATGAATATGCAAATACCGAGAGCACACTTTATGTGAGAATTGTATATGACAAACAAAATTCACAAGTGTCATTTCAAATCTACGAAGACAATCCAAAGAAAGACGAACAAATATATACAGAATTCACTGCAATGTCATGGGTATTATTTGCAAAGAATGTTAAATCAGAAAGTCGAACTTCCTTTAGCAAATATTTACAGTCGATATGCAAGAGATGAACCATATTTATTTAAAGATGTTTTCGACCCAGCTGCTATTATTGTTCATGCTTCATTTTCTGGCGCCCAAAACTCTTTCTTATGCTTGGCAAATGACTTTTACGAAAAACCTACAAAGCTATATGAACCACCGAGTGGAAGTATTTCAGACTTTCAAGTATGGTTTACTACAGATGGAAGAAAAAGAATAATTCCATTATACCATGCGTTTTACTTAGAACTTAGTTTCATATACAACTACTATCGAACGGTAAAAATATAACTTTTTAATACGGTTGAGGTGTTGGATTTGGTTGCCAACTAGACTGTGGTGCAGGTTCAGGCTGTTGTATAACAGGAGCTTGTTCTTCTGGTTCGGTCTTTAGGTATAATACCAACGAACTGACCTACTCTTTTACCAATATTTTTGACTCCGTTCCAAATTCCTCTTCCTACGGTTTTTATTCCATTCCATATACCTCTTCCAACATTTCGAAAGAAGTTTCCAATACTACTGAAGAAACCCATTTTACTATATGTAAAAATCTAATGTCCGCCTAGTCTCTTACGTTTCCTGTTGAGTTCCATAGCATTCTTTAACTGGAGCTCATACATTCTGTTTTCTCCTCTGGTAGAAAACATACTCTGGGTCAACTCCTGTGTTCGCGTCATCTGCATAGAGTTGTTTATATCCCACTTCAGGGTTTGTATAAAAACTCTTTCCATCTCATATTTGCATACCATGGTGGCAAACCTAACGCAGCGTCATTTGACATGGCAGTTTGCATTTGTACATCTGTTGGCACTTGACCATAGTTTGCCATTGCAGTTTGTATTCTAACTTCATTTGGAATATTCTCTGGGTTTGGTTGTCCAGGTTGCTGTGCATTCGCTAAGTTCTGTGCGTCCATTTAATATTAGATAAAAATATCTCTTACGAGTACATATACTGGACATTTGCAGGCATTGGTTCATCTTCATATTCTCTGTACTTTTCTGCCACGTCAAATAAATAAATGACACAATGGAAAAAACCTAAAACAAGTAGTCCTATTTCAAACCACATTTAGTTACCAATAAAATTTCTTTGTTATGACACTTTCTCCAGTTTATGGGACCTCTCTCATATTCTATCTTGTCATATATAAACTCATAGTCATGTATGTCCTCTAACCATCTCATGACACTTTCCAAACCACTTTTATCGGATGTAAAGTAAAAGCATGGATGGTTATGTAAAACGTCTAAAGTTTCTAAAGAGTCTCTCAAAGTCCAGTCTACTTGGTATTGAAAATCCCATGTGTTATAGAACGGCGGGTCCACTATAAAGAAAACATTTTCCTTGTCTTTATATTTTTCATACAACTCTGTCCAATGACATCTCACAAACTCTATACCCTCAATATATTTTTCTATGTCCTCTTTGAAAACATTTGTATAGTTAAGATATAAAACTTTTGACATAAGTGTTTCAATGTCATGAACTCTTATAGCACCACTATATAATAGTCTAGCAGATATACTATCCCAGTCTATATATTCTGCTTTTTTCAAAACCTCTCTGACAATATCTTTCTTATCTAATGGTATACGTTCCATCTTACCTATAGGTATCTTTTCTTTCAACTCACTCAATATTTTGTTTGTGTCTGGTATATGTTTGAGACGGTTCATATAGTTGTCGAAGTCATTGCATATAATCTTTGAGTCAGGAAATACAGTATGGCACAGATGGGATATATAGAAACTTCCACCGAACAAATCTACAAATGTTAGACCATTCGGTAGTTTCTTAAGTTCTCTCAATAGAATATCTTTACATCTACTCTTATTTCCAAAGAAGGGTAACGGTGGTTTTGTAAAATTCATTTTATATACAATAAAAATGTTTTTTTCCTGAAAAGTGACAGAAAAGTGACAAAACATTTACGAAGAAATCTTGACAAATTCAAGAGGGTAGAAAAGAGGTTAGAAAAGAGGTTATATCTAACCTTCTACCCTAAAATATATTTTTATTGAATTCTGAGTAAAATTCTGAGTAAAATGACAGATGTTTATATGACCCTTACTTGTCCGGTTTATAGGACCTCTCTCATATTCTATCTTGTCGTAAATAAAACTCACAGTCATGTATGTCCTCAAAACTTCATTTCTCCTAAACATCTTCAGGGCTAGAAGGCACGAAGTGCCTGGAAGCCCCACTACCTTTTTTTTTTTTTTTTTTTTTTTTTTTTTTATTATTTAAAAATTTAATTATTGATCAATTATTTAAACAATTTTGCACCGATTGGGAAAATTTGCATTCTTTATTTGTAATTCATAAAGGAAAATTTTTGGATATAATAAATTTATTAAGCCCAGAGAAAAATTATAATAATGACACAAGTTCTGACAATGCAGATATAAAATTGGCTATGATATCAATTAAAGGTTCAATTAAAAAGGAAATACGAACTAAAGGCCAAAATAAAAATTTTGAAGGAAACAGTCCAGGGGAGAGTAACATATTTGCGCAAAAATTTGACACCCATTTTGTAAAGTATTTTTTCTGACAGGGAAATTCCTTCATACGTTTCAACTATTTTTAGAGTTTATATTTTATGTAGGGATTATTTTATTGATTTTATTTAGATAAAAAATAAAGTATAGAAACATATTATTTCGCTTAAGTGTCGACATATGAAGATCTCCGCCCGTCGCTACTCCACTTCTATCATATAGAAGTGGAGCAAAATTACAAATATAGTAAGAGTTCAAAGTTTTAGTCATAAATTTGCAAATTTATTAGCAAAATTAATAAAAAAATACTTTTGCCCGTCGCTACTCCACTTCTATCATATAGAAGTGGAGCAAAAATTGAATTTAACCATCACTGTCTCTAACCTATGTCTTGAACCTTTTACTGTTCTCCGTCTGTAAGGAAAATTCACTTTGAGTTCTTCTCTGATGCCGATCTTAGCTAGCTCCAACCATGGGATTGCTTGCATATTAAAAAATGATGCCGTTTTCTTTTTCCAAATTGAATAAAAGTTTGATATTATTTTGGATTTACTCAGAATCTAATTATATTTTATTTTATTAATTTTAAAAATATGAAAAAATCATTTTAGCATATTTTATTGCATTTTTCATAAATTCAAATATATATAAATTTTCAATTTTTAATACAAATATTTATTAATTTATAAGATGAAAGTAACAAATATAGTGGTTTATATGCAAAAATCCGCAAGAATTGGCAATAAAGAAAATATGGACACAATACCATAACCAAATATCAATTTTGTTCTTGATATTGAAATAGCTCAAAAATCTTTTCGAACTGCCGGAATTGTTCCTCTTTCCTCAGATAAAATTTTATCCAATAGATTTGTAGAAACTCGAGATTATGTTGATCTTGAAAGAGAAACGAGACTTTGGGCAACAAAATTAATAATTTCAAATACAACATTAATTTCTGATGAAGCAATTAAGATGAGAGTAAAAACCAGGCCCTCATGAAGAAAAAGAAAAGAGAGAGCCTGGTTTCTTTAATTCGATTGCACCAAGAATTAGACTTAAGAAAAAAATGCCCAGAAAAATGAAGATAAATTTGTGAAAAACACATAGAAAAGTGAAAAGAATGCCAAAAGTCACAGCAGAAAATCAAATAAAAATCCAAAAAATCCAGAAAAGAAAAAATGAAATTGGGGATAGAAAATTTGAAGAAAATTTTAAAATTAGTGAAAAAGAGATTAAAGGAATGCAATACAAGTCATAAGTTCAAAAATTATTATATTTAAAATATTAAATGAGATATAATTCCACTTAATTTTCATATAGTTCATCAAAATTCAATTAATCAATATTAAAGTAAAATCGATCAAACTCCTCTCAAGATTGCAACATTGTTAAACAAAGCTCTATGAAGATTGAAAATATCAAATACTATTTGAGTAATTCTCATCATATTCATCAAATATAAACATTTATTTCTTATTCAGAAATTTCCAGAAACACTATCGAATCTTTCCAATTTGAAGGATACACTTTATTAATAAACAAGGATTCAAACAATTTTACCTAATAATACAAAAATGTTCCATCAAAAAATTCAATACTTCGATAATTTACTTTCAAATAAATTAGGGGCAACTCCAATAGGGGATTTCAATTCTCCCCGATTGGAGTTTTTAAAATTAAAGCGATATTTGATTGCAAGCTTTTCATCAGGAGGACGCCGAGCGAAGCGAATGAGTCCCCCTGATGAAAAGCCTGCTTTTTTAAAATCAAAAAACTGACTTTTTCCCTTAAGGGTAGAGAATTTAAGTAGCTTTCATATAAAGTGTGATCTAGCTGAAGAGATTATTTCCAATCAAGAAACTAATTATATGATAAGATACTACTATCAAAGGAGTATCTATTTGTATATACTCACATAGTAATCTATCAAGAATTCCAAATATAGGTCGTTCAGTAATTGCTTAGCATCTCCATACCTGAATATGATATTTCTGTTCTAATTCCATGTTTATAAACTTTATTAATAGTAGCTAAATAATGTTTATATAATTCTTATTTAAAATTGTTATTGGAGAAGAAATAATTAAATAAACTTCCCAAAGATAGAAATTCTAATTTTATGTTTCAAAAATTTTAGATGATAAGCATTATGATTTTTTACTTCATTGTTAACAAAGTTTTCAGGAGGCAAAATATGAACACAACAAAATAGGAAAAATGAACTAATATTTGAGACTTGATGTTAAAAATACAATAGGCTACAATCATTACAAATTATTAATATGAAATCAGAATAGAAATATCTTAATTGTGTATTGAGATGCTAAGCAATTACTGAACGACCTATAAATTATCGAAATGCATTCAATAAGTCCTTTAATTTCCTTTTTATCGAAAGTCTATCTTATTCAAGGCATGAATATGTTTCAGAATTATCAACTCGAGAATAAATGCAATAGAAGATTCTACCAGAAGTTCATTTTGCAACTTCAGCAGGTTATTTGAATTCAGAAAAAAATTCATATTTTATATCATCGAGTAATTGCCAATTTCCTTTGGGAAGCTTTGTAAAGATACAGAAATGGCCAACTTTTGCATCTTCATTTTAAAAAGAGGATTTACGATGATTGAAATAATTTTATATCTAAAGTCCATATTTTCTTTAAATCTTAGAGGAACAAGATAATGATTGGTTTGATTGCATTGATATCCAAATCGAATATTTTTCTAAATCCCCGTTAATGAGTACTAGGAGATGCCCAGCTATTAATTTAGCCTTTTCAATATCATAAAGCTCTAAATCTTCAAGGATTTCTGTGTCAGTTATTGTTCTTACTGTTTCTTTTAAAAGCGGAGTTACAATTGATGTCACTTCTGGACAAAAAGTATAGAGCTGGACAATTACAATCAAAAAGCAATAGGATTTTCTGTTTTGAATTCCTGGAATGAAGTTTTCTTTCACATTGATTTTACTTATATTAGGCTTTGTCTGTTCAACTTTTCTACTGTAATTCAAAATACCTTTATTCTTTGGACAAAGCATCTTGCAATATATCCAATAATCCAGCTTTTATCTTTTTCAAGATATCTGCTTTTCATGGCAATAAAGTATTCGTTGAAAGTTGTGTGGCGGCCTCTTCTTATAAAATCAAATAACACTGTTGTTTCATCTATCATTTTACTTATCAAATCTTTGTCTTTAGAAGTTGAATATTCTTCTTTTAGACCCTGCCATTTGGCTTTTTTCTCACTGATAATCAATCAAGGATATTTCATAATTTCTCGAAATCGTTCTTCGAGAAAATCAAACTTGTCATTTGTAAATTTATGCAAAATAGTATGGTTAACATCTTTCAAAATTAAACACTGGGCGCCTGATTTTGCAACGACCTTACCTGCCTTTGCATTATTATCCGAAACAAATGCTGTAATTGAGTGAAATTTTTCGATTTTTGTTAAATCAGTTAACGCTTCTACTTCCATTAAAGTTGATGGAAAATCTTTTCGTTTGAAAATGACTGTTTTAAAACGGGGGATTTGATCTGCTTTAATCACAATTCGGAATAAACTTATATACCTTCGGAATTGATTTATCAATGTTCCAATTGCACTATTGGCATGACGTTTTCCGGAATACGCCCCGTCATATGCAGCTATTACTTCCTCATCTTCTTTATATATATTATCGAGCTCTGCGATCAGAGCGAGGACAAACTCCTATAACTCTGGCAGTATTTCCAACTGCCGTTCAAATAATGTAAACTGTGACGGAACGTAATTGTTATCAAATGACATAATATTTACGTATTTTTCAAAGCCTATAGCATTAAAATAACAATTCATAATATGAAGATCCAAAATTTCATTTGGAATTTTAACGCCTGGACGTTTTGTTAGCATATTTGCCAGCGGAATACTCTGATTAACCTGAGTTCTGTCGGAAAAAGCAAAAGTAAATTTTGAAATTTATTAATATTCTTACTTTGAAATTTATTAGTATTTATGTTTTGTAGTTTGTTCGGTTCTAAATTTTCTGATAAAGGTTTAATTTCAGGAGTTTTGTTTAAAAAAATTTCAATATTTGTAAAAAAATTATGTGAATCATTAGCATTTTCTTTTGATTGAAATAACAATTTTTACATTGTGATAGTTGATCCACCCACTTATGAATTTGCATATGACATTATGTTTTCTTGCGAAAAATCATTGGAAAAAGTAACAGCTGTTTTGCCAATCCCATCAGAATCAACTGTTTGACGTCATTATGATGAAAGAGCGTCAATAATCAAAAAGGCACTTACATCGTGCCGAGGTCTTTCAAGTATTATTAATACCTTAGGTTATCCAACAAATAAATCATTTGAAACAGAAAATCGTATTTTCACAGATCAAGTTTATGGAACAATTGCTATAGATGCAGGCCAAGTTGATCAATGGTCAGGATGCAAACCTGATATAGAGTGCAATTATATTTTCACATTATATTTCATGCCACTAAATGCTGATCTTCCCAGGTCAATTCTTGGACATTTCCATTTCGTCATGGAAAGTGCAAATATGAAGTTTTTCCAAAAATAAAAAATTTTGCCAAAGAAGCAAAAAAGCATTTCCAAATCCATTATATTGTTACTGATGGTGATGACGGCTATCACAAAAAGCAGAAAAAATTCTTTGATACATTTCAAGATTCTTTACCTGATATCGATGAATGCTATAAAAGATGTTTGAAATTTACATGCGATGGAGAAACTGCTTACATTATTGATCCAAATCACCATAGAAAGAACAGTAGATCAACTTTTGAGATCTAATCAGAGCATTTATGTGTTTCTTTTAATGATCCAAATTGTGTCATAGGCGTTGATATTTTGTTACAGTTTATTGATTTAGGCGATGCTCTTTTAGTTAGAGGAGATAACAATTCTATGCAAGACGAATATCTATTGGCAATTTATTCTATCCACACGCTTCTGACATGCCTCCTTCATATGTATTTTCCACTGGCAATTTATATTGCATCTGTTGCCTTCTAGTTTGAGGCAATGAGGAATCCAGTTCTTGATATTCGATCAAGTATACAATTGCTTCGAATGGCGTTCCGTATTAATGTTCAATTTTATCTTGCAATTGTAAATAATCAAATGTCAGATGGTGTTAATCAAATCGATCAAAGACGTGAACCTTCATCTAATTACTTCTTTGCACCAAAAGATGGATTAGAAAAAGTGATTGCCACAATTCTTGCTATGTATACAGAATTATCAAATAATTCTCATCTTAATTTTATGAGAATGGCTTCTTAACATAATATTAATCTTTTGGCAATATTGTAATTATAGTTCTGAATCTTCAGAAACTGGTTCAGGAACAGAATCTACTAATTTTTTTAATTTTAATTTTAATTTTGTAATAAACAGAAATTCATCAAAGGTGACAGCTCTCAATTTTTTGACATTTGTAAATTCTAAATTGAATGAGAAAAATGAAATAATACTAAGCATAATACAATATTCTAGATTTAATTATAATTAGGAAAAAGTTAGTTTTGAGAGTACTTTTCATAGGCATATAGAATGAAATCTTCTGAAAAATAATATCACATAAACTCATATTATTTTCTAATATATAACTATTTTATATAAAAATCAAATTCAATGATCTTAAAGCGAAGGATAAACCTCAAAAATTACGAATATAATAAGTGGGAATATAATGCTTATCTATCATAAAACCATACGAAATATCAATTTTTGCTTTACGCCTAATTTTTGACGACAAATTAGCAAAAAATGTTAAATGTTAACACTCAGTCCATTTGAATATGAAAAATAAAATTGACTTTGATTAAATGTTTTTATTTATCATGCAATTCTTCTTGCGACCAAAGATTTGAATAAAATTTCAAAAAATAAGATAGCTTAAAAAATAATATACGGTAGTGTTTACTAATAGATGAATATATATAAATTCTATTAAAATGGATTTGATCCAAAAAAATATATAAAATTTGAATAAATAAAATCGTTTTCAATTACTTCTTCATTTAAATTATAACAATTATTTTTGGTTTTATATTTTTTGGATCAAATCCATTTTAATAGAATTTATATACTATTCATCTATTAGTAAACACTACCTATATTATTTTTTAAGCTATCTTATTTTTTGAAATTTTATTCAAATCTTTGGTCGCAAGAAGAATTGCATGATAAATAAAAACATTTAATCAAAGTCAATTTTATTTTTCATATTCAAATGGACTGAGTGTTAACATTTAACATTTTTTGCTAATTGTCGTCAAAAATTAGGCGTCAAGCAAAAATTGATATTTCGTATTTTATGATAGATAAGCATTATATTCCCACTTATTATATTCGTAATTTTTGAGGTTTATCCTTCGCTTTTAAGATCATTGAATTTGATTTTTATATAAAATAGTTATATATTAGAAAATAATATGAGTTTATGTGATATTATTTTTCAGAAGATTTTGTGTTCTTCTTCAAAATTTTACTTTTTTATTAAAAAGAATCTTTACAAAATATACATTTACTTTAATTAATATTTAAAAACGTGCTCTATCAACAGTTCCAAAAATTCAATATTTTAGCTTTTCTGAGGTGTCACTTTTGATGAATTTCTGTTTACAACAATTTTAATTTTTCTGTTTCTTCTATTTTTGATTTTGTATGTCTTTAGTATGCGATTTATAATTTTATAATTTTGAAACATTTCATGTGTACATACAAAAAAAAATTAAAAATAATAATGTCAGACTCGAACCCGAGCTTTTTTCCGATATCAAAAATCCTTCTTTTTGTTCCAGAAAAGAAGCTATAAGATCATATTTTGAACCCGACAAATTTCGAAACGTTATACAATAGATTTTTGGATCTAAGGTGGGAATGAATCTTCTATTTACCTACATGGCGCATGTGTATTATAAATTCAATATTGGTCACCAAATCCAAAAAATTAGGTCGAGGCACATCTCATTTCCAAACAAAAAAATTCCCAACAATAATATTGGAAAAGGTTAATAAAATGACACATCTATAAGATATTTAAAAACAAAGTCATATAATAATATGTATGAGCATACAAACAAGTAACAAAAAAAGGAATAAAAACATTTAATTCATTTTCTAGTTCAAACAGTGTGATATGTATTCCTGTAATAATGTAACGAGGCTGTTGTACATCTCTTTAACATTTTCGCTAAGTTCTCTTGGTTTTGGTGAATAATCTCGATCATCGTCATATTTTGGTGATTTCTTTCTATCACTTCGTCTGTCACTGGAATACCTCTCGTCTCTTCTTTCTCCTCTGCTATTATTTCTATAGTTACGACGATCATCACTTCTTCGGCCATCTCTTGAGCCACTGCGATCATAATCTCTTCTGTCATCACGTTTGTTGAATTTTCGATCATCTCTTCTCTCGTTTTCGTCATCATCTTCGTAGTCGCGATTATAACGTGAATTCTTGCTAGATCCTTCGAAAGTAACGGTAATCTTTTCACCATTGATCTCTTTTTCATTCATTCTTTTAACAGCCAAAGCTGCATCCTCAGCCTCTTCAAATGTGACATAAAATACGCATTCTTGATTTTCATCTTTAACTTTATCAACATCTCTGACATCGCCACAATCTTCAAACTCCTGTTTGACCATAAACTGCGTTGTGGAAAAGCTTAATCCCTTAACTTTGATTTTTCGCTCCGACATTGACACTTTTTTATGAATTATTCGAGGATGTTTCGTATGTAATTTTTGGTTTTATATTCAATAATTTTGGTGGTTTGTTTCTCTGGAGCGAAGTGTGGCCCACAAAAATTAATATCTTGAAATAGGTTGCAAATTATTTTGATTTTAGCACATAGTTTAACAAGAAAATACGTGTTATTTTGAATAAACATCATATATGTTTAACTATTATGATCGAAAGATTGTAAAGTTCAAAATACGTTATATGACGCGGAAGGATCCTTTTCCAACCCGTCCTCCAAGCCAATACCAGAAAGAAGAGTTCTACTGGAGAGGTGGTAACCCATTGAATGAACAAGAGTATCTTGTTGACGAATTTAGGGTTGCATTAGAACAATATAATCGATCTCTCGAGAATTATAACCAAGTAAAACAACAATTAGATAAAGAAACAAAAATACTAAACGATAGAGAAGGATACACAGATGCTTTGGCGCAATTTTTGGATGGAAATCCAGATGACCTTAAAAAAGAGAACGAATTGAAGCAAAAACTTCAAGGACTAGAAGCAGACATTCAATCTCTCAACGAAGAATTACAAGAGTTACAACTTGCTCAGAATACAGCCTTTGCAGGTTCACTTCAATCAGAAATAGCGTACTTAATGATTGAAATCAAGCGAACAGGCAAAACAGCTGAGAATGCATCTCAGAAGAACGACGATGTTATCAAACAGCTCGCAGTCATGTCAGTTTCTCCTCAATATCAAGAAATTCGCATTAAAGAAAACAATCTCAAATATTTACAGCAAAAGAACAAAGAACTCAAAGCAGTTCTCGATGATCTCAATTCCCGAATGGTACATGAGAAATCCGAACCACCAATCAGATCAAACGACGAAATTTCACAGCAGAGATCTTTAATGGTCGATCAAATGGACGACAAGATCAATATAAAGAACCTACGACTCAAAGAAAAGCTTCATCCGATGAAACATCAAAACTACGTCGATCATTTATTTTCAATTGTTAAAGAACTCAACGATCACATGAAAGAGCTCAACATGGAGGAAGAAGACATGGTAGATATTGATGATCTCCAGTCCAAGATATATCCAGAGATGACAGAAGAAGAGGAAGAGAAAGAAAGGCAAGAATACGAAGAAAAATTCTTATTGATCAAATCCAGGAGAGAAAACAGACGCAGATCAATAAATGCGGAGTTCCAAAGAGACAAACAACTCAAGGAACGTGCAGCGCAAGACAACAAGAAGCGCCAGGATGAAGAAAGAAGGCAAGACGCAGAAAGAACTCGTCTTAAATCAGAACAGCAAAGAAGAGATCTTTTGCAGAAATATCAGAATAAAAACGAAGAAAGTTCTTCACCAAAACAACAAAAGAAAGAAGAAAAACCTGTTGTTGTTCGTCCGAAAACTTCAAAGTCAAATTCAAGAAACAAAAATGCTCAGAAAAAGTCACAAGTTAACCTTAAACCAGAAAAAGATGACATTCCACGTCGTCAACAAGAGAAACAGCTAGAATCTCCTAAAGCCAAAGAAGAACAACCTAAATCCCTTAATCTTTCTTCCGTCATCAAAGATAAGCTCGATGATGATCACAAAGAAGATGAAAAATCATTCGAAGATTCATTTGAAGAAAATAAGAAGAAAGATGAAGATTCCTTCGAAAAAGAAGAGAATTCTTTTGAGAAAGAAGACTCTTTCGAAAAAGAAGAAAAGAAGGAAGAAGACTCTTTCGAGAAAGAAGATAATAAAGATGACTCTTTCGAGAAAGAAGAAAATAAGGAAGATTCCTTTGAAAAAGAAGAAAATAAAGAGGATTCATTTGAAAAAGATGAAAAAAGTGACAAAGAAGATTCATTTGAAAAGGAAGAAGAAAAGAAGAAAGAAGAAGACTCGTTCGAGAAAGATGAAGATGATGATAAGAAGAAGAGTGATGATGAATTCGGTTCGGACGATGAAAACAAGAAAGAAGAAAAGAAGAAAGATGATTTCGATGATTCATTCGAAAAATCTGAACAAAAAGATTCATTTGAAAAAGATGATGATTTTGAGGATGACAAGAAAGAAGAAGAAAAGAAGAAAGAAGAGGATTCATTCGAAAAGGATGAGGATGATGATAAGAAGAAAGAAGAAGATGATTTCGATTCTGATGATGGAGAAAAGAAAGAAGAAAATAAGAAAGATGATTTCGATGATTCATTCGAAAAATCTGAACAAAAGGATTCATTCGAAAAGGATGATGATTTTGAGGACGAAAAGAAAGATGATGACAATAAGAAAGATGATGATTTCGATGATGACTTCGCCTAACAATATTTTATTTGATTTTATTTTAAACATTGTCTTGAATTTTAATTTGCAAAATTTTTTATTTTAAAATTGGCACTAAATAATGAATTTACATTTTTTCAATTATCTGATTTCTTTGGTATTGATGAAACTTTTATAACAGATGATGCTAATGATTTAACTTTTCTTTCGTTAAAGTTTCACATGCAAAAAAAAATTATATGGAAGTTTAGAAATATTCACCAACATATACTAGAAATCGATTCTATGGCTTTCATGCGCAAATTAACGATCATTGGAGTTACACTTGGATCTGATTAGCTTGAATTCAAGTAAACTAGATATATATCTCAAAATAAATTTTGTATTTGATGTGTGTAAACCTTGCTGCAAGAACTTGGCTTCTTAAGGTTTCTTTTATTCAATTGATTTTTATGTTTTTAACATAACGTCTATAATATAACGAATTCATCATGCCTCCTATCACATTGATATTATGGTAATTATTCATAGCACTTGAAAAATGGTTAAGATATAAAAAGGGAGTTGAATTAATGAATAAAAAAATTTAGGAGTAATTTATTGCTGAACCTTCTTTGAAACACGACCTGACTTGCTGACATATTCTTGAACAACTACTGGCTTCTCCTCAGCTGGCTCTGCCTTGACTGGGCGAGCTACTTCCTTTCTCTTTGGAATATTTTCTGGGGCGATTGTCTTCTTGCCCTTAGCAGAGAGCTGGTATGAGTTCTTCTTGTTGTTGAGAAGGCCATCCTTGTGAAGCTTTTCAAGGTTAGACTTTACGTTGTTCTTGATAAGACCGTGTGGAATCTTACCGTTGTAGTATTTGAGGACGTATTCTTTAATCTTTGACTCTGATGCCCACTTCTTTTCCTCTGTGACGTTTGTAAGGATAGCCTCAACGATGAATTCTCTGATAGAATCTTTCTCAATAACGGTCTTCTTTGACTTCTTCTCAGTCTTTTCAGTCTTCTTGGAAACCTTCTTTTCTTCCTTCTTCTCTGTCTTCTTGCCTGCCTTAGTCTTAGTAGACTTCTTCTCTGTCTTCTTTTCGGTCTTCTTCTCGGATTTCTTTTCTTCTTTCTTCTTGGTTTCCTTCTTTTCCTTCTTTTCGGTCTTTTCTGTCTTCTCCTTCTTGTCCTTCTTCTCCTTCTTTTCTTCCTTCTTCTTGTCGGACTTCTTCTCCTCCTTCTTTTCTTCCTTCTTCTTGTCTTCCTTCTTTTCCTCTTTCTTCTTTTCTTCCTTCTTCTTATCGGACTTCTTTTCCTTCTTCTCCTTCTTTTCATCCTTCTTCTTGTCTTCCTTCTTGTCCTTCTTCTCGGCTTTCTCCTTCTTCTCCTTCTTCTTATCAGCCTTCTTGTCTTCCTTCTTTTCATCCTTTGGGGCCTCTTCCTTTGTTTCCTTGGCCTCTACTGGCTTTGTAGTCTCTTCCTTTTGGACATCCTTGGCTTGAGCTGTTGCTTCTTCAGCACTCATGAAAAATAAATGAGTCTCAATTTTCCCGCCAAAATTTGAGAATAAAATTATATTGTTTATCCAATATAAACTAAATTTAATACATATCCAAAATGAAGTAACTTTCTCATTTCGCCACAAGTTAACGAAGTTCCATGAAAAATGACACCCTTCTTCTTCGATTGTCCTACGGTTATTGAATGCTTCCTTACTGCTCGCCATGCCGGAAATGAAAGAAATGATATGTGCAACTAAATTTGTTACACCAATTGGCAACTATCTTCCATAATACAATCTAATATTTGAGATAATTATTTCAATGAGAAAAAGAAGTCAGTAATGTTATATAATTAGCCAGGAATTGCAATGACTTATACAATAAATGGGCAGTGCTGCATATGATCTTTGGATATTTCTAATTTCTGATTTATACATTTTGAATGGAGTTTAAATAACTAAAATTTACGCAATAGATACTAAATCCATGCTAATGTAGTATGTTTCCATTCATCTATTTTCTTGTTGTTGTTGAAATAAAATCGTTAATATTTTACTATACTATAATAATAATTATATTATGAAAATATTTAAGCGATAATTATGGCATTGCGTCAACTTTGAAATGTATATTTTTCAAATATGATATCAAAATTAGGGTTGTTAAAAATATCAAAAATTAGCGTTTTGAAGACACCATGGCGTCTTATAATTTTCCCTTCCTTATTGGCGTGTAGAAATAAATGCGCCAATAGATTGAAGAAGAAGAATTGTTTTTCTCTTAATGAACTTTAATCCTTTTGATATAAGAATATTAAAAACATTAATATAATTTCGATTTCGGAAATTAAATTTCCAAATTTTTTGTCGATTTCGGAAATAACAGGATCCCGCATCCAACACGCAACAACAAAACACAAAACACACTTTTTGGTTCTTTCATCGTTTTAATCGTAATTTATGTAATACATGATTTGGATAAATTTTACAAAAATAGAACCTATATTATATTCTTTTCAAGGATTCTTGCAAATCATCAAAAATAATTGTATTTTAAAAAACAATCAAATTATCCTTTCATTATTTTAAACTTAAATTAGTTTTTATGATTGACTAAAGCAATCATATTTATTCATCATTAAAAAAATAATATTTGAGAGTTATTTCAAAAAAAAACACTTTGAATTTATTAATTTGTCTCAATTTCAGTATTATAAATTTTTATAATTTCAATATTTTGAAATACACTTTTTAATATTTCAATATTTATGATATTTCAATGTATTAAGTGGTCTCAAATTGAGCTTCTCAAATATAAGTTGGCCTATTCAAATAATAAAATTAAATAATATTTAAAATAATAAATAAAAGTGATTGAGGTCATAGCAAAACGGATGTTTCAGTCATTAATTCTTAAAAAAAAAAGGGTAAAAAAAATAAAAGGTAAAATTCAATAGTGTCTATGCTATCGTTCAATTTGAAGGTGTCTTTTGAAACCGCAAGACACATTGAATTTTTGAATAGTGTATTATGGTTTGACAGACACCAATGAAAAAAATAAAATGATATTTATTTTAAATATATAAGATCCTTATATTAAATATAAATATTTTATCGTTTTATTTTCTTGTTTTAGAAATGTTTTTTATTGAAAAATCAATAAAACTAACTCCAAAATAAAATTTTGGATTTAAAGACACTATGATGACACCCGGCAAATCTTCCAAGACACCTATCGTCCGGAAATGAAAGAAATGATATGTGCAACTAAATTTGTTACACCAATTGGCAACTATCTTCCATAATACAATCTAATATTTGAGATAATTATTTCAATGAGAAAAAGAAGTCAGTAATGTTATATAATTAGCCAGGAATTGCAATGACTTATACAATAAATGGGCAGTGCTGCATATGATCTTTGGATATTTCTAATTTCTGATTTATACATTTTGAATGGAGTTTAAATAACTAAAATTTACGCAATAGATACTAAATCCATGCTAATGTAGTATGTTTCCATTCATCTATTTTCTTGTTGTTGTTGAAATAAAATCGTTAATATTTTACTATACTATAATAATAATTATATTATGAAAATATTTAAGCGATAATTATGGCATTGCGTCAACTTTGAAATGTATATTTTTCAAATATGATATCAAAATCACAAAATATGATGTTTTTTATTAGTAAAAACGAGCCAAATTGATTACTTGACTAATTATTCAGTCCTTTGCTTTTCCGAATTCTTTTGAAATTAATTTTTTCATAACAAAAATTTAATTTGTTATTTGAAATTTTGAATTTTTGAATTTTTTTCATTACCGGGCTTAGCAATTAAGGAGAATGAGTAATGTGATTGCTTTATACAACTTATAAAGTGATGAATTTAAGGCAAAGTTTAAAGTATTATTTTAATTCACAAATATCATTCTCTTTATCGCTGATTCTAAAACGAACTATAGTATTTATTGATAAAGAATGGTCTGAATTGATAAAATACTCAAATGAAAAGAGTAAAAATAAAGTTTTTAGGTTCAATTATAATATTCAATTTGGGATTTTTAATTAAATAAGGAAATACATTTCATGTAAGATTATAATGTTTTGTTTTACTTGTCAAAGGTTCAAAGCTTTATCATATCGGTATTATTTAATATCAAATTGCAGAGAAGTGGTCCAATTTTAAACATCAATATGAAAGGGCCCACATATTTTAAAAATGAATGAAATTGGATCATTATTTTATAAATAGAGCTAAAAAAAGATAGAAGATTTGTACGTAATCTGATATAATTTTATTATACTTGATACCTTTATTACAATTGTATTTTTTTTAGTACATTCCACCACCCATTGGAGGCATTGGTGGAGCAGCTGGCTTCTCTTCTGGTACATCAGTGATCATGCAGTCAGCGGACATCATTGAAGAAGCGACGGAAGCAGAGTTGATGAGGGAAAGTCTGACGACCTTTGTTGGATCGATGATACCCTTCTTGAACATGTCTCCGTATTCCATTTCTCTTGCATCGAAACCGAATGCCTTATCCTTCTTTGAGAGGACCTTATCAACAACGACGTCGCCAGAGAGGCCAGCGTTCTTAGCGATAGCCTTGATTGGCATCTGGATAGCGTTCTTTACGATGTCAACACCTGTTCTCTGTGGAAGAGACTCCTTCTTGATGTTGTCGAGAGCGAGGGAAGCGTTGAGGAGTGCGATACCACCACCAGCAACGATACCTTCCTCGATAGCAGCACGTGTAGCGTTGAGAGCGTCATCGATCAAGTCCTTTGTTTCATTGACTTCGACTTCTGAGGCACCACCGACATTGATGACGGCAACACCACCTGTAAGCTTTGCGAGACGTTCCTTGAGTTTGTCCTTCTCGTACTTGGACTCTGTGCTTTCGAGCTGTTTGCGGATTTCCTCTGCACGGCCCTTGATTGCGTCCTTCTGGCCAGCGCCGCCCATGACGATGCAGTCATCCTTGGAGACTGTGATCTTGGAGCATTGGCCGAGCTGTGAGAGCTGGATTGACTCGAGCTTGAGGCCGAGTTCTTCAGCGATGACTTGGCCGCCCGTGACTGTAGCGATATCTTGAAGTGTGGCCTTCTTGTTGTCACCGAATCCTGGAGCCTTGACTGCGCAAACCTTGAGACCGCCACGGATCTTGTTGACGATGAGTGTGGCGAGGGCATCACCTTCGACATCATCAGCGATGATAAGGAGTGGGCGGTTGGCATGGAGGCAGGCTTCAAGAGCTGGAGCGATTGTTGCGAAGGAGGAAATCTTCATATCTGTGATGAGGATGTATGGGTTCTCATACTCGCACTTCATGTTCTTGTTGTTTGTCATGAAGAAGGCGGAAAGGTAGCCGCGGTCGATCTTCATGCCTTCGACAACTTCGAGCTTGTGTTCGAAGGAGTTTCCGTTCTGGACGGTGATAACACCTTCCTGGCCGACAGCCTTGAAGGCCTTAGCAATGAGTTCACCGATTGTGTGGTCGCCATTAGCGGAAACTGTGGCAACTTGTTGGATTTCACTGTCAGATGAAACCTTACGTGTGAGCTTCTTGATTTCAGCAACGGCAGCATCGACAGCTGCTGTCATTCCCTTGCGAACTTCGTTTGGATCGAGACCAGATGAGAGAGCCTTGAGAGCTTCCTTATAGAGTTCACGTGTAAGGAGTGTGGCTGTTGTTGTGCCATCACCAGCGATATCGTTGGTCTTCTGGGCAACGGAAATAACGAGTTGTGCGCCCATGTTATGCCACTTGTCAGCAAATTCGATGGACTTGGCAACTGTAACACCATCCTTTGTGACTTTTGGCGGGCCGAATGGCTGCTCAATCATGACGTTGCGTCCCTTTGGACCTAATGTGGAAACAACAGCGTCAGCAAGCTTGTTAACGCCTTCAAGAAGAACTTGGCGAGCATCGGCTCCGAACTTAAGTTGCTTGGCGCGAACGAATGATCGGATGAAAGCGGAAGATGCTTGTTTGGAAAGCATTTCACTAAGTGGTCGGATATATTTGAAATTCACTAGCCAACCATATAAAAAAACAATCAAATTGAATTGAATCTAATACAATACGGTTCGATCATTCGTTATGATTATTAATAATTTAGACATCTTCGAAATTGAAGACTCTAAATTCCCAAAATTTTTTTTTTGAAATGAGAAGGCTTCCGATTTGTATTTAAGATTATCATCCCAAATATTATCAAATGATTTCGGGAATCGATCACTTTTTCCCAATTTGTTCTTGCATTGTTCAACTCACTTCAAATTACCATCAAAACATGATCTATCCAATGAGGATAGTGTAAAAATGATGACGAAATGATATTCGTTTTTGGAACCGAATTGAAAATTTCTGACAGTTTGAATCATCTAATTTGTTCACATGGAATAGAGAGTTTTTTACCTTCGAAGACTGAAGGACCATAATTTCTATATATATCGAGGCAAATATATCATGACATTGAATATGGAAATCACGTAATTAAAATCTTGATATAATTTTCGAGAATTTTACATTTTAAATCCAAAACATTACCTAATAGAACATGTACAATAAGAAAATTAATTTATCAAAACGTATATTCAATGATGATAACAAGTTAATCGTTGCTTTCGACGAGAAGACTGGACTCCTCAAGCAATACGAATAAATAATTTTTCATACGTTTCCTTTTATGCATCTAACTATAATTATCCCTTAGTTTTTCCTTACCTCCTACTAAAACTATAATTTTTGTATTCATGTTAAGAATTGAAATTTATGACATTTGAGTTAAAATACTCAAATGTAATAAATTTTAAATTTATAAAGGCTAGTAGTCTAGACTAAATATTATTTGTTTATTAGATTTTAGAAGTTTTTATATATTTTTAAGGATGAAAACACAACCTATAACAACTCTAACTTATCTATTGGAAAGAATGCGAGCTCTTCAAAAGTAAATATCGAAACTTAAGTGTATAGTACGTAATAAAGTTATCACGATAAGAATTTTTTCGTAAATAAGCAAAAAATATTTCTGAATATTTAAAAATTAAGCCTATAAGAAGCTTTAAGGATCATTTTATGCTAAATTGCAATGGCACTATTTGAGTGGAAAAACAATAGGAAATCCGGGCATATCCGAAATCTTTATGGTCATTGTTTTCTACATGTATAACATAGTATTTTTTTCTTCTAATGAATTTAAGGGATATTTCAATTGGTATATAGCAAATATGTCTTTTATAAAAAATTTTAATGTCCGACCAAGACGTTCATCCAAATGAATACAACAAACTACGAAGTATTTACAAATACTATATCGATTCATATCTTGCATTGTATCAGCTAAAAACGGAAAAAGAAGAAGAATTAAAGTCAATTTACAAAATGATCAAAACAGAATTGATTGATTCAAAGAATTACCTCCTCACAAATTCTATTAAAGACATTTTAGATATCATTCCATATAATAATCGCTATACAAAGTCATATTTATTTCTTGCCAAACTCATTTCTGATGATTACCATGTCACAGAGGTCAGAATTATTGAACCTATTTCAAACTTACTGTTTTATAAAGAATATGGAATTAAATTAGACAAATCTACCGATTTAAAAAAAGTTAATTCGAAAAAACTCGAAATTCATACAGAAAATACAATTTACAGAGCAATTATGTATAATGACTTAGAAACATTCATTACATTCACTGAAAGAGATCGATTTAATAAAAATCAAACACTTAAAAGTGATTTATACCCATCTCATTACAAAGGATATTCATTACTTGAATTATGTTGTTACCATGGAGCAGTTGATTGTTTCAAGTTTTTAAGAACAAAATTCAGCTCAGAAATAACTGAAACATGTCTAGAGTTTTCATTTTTAGGAAGAAACAAAGAGATCATTAGTGAATGTTTGAAATATCAAAAACCAAATTATAAGTGCATGGAATATGCAATTATTTCACACAACATTGATTTTGTTACATTCTTGATGAATGAATACAATATAGAGATCAATTTAGAATATTGTGGAAATTACAATAATATTGAATCTTTTTTAGTTTATTTCGATCAAACTAATGATATACAAAAATATTTCATTTATTCAGTGATTTTAAATATTACATCCTTTTTGGAATACTTCCTTTCATTTGGTTTGAATATCAATGAAAAAGATGAATATGGAAAAACCGCACTTCATATTGCAGCAATGAATAATAAAAAAGAAACTGCTAAAGTTCTTATTTCACTTGGTGCGAATGTCAATGAAAAAACTAAAAATGGACAAACGGCACTTCATATTGCAGCAATGAATAATAAAAAAGAAACTGCTAAAGTTCTTATTTCACTTGGTGCGAATGTCAATGAAAAAACTAAAAATGGACAAACGGCACTTCATATTGCAGCAATGAATAATAAAAAAGAAACTGCTAAAGTTCTTATTTCACTTGGTGCGAATGTCAATGAAAAAACTAAAAATGGACAAACGGCACTTCATATTGCAGCAATGAATAATAAAAAAGAAACTGCTGAAGTTCTTATTTCACTTGGTGCGAATGTCAATGAAAAAACTAAAAATGGACAAACGGCACTTCATATTGCAGCAATGAATAATAAAAAAGAAACTGCTAAAGTTCTTATTTCACTTGGTGCGAATGTCAATGAAAAAACTAAAAATGGACAAACGGCACTTCATATTGCAGCAATGAATAATAAAAAAGAAACTGCTAAAGTTCTTATTTCACTTGGTGCGAATGTCAATGAAAAAAATAAAGATGGACAAACAGCACTTCATATTGCAGCATTGATAAATAGTAAAAAAAACTGCTGAAGTTCTTATTTCACATGGCGCGAATGTCAATGAAAAAACTGAATATGGAGCAACCGCACTTCATTATGCAGCAGAATATAATAATAAAGAAACTGTTGAAGTTCTTATTTTACATGGTGCAAATGTCAATGAAAAAACTGAATATGGACAAACCGCACTTCATATTGCAGCAAGGTATAATAAAAAAGAAACTGCTGAAGTTCTTATTTTACATGGTGCAAATTTCAATGAAAAAGATAAAAATGGACAAACAGCACTTCATTATGCAGCAATGAGTGGCAGTGAAGAAACTGTTGAAGTTCTTATTTCACATGGTGCGAATATCAATGAAAAAAATGATGATGGCAAAACAGCACTTCGTTGTGCAATGTATTATAATAAAAAAGAAACGGCTGAAGTTCTTATTTTACATGGTGCCAAAGAATAATGTTCTTACATAAAATATTCTTTAGTTTTCTGGTATTTTCGAAGAACATTTTAATTAGAGAGTAAATTGAATGTAAAATAATCGTTATTGTACATTTTTTGCACTTGAGTTTGTTAGATATGTTGAGTTATATTATATACATCCTGGTGAAGTTGCACATGAATTCACTGGATAAAGTCTTCCAAAAATGCACAACTTGTTGAGGAAGAGATTCAATCTGGATAGTATTACTCCAACGAAATACAATATTTTGAACATAAAAATCGACTGAAAGTCGACATTTCATAAATTTTATTGAGCATCAGACAAAATAAACGTAAAATACAAGCATATTCAATGGAATATCATTGAAATGTTCAATTCTCTTGAGAAAAATGAAATTAATTTTCTGAAACATTATACCTGATTGTCAGTGGAGGATCAATTGTTTGTCATGCTCTATTGTATTATCAAATATATAACAAGCATATCATGTTATTTTTTGTCCGATTGAGTTTAGTGTGAAGATATATATTTACTACATTCCTTTAGGCCAAAAAAATCATATTTGATCAAATATGATTTCGGGCCTCAGGTGGCGTGCTTCGGCCAAATATATATATATATTAATTATATGATATGATCTAATTCAAACTCTCTGAAGTTTTTCGAAAATTACATCCTCATTTGTTCGGAAAAGGATATGTGATGAATTCTGATTCTGATTCGAATATATATTTGAAGCGCCGATAGAATTGACTGAAAATTCATATCTAAAAAGTAGATAAAAGAAACTATATTGCTGTAATATGAGTTTGCTTACTATCATTAAAATAACTGATACGATTTCACTTTCATATACTTTATTAATAAAGGTGACCAAACTATTTTTTGAAAGTCCGCCATAACTTTAATGGTACTATTTCAGCGTGTACAATGAATACAAAAATTCTAAGAGTGCCACATAAAATAGTACTTTAGACTTGAGTTAATGCTACCAAGCAAATGTTAAAAAGATGACTTTAGTGTTTTGATAATCAAAGATTAAAATCATTATTGTCTAAATCAATAATCATAACGACAGAAGTTAATGTTTTTTCATAAGTGCTTTAAATCCACTTTTAAAAGTATACCTCAAAAATCAAAATATCAAAAAAAAATTGGCCGATAGGTTTGGCTTTAATTTTTGTCTGCTTTTATGATTTGATATGGATGTTATAATTTTAAAAGTTGAGCCAAATTCACCAATAGATTTTTGAGATTTGCAAATACTCAATAATTTTCAGCGTGTTATCTTTTATTAAAAGAACTATTTGGTTTCAGTATCATATAAATTGATATTTACTTTCTATTTGAACCTTCATTTAGCTAATGATTTAATAATACAGATTTCATCTAGTCCTTATAAGAGAATTTTGAATTTGTTATAATAAAAAAACAAACAGATATAGCTTACACTTCTATAATAAAGATACCTTTTATAGAAATCAGTATGAAATGTGTTTTGGCTTATTGGAAGCATATCAGACATAATCGCCATAATCAAAAAATCTATATACCCAATAAGTAATAAATTTGTCGATATAGATTTTCCATAAAATTAGTTTTTAGTCTAATCTTGAAATAAATTTAATTTTTTATAAAAAAAATCACATTTAAAAGTACCTTTTTAGTAGCTCGAAATCCTGTTGGTGGATTTCGGGCGTACTTCAAAATTAGCTTTTCTTCTACATATGCAAGCTATATTTTAAATATGGAGCAAATCGGATCGGCGAAAGTAGTTTAGTTACCTTTTTATTAATTTATGAAATCAATCTAATTTTAATGATTTCAAATATATTCCTGTACAAAGATGATTACCCTTCAAAGTTACATGAGATCACGGATGTTTAAGGCTTTATGTAAATTTCCTTTCTACTGAGAGATATATTTGCTTTTATTCAATGAAAATATAATAATTAGATAAATGAGTCCGTATATACATATTCTGTTATAAGAAATTTCTTATAAATCGTGCTAGATAACGATATATATATATTTGTGTTTTTTTTTACTCAATGTTAAAAAAAGGGAGTTGCTTAACAAGCCTTAGTCACATTGATTAGAATATCATAGCTATTGTTAATGCCTTGGTCAAAAGAAATTTCAAAAAGAAGTTAAAATCATAACTACAATTAGACTTTAGTCAGTTTTTACTTATGCAAAAGAATATCTAAATAATATAATATCTGAATTTTTATTTCATATTTAAAAAATATGAGAAATCAAAGAAAAAAGTCAACTTAAATCTTTGATCCATCGATATCCTCGTAAGTCTTGATGAGTGTTGCGACATTCTTTCCTTCCATTGACTTTGTTGCGTTGTTGATATCCTTGAGACCGTTTCCTGTTGAAATCATGACGACTTTCTCTCCTGGCTTGAGATATCCCTGTTGCTCAGCCTTGAAGATGCCAGCGAATCCAGCAGCTGCGGCCGGTTCTGGGAAGATTCCTGTTGCGCGGGCCATTGTTGGGATTGCAGCAAGGATTTCCTCGTCTGTAACCTGTACGTAAGCACCGTTTGTCTCTGTGGCAGCTCTGAAGGCTCTGATTGGATCATTTGGTGTTGGGCAGGAAATAGAGTCAGCAAGTGTAGATCCCTCGCAAACTGGCATGTTAACTGGGTCAATCTTCTGGGACCAGCATACGTAAACGGAATTGGAACCTTCTGCTTGAACACCGATAATCTTTGGAACTTTTTCGATAAGTCCGGCAGCAAAGAGCTCCTTAAGGCCCTTGTGGACACCAGAAATGATGTTGCCATCACCAACGGAAACAACAATTGCATCTGGAGCGACAAATTTGCCGAGTTTGCCCCAAGAGCATTCGCCCTTTGTTTCTTCTGGGCAGAGAATGCCACCAAGCTGTTCGCAGATTTCAAATGAAACTGTCTTCTTGCCATCAATTGTATATGGATTGAATCCAGTGGAACGGTTGTACCAGCTGTACTTCTTGGCAGCTCCCATGGCTGCTTCGACAGCTCTGTCGTAAACGCCTTCGACAAGGAAGACTGTGGCGCCGTAAAGTCTGTTTTGAAGAACTTTGGCCGGTGGAGCGTGGGCTGGGACGAAAATGACTGGTTTAAGGCCAAGGCATGCGCACATGCATGATGTTGCAGCTGCCGCATTGCCGGATGAGGCTGTTGTAACGACTGTTTTGCCTAATTCTTTGGCTTTGACGCAAACAAGGGCGGATGCACGATCCTTAAGAGAAGCTGTTGGCTCTCTGCCTTCATCTTTGATCCAGAGCTGGATCTTGAATGGAGATCTGTCTTGTGGGACTGGAATGAGTGGAGTTCCACCAACTTGAACGTTTGGAAGCTGATCTTTTGGATCAATTGGTAAGAAAGGCATGTAACGGAACATACCTAATGTTGGGCTAAGAAGAGAACCTGGAAGTGACTTCTTAAGTGCTTCGAAATCGTATGTTGAGTTAAGAAGACCCTTTGGACCTTCTTCTTCGGCAATGTATTCGCGCTCACCTACTTTGAATTGTTTACCAGAAAGAACAGATTGAAATCCTGTAAGAAACATCAATCAAAAGTGAAGTTATTCAAAAACGATGAAAGCTCAGAAAATTCAGAGAAAACACGAGATTTCTGAATGAACAATTCTAAATTTGATGTTAATTGTCTTTAAAAGAAATTTCTTATTGTTAATAAATTGATGGCCCTTATAGAATTGATTGAATCATTTTTGCTTCCAGGTTCATTATAAAGGCTTATTTGCTTTACCATAGCAATGGATAGCTATGCTGAATATAATATCTCAAAATAAAACCTTTTGGATCAGCCTTTTAGTTATATTGCGGTATCAATCAATTGGAAAATGCACATTGGTATTATTAATCAGATCCATAATTAAATAGTTAATTAAGCTAAGTCAGGTGTATACAATAAACAAATTTCGATGATCAATAGCTAATTAATAATCCAAATTATTCTTCAATCGCTGAAACTATACTATCTAATGAAGAATTACCTCCTCAAATTAAATTTACAATATTCCAATATTTGTTACATTGTATTTCTAACCAAGAATCATCAAATTTTCAATCAATTATTTCTAATATTTTTAATTTAAGTCTTGAAATGGCTGACAGTGACAATGTCAAGTCATATATATTAGAATGCGTCAAAACTGCATCGTATTTTCCATGTTTATATGGATTTTTCATTGAAAATCATTGTTCAATGCTTCGAAGTTCATGATTTATCATATTATTTAACAGGATTGAGATTTATGATAGAATGTTATGCGAATTTTTCGAAATTAGACAATGAACTTGAAACTATTTGTTTAGAGAAAAGATTTTAAATCATAATAATTCTCCTGAAGAATATGATTTTAATTTTCAAGTAACGAGTCTTTCGTTTATTGAATTGCTTTTTGAACAAACAGGAGATATTGACTCTTTGGAAAATGTCCTTTGGATGGCTTTTTCTGGTGATGAAGAACTAGAAGTAAAAATTTTCAGAATCAATTGCAGAAATTTGTCAAACTGAATTTGATGTAAGTAACTTACTTGAGTTATTGATAGTTTAGATGATTATTTAACCAATGATATCACAAATTTAGTTTATAGATGTGAAGTTATAAAAGAAGAAACAGCAGCAGCAATTTTAGAAATAATTGAATTTGTTATTAGTCAAGGAAATTCATTTGAATCTATTTTGTTATTATCTGGAGCTATTCTTTGCAAATTCCCTAGTTTGAATGAAAGAATTGTTCCTTTGATATATAATCCTATCATAATGATATTGGAACAAATCAAACAAGACGAGAAAAGTGATATTTCTTTATTTACAACTTTATTCCAATTTATGTCAAGATTTCTTGAAAAATATCCATATGATGAAGATAATTTTCTGTTAAATACTGACATCTCAAATTACTTGGGAGAGTTTTGTCAGATGCATTTCACTACTCCTTCATTAGAAGTGTTCTTTATTCCTATTAAGTTCTTTTATGTTTTCGAAAACAAAATTTTTAGATTTTCTTGGGGATTTAATGAATGATATTTTCCATGCAATTTCTGTCAAAAACGAAGATTTAGTTATTGCTGTTGTTCCTGTTTTGCCTGAAATGACTATTTCGAAGATACCCTTAGATTGATACAAGAATTACTTTCATTTGAAGTTAATAATGAACATAAAAATGGGTTTTATTTGTTGAGTAGCGTTGTAAGAATATTAAATTCATTGCAAAACAATGAAGATTTCGGTGATTTCGATCAAATAATTGATTCATATATTGGATCATTTATTAATAATCCATCGTTTAATATCTTTATACATGTATTAGATTTGTTAAAGCTAGGATTAGTTCCAGGAAAAGAAGAAAGTTATCTTCTTTTGCAATGTTCAACAGCAGATGTTTTAAACCAAGCTCCATCTGCTTGCTATGATTCATATTTAGGATTGATAATAGATTTCGTTGAAGCTGGAAATTTACCAGAGAATTTCTTCGAATTCACTACTAATGTTTATTCATTTATTCATGAAAAAAATACCAATTGATTGCTATCAAAATTTCTGTTATTTGACAAATTTGTTTTTATCAATTTTTCCAGAAACATTAAGTATATTTGAAGGATATGTATTGTTGGCTGCTAACTTGGTAGGAAATTCGACTGCTGATGCAGATTCTAACATTTATAGTCTGATTTCTACGTATTGCACATTATCAGAAAATTTGGAATTTGAATAATTAGCTCTACAGAATTTCCCTCCCCATGATTCTACTGAAGTTAATAGAATGATGCAAAATTTCATGCAGTTTAGGTATGACAACGAGCTTATAAATATTCTTTTGCAAGGTTGTAACTTATTAATTGAAAAGAAAGAAGAATTTGGTGAAAATATTGATGAAGAACTGTTTACTCAATTTATTCAGTTTTGTCAATCACTGAGAAACAGTTAATTGAGTTTGTAGATGTTTGCTATCCTTGATTTGATGACAAAATTCAATATTTCTAATATATTTATTTTCCATATAGATTTGTTTAAGTAAATATAGTTAACTATAGAGTGTGTTATATGAACAACTATACTTTTAACATCTCAACAAATTTTGAAAATTTTGAAATATATTTGATGGTAAATGTATGAACAGTTAGGCGCTTAAATCTACATTCATCTATACATCAAAATAACAAATACATCGAGCTTTTAAATATATGGAAATACTAATTTGCGAATCCAAAATTTTGGTAAATTCATTGAAAATTAAAGTTTCTGAGCTAATATAGAACGTTGATAATTAATACAGACTTAAATTGTCATGAACGATAATTTTGTAAATGGGGATAAAAAATCAAAATCAACGATTTCATAAAAACTGTCATCAGCAAAATTTCTTCCAAATCATAAATGGAAGAAATTAATATGATTTTTTTGCAAAATTTTGTTATTCAAAATTGGTCATTCTTTTTTTCAAATTTAAAAAAGTGACCTTCCCCCGCCAAAAATCGAAAAATTGAGAGAGATTAAAAAATGGATACGTCGACTAGTCCTCAGCGAACTGGAACCACGGCTGCTCCATTTCAGAACTCACTGGCTGCGAGGCTTGAGCGTGGGGAGCTGAATTTGGACTCGATCCTTCTGGATCGATTCGCAATCAACTCATTAAAAAGGAACAATAAAGTTCTTACAGAATAGTTCATTTTATTTTCTAACAAACAGTATTTTACATAATATCAATCAGTTCATTGACATTCTATTGAATAGCAGCGACAAAAATCTTCGAAATGGAGCCTTTAAAGCACTTCAATACGGAAATAAATCAATTCTTAGAACAGTAGCAGATTCTCCAATAGTCCAAAATTCTGGAAAAGGCAATGTTACCGAAGAAAATGTTGATAATCTAGCGATTATTATTGAAACAGCTTTATCTACATTTCCAGAGTTAATAAGAACTCAATTCAAATTCATACCAAGCTTGATAAAGTACATAAATCATTCATCAATCGAATACATGTTTCAAAGCCTTCTTTCTTCAGAAGAACGTTTACTACCGATTCACAACTTCCTCAAATTTATTGAATTTCCAAAATACGTAGCATTTACAGCAATGAAAGCAGAAGGAGAAGAAAAATTATTATTAATGAAGTTACTGCAAAACTGTATAGAAAACAGAGTGTTAATGTCATCATCTGTTGGAAGTGATGCTATCAGTCTTATTAAATCTTGCATCAGTAGTGATAACAACGAATATCGCAAATTTTCATTTAAATTCTTATATCAAGCCGTAATAATTGATGATTATGATGAGGAAATTGCTCGATTATTCATTCCTGATGCAATAGATGCATTTAGCTGCACTTTAGGTGATTATTACTATGAATACCAAGTCATGGCAATTAAATTCCTTTCAAGACTGATCGAGCTTAGACCAGTGACAACTATATCACTTGAAAGTGATAATGTTGTCCAAAGCCTTTCCGAAATTTTTGTGAAATTTAATTCGCATTCTTTTGCACTTTCAGCCGTATTCGAAATGATTTACAAGACAATTGACGATGCTTTGTTTAGACAGTCAATCTTTAATATTTTCCTCCCGTTAGTATTAAATGCAATTAAAGAGCCTGCATCTTCCACACAGCATTCCTTTGCACTTAGATTCCTTCATGATTTAGAAGTGATTGCAAGGAGGGACATTTTGATGCAAGAAGAATTAACTCAAGATATAAAATCAGCTTTTGCCACTTACTGTCAGCCATTTGATGACATGATTCGTTCTGATTCTCCAGTAAGGAGTGGGGAACTATACGACGATATTATGGATGTTGTTGAAATTCCATTTGTTCAGTCAAGACAACTATATGACTCTCAAGGGTTTTAATATATTAGTTTTGTTTTGTATTTGTTATAATAAATCCTCTATATATTATTACTACTTTCAATCATTGATAATTAAACAAATCAGAAAAAAAAGAAGTTAATGTTCCAATGATACCGATATGTTCCTTAACAGTAACGGTGTGCTTGCCAGTCGTCAAAGTCTTCCCGATAAATTGGATTGCTCCAATCATTTTTTGATGTTTTGAAGATTTTTTTCACGATGCGAAAATTTCTTCTAATTATTTCCTATATTTCCATTAAGGGTGCACCCGTATGTACGTTTATTTGAGAGGAGGAGGATTACCCTCTCAATTTTGAGGGATTCGTTAGTTTATTTTCTCGATGAATATGCAATAAAATTTGATTTTTACCTTATCAATATACTTCATATAATATACACATGTTCATGTAAAGACTTTTTTCCAAAATCCTCAGGAATTAAGGGATTTTTGAATTTTAAGAATTTTTTTCGAATTTTTTCGAAAAAAATATTTTCAGAACAGCCTTAACGGCTAAGATTTAGGAACAATGTTAAGTATCAAAAAGAAAGGAGGTCTGATATAGACAACAGATATCGTTGAAGGTTGAAAAAATCTCTAATATTTGAGCCAAAAATTTCAAATTTTAATTTTTTGAAAAAAGAGGCCACCCGTATGTACGTTTATTTGAGAGGAGGAGGATTATATTTTTGAAAGGGTGAAACATTATGAATATGTTAATTATATAATAATATGTATTATTATAAAAAAGAAAAAATAAAGCATGTTAAAATTTTTCTTTCTTGATTTTTTACAAAATCTACTTAGAATTATGCAAAATATGACTAAATAATTATAAATTTCAAGTTAAATTTTAATTTTGATAAATAATTTAAATTTCAAAATATCAAGTTCAGTTCGACTATGTATGTAGTAATTCCTCAATAAAGTGCCAAAACCCTATTAAAATATATGAACATTTTCAACATTTTAATGTTTTTATTTAAAAATTTGATGGAATATGAGCTTCAAACAATTATTATGTAAATAAAAATAATTAAATATATGTATTTATTCGTATTACAACCGTAGTAAGTCGATTCTTCCTTTCTTCTACTGAGTTTTGAATTTGATTTCGAATTGTAAAGAGATTCAAAGGGAAAATACTAGCGGATAAAAACTACCTCCATGAAAGGATCATAATGGAGTCAAGTTGTATTTTTTGATATTTTTTGCTTTTCGAGCCTAAATAGGTAGCCAAGATAATGCCTAAAAATAAGGTTCTAAATTCTGAAGTTTACATGATCCTCTCGTGTGCACCCTTAAAATAATCTTTATTTGCAAGTACTTATTATTATTTTACAATAATTATGATATCTTCTTCTCTTTCAATAGAATTTTCTGCACTTTTTTGATAGCCGTTTACAATTTTCCACCAATGCAAGATAGGGACACAGCAATGACTTTTGTTACCTATGTTGTTAGTTCTAGTTTAAGTACACTTTCATAAAGCTGTTCACCAAATATCTATTGATTCTTCCATGAATAATTATCAGTCTGCTAAAGTCAATAAACTCATATTGGATCACATTATCCGACACTTCTTATTTGAAAAATCAAAATCATTGTATAATCAAATTTCAAAAACTCATCGGAGAAAAAATCAAGGAATAGACTCGTATTATACACTATAGTAAGTCTGTCGCGTTTTTTCAAAAAAATCCAGAGGTCGGAATAATAGTTATTGTTTACTAGCATTGATGCCATAATTTTTTCTCTCATGCAAATTTTATATGGTTTGCATACTGTTGAATAAACATTTATTTTCATAAAATTAGATTTTTTATTTTCTTTCTAGTAATATATTTTTAAAATATCGTTCCATCAGGCTTTTATCCAAAAAGGAATATATCCTTTTGATTGTGTGAGCCATTCCTGATGTCACATGTTCTTGAGTTATATCTTTTATAAAATTGAGAGGAAAATCAAAAAAATTGAATAGGGTCCATTCAATTTTCCTAATCTAATAACTTCATGAATGTTAATTTTCCAGTCATGCCATCAATAGGATAGAGTCTCACTTGGATTTAAAATATTGTGATGGATTGATATTTTTATCTTTTACAATTTTGACCAAAAATCAAACCTGATTATTGTGAAAAACAATTATTATTTAAAATCATTAATAGAAATAGTAGTTTATAAAAAATTAATATATATGGCAGAATACCAGATTCTAGGTTTAAGCGCTCACCATGTATTAATAAGCAAAAGGAATTATTTGTTTATGTGAGAACATGTTGTTGCTTGAGTATAATTATGATACTGTAAGTAAATAGTATGTTTTGAAATTTGAACTTAAAATAAGATTTAAAATCAGTAATTATGAGTGAAGGAATTATTTGCTTATGTGAGAACATGTTGTTGCTTGAGTATAATTATGATACTGTAAGTAAATAGTATGTTTTGAAATTTGAACTTAAAATAAGATTTAAAATCAGTAATTATGAGTGAAGGAATTATTTGTTTATGTGAGAACATGTTGTTGCTTCAGTATAACTATGATGCTGTATGTTGGATCGAAACAAGTTTAATCCATTAAAAAAGTAACATGGGTACTTTTGTTCCCCACTCTGTAAAGAATTTACAGACAATAGAACCAAATCCCTTTTCAAATATAAAGAAATTACACTCTGATCAAGCTTTAGATGATATTTGGCAACTCTTTTACCCATCTAGACCAAATAGAGTTGTTATTTCAGGTAAAAATGTTGAGGTAATGTCAAACGAAACAAATTGTTTCTTATACAACTGTATATTCATTGATATTACAACTAAAAGTGCTATTTATTATACGAATGACAGAAATATGTTTCTTAGCGCGTATTGTTCATTTAATATCTGCAGCAGTGATACAAATGGTGGATCTATCTACTTTAATTGTAATAGTGACATTGCCCAATACCGAACATGTGCTTACAAATCAAAAACAAACTCTGATCATGGACATCATTCATATGTTTGTCAAACAGCAAATGTCTTTTTGAAAAATTATCTTTATGAAAGTTCTTTTTATGAATGTGGAAATTTAGAAAAATCTAGCACAAATTATCTTTGGTATGCAAGTATTTTAGTTAAATCAACCAACACAAGTTTCTGTGAAGCAAAGACTGGCTCAGGAATATATTTAAATGATCCAAAGTTAAATGAGGTAACATATTCATCATTTTGTAACACAACAGCAGATTCGGCAATCATAATGGTTTATAAAAATTTGTTTGATGAAGCTAAATATATTAATTTTATGTTTTGTAATGTTTTGAATAATGCCCAAAAAAACCCTTATTCGGGGGGAACATTTATTTCAGATCATGCATCTGTTACTATCCAAAACTGTTCATTTCTTGGAAACACAGGACCGAGATTTGAATTTCGTTCAAATTGGTATCCACTTACAATTATAGATTCTTTCTGTGACAGAATTGATAAAACAAAAGGAGACTTTATAACAAATAATTTTCAAAATATATCTTCTATTCAAGAACTTTCTAACTTTTTATCATATATTTGTGAATTTAATGTTCAGACAAAGCCTCATTCTGATGCATTTTATCCCTCATTTAACCTTAGACGAGTTCGTTAAGGCTCTAGTCCCACATGATTGTTGTATATAGTTAGAACGAGTGGATAATGAGGAGCAAAAATATACCATTAGATTGTGTATACATCCACCATGTCAGAAATTTAAATAATATCTGATTTCGAAATTTTCTAATTTAACGATATAATAGTTTGAAAGATAATTTATGTTAACTTTTCTATTTGATATATGACAAATAAAGATTTTTTGATAATTGATAATTTGAATTTTAGAATTATAGATTTTGAAGCATAATGATATCATAAATGAATAAACATGTGGTTAATTTTAACATTTTTATATGATTGGATTAGCTTCTTACCATGGGATTAAGTTATTGAAAGTTAAAAAATGTCACTTTTATAAAAATCAAGTTTAAGGTTTAAATTTTATTTATAAAATCGATTTGATTCAACATATTGGAAAGGAATTTTTTGGTCATTTCTTTTTGAAATTAATAAATTATAACTTATACTATTACTTAATAAAATTTGTTCATATTTTTATAATGCTTAAGGTAATGAAATTGTTGTTCAAAAATAGTCTAGCTCTATCGTCAAAAATCCTCTCAATTTGGAAAAAAATATCAAAAATTACAATCTTGCAAACCTAATTCCTCAATATACCTTTCACAGCTGGGTATACTGATAGTGTCGATAGAAACTATATAATTTTTCTAACAAAGTGACAGAGCGGAACTAAAAATTTTTTCTTATACGTTGAGATATCATTCAATTTTTTGAATATATTTTTGAAAAATTGAATACTTACTTGTCAAAAAACCGTTTTGACAAACAATCTCCACTATAATATAATAGTTCATATTAAATTATATTCATATCAGATTTTACTTTTCATATCTATTTATCTCATATAGAATTAAAAGCTTTTAAAAATGCTATTTTCGTGATGGTATTGCGAATCTAATTCCTCATTCCTTATTTATATATAAAATTTAACTAAGACATAATAATAAACATCACTAGCATGCTAACAAAGTGACAGAGCGGAACTAAAAGTTTTTTCTTCTTTGTCAAAATATGTCATTTTTTTTCAGGTGGTAATTTTATATACTTTGATAAAAATCGAAAGAAGCTAATGCTATTCAATGTTTAGATATATCTAAAGAATATGCAGTAACATGTTTATTAATAATAAAATTATGGATCACTTATTATTAGATTTTGTCAAAAAGTAACTTTTTAATTTTTCTTTGTTGAAAAAATAGCTCAATCAGGGAGAAGTAAAAGTCATGTTTACTAATATAAATAATATACTATACTAATATCCTACAACATGACAGAGTCCTTTTGTTTATAGGACGAATTATGTCGTTCAAAGTTGATAATAGTGAAATTTACAAATAACGTTCTAGCAATGCTACACCCTACGTCATAATATAATATTATAGCGTATATTACACTAATATAATATCTTTAATTATAAGTCATGAAAACTCTTATTGACGGATATATTCAATTTTAAAAATTGAAAGGGTGGGACTGGAGCCTTAATTAAAATCATTCAATTGCATATTTATGAAATATTCTCTAATATCATTCATTTGAAATCTCCCAATAAACGAGTGTCTCTTCTTAGATCTTAAATATGCTATCGTCTTGCCTACATCTCCAAAAATTGAATAGTTTGCATTGAGTTTTTTTAAATAATAAGTTTAGCACTGAATAAAATTCATCAAAAATTCTAACTCATCCTGGAGGTGCATCTCATGCGCTTGTGCAGGATATGGATTCTGATTGAAGATATAATTTTGGAGAATCCGTCAAAATTGTGTGACTTATGTATAGAATGATTGAGAATATTATGACTATATCTGTGGCTAAGAGTCTGGTCGGTCATTGATATTTCTCAAGAATCATGTAAGTTTCACGATGCCCAAACTCTAGTTTAAGCATGTATATATAACATAATTTAATTATATATGTGATCTATAATAATATCATGCTGTGATATAAATAAGTTATCCTATAAGAGTCATGAAATATGAAAAATGTAACAAAATTTTAAGTTTTTAACATTAAACAAATATGGAAAAGTGTGAGATTATCAGCAAATTATGTTTAATGAGTGGAATTTATTTGTTTGAGGATGATCAGATTAAGATTATTTCAAATGTACTACATCTGGGGTATTGGTTGTGTTAGTGGACCACGGATGGGGAATTAAGACTTAAAAGACATTTCGTAAGAGTCTTTTAAGTCTTTGTTCTTCAATCAGATGTTGATTGAAGTCTTTGTTCCTCATCTGAGGTACTTGTTGAGGTATTGTACCTCAGATGAGGAATAAAGACTTGAAAGATTGTTACAAACAATCTTTCATGTCTTTTGTCGACAATCAACATCTGATTGTTGACTTTGTTCCTCATCTGAGGTACTTGTTGAGGTATTGTACCTCAGATGAGGAATAAAGACTTGAAAGATTGTTACAAACACATTATACTTTCTACTATTAGATTTATGGATAAAAAATTTATATTTCTTAATTTGAACTTTTTTTTAATCTTATAACACATAGGTCCTATTTTTCTTCACTTATACCAATACATTTCATAGTTCAAATTCGTTTTAACACCATATTTTTTTTTCAAAATATCATAGAGAAAATTGATATTTTACAAAATAATATGAACAAGTACAGCTATAGAATAATAAATTTCAATATATTATATGATTTACACAGTTGTTTGCATGACATCTTTTGAATTATAAAACAGATTAACATATAAAACGCATCCTCATCATAAAAAGCACAAAATAAAGATTGCATCTTGCTCATACTAGATGATTTCAATAATCAGATTATCGATAACATATATAACTAATAAGAGGATGCATGCACTCAATATAATAATACCGAAACTATGCTCTGATCAGCGGTATATTCAAATCAAGAATAAAACAAGTCCTGCCTAAAATCGAAGTCTATCGTCCTTTACTGACGTGGAATTTTTTTTTGTACTTTATAAAAATAATTGGTATACCCCCATCGATAATGTATAAATTCAATAAAGAAAAATGTTTACATTAAGACTTAATAACATTTACTGGTAAATTAACATGTTAATTAGAATAGAAATTTAAATTACTTAAATTCTTCGACAAATAATGATGGGAATCTAGACATAACAGCAGCAGTTGCCTGTACATGATCACCGCGTACAGTCTCATCTGTTGTGTCTGAAAATCCTGCGCCAATAGCAAATGTAGGGGGAGTTACACCCTCTGTAACTTCTACCCATTCAAATCCAGGGGGAACTTCCTCTCTGACTGGATAAGACGATAAATTGTCAGGCTCTTGTCTTTCTTTGAAGAAAGGATGAACTCTTAGTTCTTCTGTATCTGTTGTTGTTGCAGCCCATGGGGAAACAACTCTTCTATATGATTCTGTTGCAGCAAGAATGGCTCTTGTTTCTCTTGGAGTTTTCCATGCTGGAACATTGTCAACTGGAGTTACAGCAACACTTGTGTCTTCATCATGGGCTTTGATGGTAGGAAGACTTTTGACCTCATTTAATGCATTCTCCCATGTTTCATCTAAACCTAAATTGCGACGAACGTAAACTGTTCCTTTATCTTTATCATCTTGATCTTTTGGAGTCTTATCGATACCAATACTTCCTTGGCCAACAATTGGATCGTTTTCGTCGCTCATTGGAGTGGCTTGAAGCTCATTTGCAATTAATTTCTCAAGTTCTTCCAACTTAGCATCATCTCCGCTGAAAGATATAGCTATCTTAGAATATCCTTTCTGGCCAATAGATATTCCAAGAGGTCCTTGTGTTGAATCGCCTGTAGGTTCGCAAATTATGATACAATCTGGTAAAAGTTTTGTATTTCTGAAGACATGGTATGGTCTATGGTAACCCATTGCTGCTGAGCATACAACAATGACACCATTTAATGATCCATCTTCTATTGTTTCTAATAAAATTTTTGATGTCATAAATTGAGTAACAAAACCCTGCATATCTCTTGCACTACCTTTTTCGTAATTCTTAATTGAAGAATTCATGAATATGACTTTTCGTTCGTTGAAGGGTACAGGATCTGTTGGATTTGCAATCATCCATACGAGATTCCTATTTTTGTCATATTTAACATCTCCTGGGCTAAAAACTGCGTTTTTATTAATAATTGTCTGCCTTAAGTAATCCATAAATTTCTTTTCTAAATCAATAGGTTTTTCTTCAAACGAATGAGGGAATTTTAGAATGTCATTGAGTAGTGACATCGAAAATTCTTGGTACTGCTGAGCTGTTGTAGCTATTTGATTATCTAGGTACGTTAAAGATTCTTTTTTTGGAATAATTCCGTGATCTATGTGTTCATTCTCTTCGAGATACTTACATACTTTGTCATAAAGAAGTTTACCGCCGGCTAGAAAGCAAGCAAAAAGAATACTTTTAGCATCAATTTTCCCCATCTCAATATAAAAGTGACAAGATTTTAAAGTTTACACCAAAAAATTTTATACAAAAAAAAACTAGTTTAAAGAAGAATGAGAAAATTAAATTATATTATAATAGGGTTGCAAATTTGGAAGCACAGCATAAATTTGGAAGAGAAAAAATTCATTTTTGGAAGATTTTCTGGAAGTTAAAAGATTATATGAATATTCATTTGTTGTTATAAGGATGTCAATTCGGAAAATTGTTTTCATTTTAGGAGAATATAATTTTCCTTTTGGAAAATTTAAAAAGTGAGACGCGCAGGATTCGAACTTTTTTAAAAGTTGATTTAAATATATTCTAGTGTGGATTCTAAGGATAATATCATATTTAAAATAAGAATATACTAGTTTAGGTGGTATAATTTTTTTCGATAAATTTGAGAGTATGTACGTTTAGGGCATCAAAAGTGTCACTCCTTCCTGAGCTAGCTTCGTTCTCGAAAAAATAGGGAAGGAGTGAAAGAGAGTGATACAGATGTTGACACATTCATATCATTTCAACAAATTTTGATCAAATTGAAATGCAATGAAATTCAATTCACTTCATATCCTTCAGTCAGTACATTGACATCCTTCTACATCACAATGATAACTCGTGCATCAATAGTTCTACAACTAACTCAGAAAAAACAAGATTTTTCCTTCCAGCTTACAGCTTTTAAAAAGTTTCGATGATAAAAATCACTCTACTCTTGTTTATCGATATGTTGTGATAGTAGGTAAACGTATTCTTATCGATATTAATAAAAATATTTTTACGAAAATCTGAACCAATTACAGAGTTATTCATAAAGTTTATGATAACTGTAATTACTTCATCTTTGTTTTATATTTGAATAAACAATTTAATTTAATTTGCATAATTTTTTTTAGTTGAAAGACAGGAAACTTAGTTGAGTTTGTATTATTTTTATCGTTCAATTCATTGTATATGTGAGTGATCCAGATATTTAAGATATTTAGAAAAAATTTATTAATTTGATTAACAAATTTTAATCAAAATAGCAAAAATAAAAAAAAAAAAAAAAAAAAAAAAAAGGTAGTGGGGCTTCCAGGCACTTCGTGCCTTCTAGCCCTGAGGATGAATGAGTATAAATGAAGTCTCAACAAAGTCTTTACGAAGAAGTCTCAACAAAGTCTTTACGAAGAAGTCTTGACAAAACATTTACAAAGAAGTCTTTACAAAGTCTTTACAAAGTCTTTACAAAGTCTTTACGAAGAACTTTACAAAACATAGACAAGAAAGTCTTTACGAAGAAGTCTTGACAAAGTCTTTACAAAACATAGACAAGAAAGTTCATGAGAAATTAGATGAAGAAGTCTCAACAAAACATAGACAATGAGCGTAAATGACCCAAAAATATATTTTAGGGTAGAAGGGTATATCTACCCTCTTTTCTACCCTCTTTTCTACCCTCTTGAATTTTCATGAACTTTCTTTACAAAGTCTTTACGAAGAAGTCTCAACAAAGTCTTTACGAAGAAGTCTTGACAAAACATTTACGAAGAAGTCTTGACAAAGTCTTTACAAAGTCTTTACGAAGAACTTTACAAAACATAGACAAGAAAGTCTTTACGAAGAAGTCTTGACAAAGTCTTTACAAAACATAGACAAGAAAGTTCATGAGAAATTAGATGAAGAAGTTCAACAAAACATAGACAATGAGCGTAAATGACCCAAAATATATTTTAGGGTAGAAGGGTATATCTACCCTCTTTTCTACCTCTTTTCTACCCTCTTGAATTTTCATGAACTTTCTTTACAAAGTCTTTACGAAGAAGTCTCAACAAAGTCTTTACGAAGAAGTCTTAACAAAGTCTTTACGAAGAAGTCTTGACAAAGTCTTTACGAAGAAATTCATGAAAATTCAAGAGGGTAGAAAAGAGGGTAGAAAACGGGGTAGATATACCCTTCTACCCTAAATTATATTTTTGGGTCATTTACACTCATTTACGAAGAAGTCTCAACAAAGTCTTTACGAAGAAGTGTCATACAAACATCTGTCAAAAGCCGCTTTTTAACTTCACTTAAAATGCCACGTAAGCTACGTAAGAATATACGTAAGAGGAAGAGAGCATTGAAACATCCAATAGTAAGACTGACACCACAACAACAGTTGCAACAACAAATGCTGAATGACCCCACTATGTTGCAACAAATGTCAAGCAATCCTATGCTTTTAAACCGAGTCATTGGTGCACAGAGTGGAGGTTTAAGAGCGGCACTTTTAGCGAAAATGGCAGGCTATGGTGGAGCTGCAGACGGAACAGCATATAACCTCAAAGTCAAATGAATTTGAGTTCACTCAAAAATCAAATAACAGATGTCAAAAAGTCAAACATAGACATACAGAAACAAATAAGTGAAAACGAAAGAAACTAGAATATGACAGACACACAAAGAAACTCAATGAGTTAAACGTAGAGAAAAAGAAGAAAGAAGAACAACTGAAAGAACTAAGTACAGAGGAATATGCGAAAAAAGTGTCAGAAAAAGCAGCAGAAGTAGCAAAAATGGAACAAGATGTCATAAATTTGAAAAACCATACTACTCGATATAAAGTACTGAAAGATGAAGAGATAAAACAAAAAGCCCTGAAGACATATATGGATAGCGATGAGTATAAAAAAGAAGTTGAAGCAAATGTAAAGGCAGAAAAACTTTTACAGTTGCAAAACCAAACCGTACAGTATGAAAACTTAGCACAAGAAAGTAAAAATAACGACGCGGCTATGCAAAAGGCAATGAAAAGCGCAGAATATATAAAAGCTAACAATGACTGGTTAGATGCCCAAGCCAACGCTAAAGCAGCCCAACTTATAGGGTCAATAAGGACAAAAATACAAGCGGATGAAGACAGTTCAAATGAAGCTTTAATGAATGCTGACTTTAAGAACGCCTTCGAAGCTCTTCATAGTAAGGTGAAACAAGTGAACGACTTCTCATCTGGAAAGAAACTGAAGTCTGAAGGTTTCGACAAAGAGTTAAGAGAAGTAGCACAAAATATGACGAAAATAACAGATGCAGCAACGAGACAGGCAGTTCAAAGTGCCTATGACGCCGTTAGAGCAACTGTTGTGAAAAGTCAAGAAAAAGAGTTACAACAGACCAAAACAGACCTAGTAAATGCTTTCTTAAAAACGAAAAGTCAGGTAGGACACTATGCTGCAGATGGAACATATGTGCCAGCTGGTGGAACTTATATACCACCAAACCCTCCAAGAGAAGCACCTGCACCAGGACTACCTAAAACATTTACATCGTCACATGGACATAGACACAGGCATGCACCAAAACCAACACAACAACCAACAGTTCAAAATCCAACACAACAACCACCTCCACAACCAGCACAACAACAACAACAACCAGCACAGCAACCACCTCCACAACCAGCACAACAACCACAAACAGAGCAAGGACATAAAAGAAGTAGAGAACAAGGAAACCAAGAATTCTTAAAAATGCTTAAAGAAGAGTGTGGTTTCCCAGATACTATTGACTTTAGTGACAGATATAAAGAAGCTATTGGAAAGTTCAAGGATGGAAATACTGACCCGAACCTATTTAGCTTTATGGCTCAGCACCAAAACGGATATAATCTCAAACCTGGAAAATACAAGCTCGCTAAGGGATATGATTTAATAGCATATCATCCAAATGACATGGATGAATTTACTCCGAGATATTTGATGTCAGAGCTAAATGACAATTCAACTTTCGTCATGAAACGCGTAAAAAAAGGAGACGGAACGAAAGAACAAAAGCTTATGAATGCGGATGACGTAGATAGGGAAATTGTTAAAAACGGTCTCGGAATATATGAAATGCCAGCAGATGAGGTACAAGAAACTCCACAGGAAGAACTAGTTCAGATACAACCAGACATGGAAGAAATAGTTCAGCAACAACAGCTAGAAGAGCCTGAAGGAAACGAACAAGTCACTCCTTTGGAAACTAACTTCACAGAACTAGATGAAGATTTGGAACAGCCGAAAAATCTTGACCCTCAACAAGAGCATGAGGTGAATATGGAATCTTTCCAAGAGTCTAAGAAAGATTCGGCTGACATAGTAGAAGAATATCGAAAAATGTTTGCCGACATACAAAAGACTCCAACACCAGATGAAAATATTCAGCATAGAATGGAAGAACTGAAAAAAAATGTACACAAATACAACAACCCTTTTTACTTACGAGCATTTAACGTTCAATCTTCGGATGAACTCGGTGAAGATAAAAGGTTAAATTTCAAGAAAACATATAGAAATGAAACATTGTTTAAAGTTCATTCAGAACCTAGCCAAGATGGAAACAAACCTACTTTTGTTTCTGCAGACGATGGAACTACAATGAGATGGGGTCATAAAGCTAACCCGGATAGGTGGTTCATAAACTTACAACCTCAATTCCAAGAAGTTGTAGACGCAATGGAAGTCAATGGTGAACCAGATATAGCTGGTATTTTCAGCGCGGCTTTAATGCCATTGAAAGATATGAAAGATGCAGATATTTTGAACCAGTATGAAATGAACATGGCTGATGGAAATATAACACCTGACGTTCTAGAACATTTATCTCAAAGAACTACACAGAACCATAAAGATGGTATATTTGGTGAAGAGTTTAGAAAGAAAGTTAGGGAGAGAGAAGGAAGAGAACCTATTGTACATGACCTTGCAAACGAAAGTTTACAAAATGTCATAAAAACTTACTTTGCAGACAATGAACCGAGAAGGGATGAATATTTAAGAAAACTCAAATGGACAGTACCAAATGAAATGTTAGTATTGAAAAACATGTTCCTTGACAAAATAAAACCAACTACAGAAATAAACGACGCAAGACTGAAAGATTGGGTAAAAGCTTTCCCATTCACAAAAGATATTGTTGGTAACATGGAAAGAAAACCAGAATGGCTACAAAAACATATATTTGGAAACGAGCTTATTCCATATGGACAGGCACTGTTTGAAGAGCTTGAACCTGAAACTCAGGAAAGAGTCATGCAAACAATAAAGGAAGACTCAAATACAAACTATGACAAAATCTTTCTAGGATATAGGTTACCTGAGATGGGCGACCAGAGCCCAAAGGCAAAAAGGGCATGGAAAATTTGCAACATACTAGATGAACATGAGGCAAAGATGCAACAACTTCAAGCAGAGGGCAATGAAGGAAAAAGAAGAGTTAAAAACTCAGTCAGGAAGAAAGTAAAGCTTGGTCCACGTGGGTTCTATTATGACATATAAATCCAACTATTCTATATTTTTACTCATATGAAATGTACGCCGCTCAGAATATAACGCCAACAGTTTTGGATGCTATGAATGGAAATGTTTCCGAATGGTATAACGAATGCGACAATGCCATTAGAAGGTCAGAAATAGTTCCTGGAACTTACGAATATACAACTGCTGTTTCTTATGGAAACGTAGGTGAGTTTGGAGAAGGTTCTTCAACAACAGTAGATATTGCTTGCGACAGGTTTCATATTATTTCTATTGACAACTCATTCTTATACGTGGAACAAGACATTGAAATAAAACCTTCTGCCAAGTTGTCTGACAAGAAAGGTTGCAATGGAATTTTCTATGTCGGATACCAATATGCTCCAGAAGTTTTCATGGGATATAAGATATATTCTAACTCTGACTTAGTTCAAACAGTAACATGGGCAAACTATGAATGGTTCGCTTTGAGAAACTCAGTACAACCACAAGCTAGAGAACAAACAGACCAGTATGCAACTATTGAGAAAATAAGAAGACTTGACCCTAACGTTCCAGGAGTTTATGTTAACCTTTCTGGTTCAGATGGAAATGCTGTCACTAAAGTAAAACTGAAACTTAGAGTTCCTTTGTCATCTTTCCTCATCTTCAGGTTTTTAAGATACTTGCCAAACTGGGCAGGAAAAATTTCTATCGAACTTACTCCAAGCAAAAATAACTTAGTCATTGCACCAACACAAGACCCATTCACTCTTACAGAAGTAGTGGGAACAAATAAAACGTCATTCGCCGACTTTTGCAAAGACAAAGTTGACTTAGACTTTGGTTTCTCAAACCTCAACACTGAAGTAAACTATTATTTCAATGCTGCTGGAACTGCTTGGGACCCAGTTAAGTTCACATGCGAAAAGTTTGAATGCAAGAGAATAGAAAGCAGACTTGCAGTCTATATGTTGGACCCAGATATTTCAAATGCTTTAGCTGCCAAATATATTGCAGTTCCACTTATGTTCCCTATACACCAAATATCTGTCAAAGACTTTGCAGGTGAAGTTGGAAACCAAAATCCAGGAGCCGCAGGTGCAAGAACAGATATTGCTTTAACAACTGCAATGAAACATGCAGATACTATGTTTGTACTGTTCAGACGAACTATAAATGACTATTCTTGCTTCTACAACCCTGGTATTAAATACCATATAAACATAGATGGCAAATATTATCCAAGAGAAGAATATTCTACAGTTGAGGATATGAGGTCATACAACTTGACATTAGATGCTATGAACTTTAACAACAACTTCACAACAACCATTAACCCTGAAATGCAAAGTTCTATTATGCCATATGTGAAAGTATGGACTCATACAGGAGCTCAAAACACTCAATATACAAATGGAGACCGTTCAAACTTTTGGCTTGGCATTCCATTTGCTGACTCAGAAGATTTTATGGGTGGTATTTCAACTGTTGGTACAGTTCAAATACAATATACTGGTGACAGAGACGGTCCAGATGAACTGAGAGCAAAGAAGTTTACAAAACCAATAGCACTTTTCACGGAAGATGCTCTTTTGAAGATTCGTTCGATGAAACCTGCTGGGGCTCCTCAGATTGGCATAACGACAGCTTCCATCGAGCAGATTTTGGCAGCAGGTCAGTAAGTTGTTCTTGAACTGACTTCTCTCCGTCAAATATTGACAGTACGCCAGTTTTGACATAAAATTGTAAGATAAACTTTCCTTTAGAAATATCGGTCAGTTTTGTTGTTATATTTTTGTCTGCTTCAAGAACTTTCACCATCTCGGTTATACCAACTTTCTTTGCTTTATGAAAATATTTTGGTTCAGCAAAGACTGCTATTCTATAACATTTTCCATTGTTTGTGTAAAGAACTATTCTATCAATGAACTTGTATTGTTTGTGTGTGTAAACTTTGTTCTGCTTCAATTCGAAGAGATACTCAAATACGTCCATCTTTTTATTCTAAGTAAAATGTCATTTCCGAAAAATAGAAGCGTAAGTGTTTCAAAAGGTTTAATGGCGATGGCAGATGTGAAGTTAAATTCACCAACTCAAACAAACAGTCAAAGTGTTGTTGTCAATGTCAAAAAAGAGATGTTGAAGTGGGGAAACCATACGAAGACGAAGATGGTATAACAATAGTTCCTGTAAAAGAACAACCAACATATCCTGAAGTTAGCAGAGACTTAAGTTCTGTTGCAGATATTCGAAACGACTACCAACAACTTAAAGACAAACTTAAAACTCAGGAGAAGATTTGTCAAGCTTTAGGTATAATGTTAAACTTGGTCGAACAAACCCTGTAAAAGTGAACTCATATGTCATCGCACCTCATGAAATTTTGAAAGAACTATTGAAACTTTGACAGAGGCAGACGATATAAACATCAAAGAAATAGAACCCGACGTTAGTTGCTGTGGTGTTTCATATAATGTCATTGACAAGATATACGTTATGAAAGGAGGTGAAACGTTGAACTTAAAATATAGTTTCCCAGACGTCATAAAAATATTTGACGACCACAACATTTCATTAAAATTTATTTGCTAAGTAAATGGCAGAAGACATAGTGGTTTATACTATTACGACTAAAAACCCTGAGTCATATAATTCTATAACAACAAACTTACAAAGTCCTCAAGGACGATATTGTAAACTAACCTTAAACACAATGACGACTAAAGCCTGTTTTGCTCTTTTGACACCAGAAGATTTTATTGTTGTGAATGGTAAAAAATACTCCTTTGAAGATACTTACTCAGATATACCACCAACAGGTTTTGTTGACTTATTTAATACTTAAGGACGGATGTAACATGTGCTGCAACTAGAGCAGGTTTCATTATGTTTGGATGTCCGACTGAGTTTAGTATAAACGATATGAGCTATAATACAAAACTTATATCTGGTTTTTACTACCAACAGTTTCCTATAACAGGAAAAGGTGTCATACAAGGTTTGTCTGTTCCATTGACTTTAAGTACACCTATTTTATATATTGTTTCAAACTTAGGTTCAAAGTGCTATTCGAATGTCGACAGAAACTACTATGACCAAAAGATACTCATGCGTATAAACAACACTTTCTCTGCTGGTTTGCCTATTGTTCATTCGAATGCAGAGTTTTCAGCTTTAGTAAACTCAAACACTTTAGCAAACATAAACTTAACCTTAGTCGACGCAAACTTTGTTCCTGTAAAACTTTTTATGTCCTATGTATTTGTCAATGACGGCAGAAAGTTTCGAATTGGAAGATGCAACTGGTGAAAGTATTGTATTACAAGAACAACTTCAACAACAATAGCTCAAGAACAACAAATGGAACAAATGCAACAAATGGAACAACAAAGTCAAGAATAAAAAAAATATTTTTTTTATTTTTATAAAAATGTACAGAATAGACGTTTCAGATTTTTATGACTTCCAAGCGTTCAGAAATATGTGTCCATTTAGAGACTATAACAAAGCAGTCGAGAATTTGAAACGTTTAGTCATTTATGTCGACTCTGCCCCAGAATGTTATGTTATGAAAGAATGGGATGTTGTCTTTAACAAACCAAGAGCAACATAGTTTCAGAACAAGAATGTAGACAGAAACTTAAGAAAATAAAAGTCGTACAGGTTGGCATGAAGATGTTAGATGCTTGGGATATCTTATTGTCGAAGTTAGAAGATTTTTCAGTTCGTGGTATAAAGTTTTATACACCATCTCCAAACTTCTATTCTATCTTCACTGGATATAAATACGAACAAGTAGAATGGAAAGAAAATGTTATAGAAGCTTGGTTAGACCATGTCAAAGAAATTATATGCAATGGAAACGAAAGAGTCTATGAGTATATCTTATGTTGGTTTGCAAACATCTTACAATATCCAAGTGCTAAGAATGAAACTGCTCTCATTATAATTGGAAAACAAGGAACTGGTAAGAACACATTCTTTACAGATATCTTATGCAAACTATTAGAGGGCTATTCGAATCCGAATATGACAAACTTAGAAAACATCTGCGGTAAATTTAACTCTTCAATAGAGAATATGAAACTTATAGTATGTAACGAACTTCAAAGTATAGATACAACAAAAGTTTTGAACTCAGATGCTTTGAAGAGTCTTATAACAGACAAAGTTGGAGTTGTTGAAAGAAAATATAAAGACCAAAGAGTTTGTGAAAATGTGCAAATTTCATTATGGTTTCAAACAATGCTGTTCCGATGAAGTTAGAAAGTTCTGACAGAAGATATGTAGTTGTCAGAACGTCAGATTCTCATATGCAAGATACAGAATATTTTGACGACTTAGCAGAAACTTTGACATCTGACTTTTACAACCACTTGTTCTCATATTTCATGACATTAGATATTTCTAAGTTCAATCCAAGACAAATTCCACATACCGAAGAAAGACAAACATTGTTAGAAGCAAACAAGAGTGTATATGAACTGTTTATAGATGAGACTAACTTTGAGTGTTTAGATGAAAGGTCGTTGTACGATGAATATAAACAATATTGTCAAGAGTATGGTTATATGACAGCGTCTAAACGAACATTCTTGGCAAATGTCAAAAATCTTTTAGATGTTCAGAATGGTGTATATACAAAGAAAAATTTTTATGAGTAAATTTTAAAAAAAATATTTTTTTATCCGATAGAAAAGATGACGAAATATATTTCAGTAAATAAGTACATGACAGAAGTCAAAGAAGAACTAGACCATTCATATTTTGAATGTTCTTCTACCATTTTGAAAAGTCTACATTTGACAAAGTTTGGAACATCGAACCAGTTAAGTTTGCTATTGTGACTAAAAATGGTGCGAAATTTGAAGACTTAGACATAGAAGGTTTGTTAGCAGTCAAAGAAAATTTTGACAGAAGGTTCTCAAACCTTAAAGAAGGCAAAGCATACAAACTTGTTATACCTTATGAACCAAAGAAAGCAGACGACTATGAATATTATGAGTCTAAGATAGTTGAAGTTCAAGGTAAATTGGGTAAAAAGATTTTAGAGTCTAAGCCAGTGTTTGCTCCTAAAGAGGAAGAGAACATTGACATTGACCCAGAAATGTTCTAAAATAAAATTTTATTTTTACATGTCAAATTTCTTTTTCTCTGGAACTGGCTCTGGTTCTTTCTTCTCTTCTTCTACTTTCTTTCTTCTACTCTTTCTTTCTTTCTCTCTTCTTCTTCTTTTCTGGTGGAGTTATGTCAAATTTGGCGCAACCATATTTATGTAAAAGTTCTTTGTCCTTTAATAGCTCTTCTATTCTGTTTTCTATTTCATCTTCAAGAACAGCGCATGTGCCTTCTTTGCATTCTAAGAACTTTTGTTGGACTTCATCTTTCCAATCGGCGTCATCTCTGTCAACAAGTCTGTCATTGACAAACTTAAAGACTTCTCTGCCTAATGTTTTATGGTTCTTGTCATATTCCCAGAAACAGAACTTTAGAACAAATTCACCTTTCTTGTTTACACTATGTAAGATTTTATGGTCGACAGATGTTTTAGAGTCGAAAAGTTTGTCTCGAATATAGATAGCGAAATCGCTAGACATTTTCAAAAAGATAAAAATTTTAATTTTTCTAAAAATATGTTAGAAAAAAAGTTTGCTGACATTGACAAGAAATTTGAGAATGTTTTAAACAAGAACAAGAGGAAGTTAGAAAATGCTCAGATAAAACCCATACATGACAAGTTCCTATTTGCTCAGAATGGTATAACAGGTCTAATCGCACCGCCTGGGTCGGGTAAGACTTTCACTTATCTTAAAATGGCTGCACAACAACAAGAACTAGATGAGAAGAACCCATTCTATGAGTTAGTTGTTATTTGTAGTACTTCTGGTCAATTCGACCAAACCGTAAATTCGTTCAAAGATATTATAAAGAAGTCTAAGTTAGTATGTATAAAAGACTCTGAGTTGTTAGATTGGATAAAGAAGTACCAAAGAAGAGTTTTGAAGTACAATGCTATAAATGAGTATATAAATTCGAAGTTTAAAGACCCAAATGAGGAAATGCAGAGAATATTAGAGAAGAAACACTTCAGAAACAAACAGAAAGAGATAGAATACATTTCGAAGAAATTGCAATCGTACGATTGGAAGACTTACCCTCATAGATGTCTTCTTATTTTAGATGACTTTGCTTCTCATCCTTTGTTAAAGAACAGAGAACAAGACATGTGTCGAATTCTTAAGAAGCTCAGACACTTTAACATCTCTGTTGTCATTTGTGTACAGACAGCAAAGAGTTTAAGTAAGGATGTTAAAAGAATACTTACTGACATTATACTTTTCCCTGGATTGTCCGAAGACGATTTCATGGAACTTATGAAAGAGTCCATGGCAGGTAAGTTTGACAGACATGAACTATGGGAGAAGTACAAAGTCATACAAGACCCTCATACTTCTTTCAGAATTCATATCTACGCGAACAAAGTTCAAATTGTAAAAAGTCAAGCTTGAAAAATAAAGAGTTTTAGTCTTAGTCTGTTGTGGTTCTGCAGCTTTCGGTTCTTCTGGCTTTGGAATGGACTCGGTTGGTGGTACGTCGGACATTGTCTTGAAACAATAAAAGACTTGTCTTGAAACAATAAAAGACTTGTCTTGAAAAAGTAAAAGACTTGTCTTGAAAAAGTAAAAGACTTGTCTTGAAAAAGTAAAAGACTTGTCTTGAAAAAGTAAAAGACTTGTCTTGAAAAAGTAAAAGACTTGTCTTGAAAAAGTACGGGTATCGTCTGAAATCAAGACCACTGTTCTCAAATTTGAGAACTTTACACCAAAAAATTTCTTGAAAAATAACGGGTCTTGTCTTGAAAAAGTAAAAGACTTGTCTTGAAAAAGTAAAAGACTTGTCTTGAAAAAGTAAAAGACTTGTCTTGAAACAATGACCGACATAGACCCAGCAGATGAGGCAATTTACCATCTAGAGCTACATGAGCCATCTTTGGTGTCAAGCTTGAAAAATAAATGGTTCATTTACTCTTCCTCTTTGAAGTTGTCGAAATACTCTGTTATCTTTTCTTTCAGTAGCGGCAAATCTTCTTTGAATGTAAGTATTGTACAACCTTTAATATCATAGTGTGTTTGAGGTAACGTATCTTGAACTATTTGTTTCACATCTTCATTTGGGGTCATTGAAATCGGTAAGTTTTCGCGATAGAACCAATTTCTGTCAGATTTGTAAATCTTAGCAAGGTCGTAAAAGCTTTTGTTGTTTCTTCTGACTAAATGCAACATAACCATATCTCTGTCTTCTTCATTTTCCATCTCTTCAGTATAAATCATATACTTATAGTTCTTTTCCTTTCCTTTTGGTACCGAACGTGGTATTCTTTTCTGAATGCTTTTGTCTTTTGCTTCAAGCTTGTTCTCTAGCTCTTCACGTTCTTGTCTATGAATTTCGTCAAGAAGTTTACAAACATACCATGAATAGCGAGCTGAAGCCCATTGTGCCACATTATTTACGAGAAGTCTATGAACATAATATCCTCTCAAACCATTTGGCAATTTTTCACGATTTTCATAGAGTTTTGGCGACTGGGGTTTTTTACTTACTCGCTGTTCTTCACTGTTTTCATAGAGTTTTGGCGAGTAAGATTTTTCTCGTAGTCGCTGTTCTTCACTGTTTTCAGAAAAAAGTATGTCTCGCTGTGCTTCGCTCAAAAGTTCTTGTGTGCTTTGGTTCCTAAACCAGTCTTGTGGTTTCTTAGTATCTGGTGTAGCACATGCTGTCAAAATACTTTGCACTTGGTACATATCGTCTTTGACCGAACGAATGAGACGGAGTTGTTTGTTAAACTGAACCCACTCATATTCTTCATTTATAGCTTCATGAACGATAGCAGTTGTTGTGTTCTCGGTTGTTGACATATCTGTCTTTATATTCCGGATAAAAAAATAAAAAAAAATAAAATTAGCGTTATTTTCTATCTTGTATAAAAGACCAAAAATAAACGCTTTACATGTATTTTTCAGCAACTTCGTCAAATAATTTTATAGCTTTATCTATCTCATCTACTTCAAACGTTTCTTTACCTTTTATGGGAGCACCATACATTTTCTCAAACTTTTCAAGTAGTTCTGTTTCAGCAGCTCTCATATCGTTAACGAACACAACCTTGACTCTATTGACTGTACTGTCATATCTTTGAGTTATATTATATGTTCTTCCTATCTTATATCTCTTTGTATTGAAGTCCTTCGGTTTCTGAACGATGTAAACTAAGCCTTCACTGCAACGTTCAGTATCGAATGAACCATATGTTATGAAATTATATCCAACAACTGGGTCAATCCAGAACAAAACTATTGGTATAAGACTTTTGTCGATGAGATATGCTCTTGTTCCATAGAATCTTACCGATATCATAAGCTCAGGATTTTTTGTCAAAATTTTCTGAGTAGAAGCATTTCTAACCCAGTCGTGGGATGTTTTCTTTTCAGATAGTGTTAGAATGTCTGACAAGGAATATTTTTTGTATTTCTTTGAGTATCTTACGTTTAAATCACCAATTCTAACCATTTTGGTGTCATTGTCTATCTTTCTAACTGTTTCAAACTCAATGTTTGACATTTCCTGTTCTTACATACAAAATAAAAAAAAATATTTTAAAAAAACTAACTTTAATTTTATTTTGTATAAAAGATACAGTTATATCATGAAATTTGGTCATTTTTTTACGATTTTCATGTGTTTTAGGCGTTCCTCGGTTTTCCGCGGGTCGCAATTTTTTACGATTTTCATGAGTTTTAGGCGAGAAAGATTTTCTATCTTGTATAACAGTTATATAATGAAAAAGTGTCATTTTTTTCAGCAAAAATATATTTTAGGGTAGAAGGGTATATCTACCCCGTTTTCTACCCTCATTTCTACCCTCTTGAATTTTCATGATTTCATCGTACATGTTTTGTCAAACATGAACGTATATGTTTTGTCAAGACTTCTTCGTAAATGTTTTGTCAAACATGAACGTATATGTTTTGTCAAACATGAACGTATATGTTTTGTCAAACATGAACGTATATGTTTTGTCAAACATGAACGTATATGTTTTGTCAAGACTTCTTCGTAATGAGCGTAAATCAGACAAAAATATATTTTAGGGTAGAAGGGTATATCTACCCCGTTTTCTACCCTCTTTTCTACCCCAGTTATTTTATAAGCGTTTTACATGGTATATGTTGTGATGGTTCATGACTTTAAACAGTTTTGTAGCTTCTATTTCTTCACGAAGGATATCAAAAATTTTAACTATGCCGAAGGTTTCTTTATATTTCTTCTTGACATCTGAAAGAAGGAAATCGTTAGCAGTTGGATAGTTTTTGTTCAGAAATGTCAACATGTCCATTTTATCTTCTGCTGGTTTCTCTACTTCTTTCTTTAAGTCAGTATGGTCTTTTCTCATTCTTTCTATCTCTTTGACGGAGTAGTTATATTTCCTCATTGCTGCTTTACATTTTGAACATTGTGGGTTCATTTTAGCATTGTACATTGAAATCTTACCTGCTAGTATGACTAAGGCGTCAATGGTTTTCTTTAACTCAAAAGTTGCTGGTTTTATCTGTTCGTTCCATACTTTACCTCTTTTATCTTTATCTCTTATCTGCCATACACACTCAGCAACTAACGAAACAAAGTTGTCGTAGGTCTTAAATTCTTCAGATTTATATATGTCAATGAAATATACCATATCGCAGTCTTTGTGGTTGCAATGAAATCCAAGAAACTCATAGTTTACCTTTCGTATGAACTTCTTGGTTTCTACTGAGTCAGTCAGTCTGACTTCAATTTCATCGAATTCTGGAATAGTGAGCTTTTGTTGTTGGATTTCAGGAAGTTTAGGTAGATGGTCTATAATATCCTGCATTTTATAAAGATACTGTTCATTTGTTTCATCTTTTGCACTACAGTCTAAATCTCCTTGGAGAAGTTCCTGCTTTATCTTCTGGATTTCTGTTTCGAAAGTATATGAAGAAGGAATGAAGCTTTTCATCTCTACTAACATTGAAGTTGGGTTCATGACTAACGAGTTTGGTGCTGTTGTTGCTAACATGTTCTTACAATAAAAATAAAAAAATATTTTTTTATTGAATTCAGCAACAAAATTCAAGAGTTTTGTGTGTTTTCTACGATGGTAGAAAAGAGGGTAGAAAACGGGGTAGATATACCCTTCTACCCTAAAATATATTTTTTGGTCGTTTACACTCATTACGAAGAAGTCTTGACAAAACATTTACGATGAAATTCATGAAAATTCATGAGGGTAGAAAAGAGGGTAGAAAACGGGGTAGATATACCCTTCTACCCTAAATTATATTTTTGTCGAAAAAAAATGGTTCATTTACTCACAATATTTTTGTACAAAACAACCCCAAGCTTTTAACCTCTCTTCTGCAGCTTCTAATGCTATCTTAGCGAGTTCATATTCTCTAAATTCTCTCTTTAAATCTTCTTGTTCCCATTGGTCTAGTTCGTATGGCGAGTCTCTATAACCAGAACATATCTCACGTTCATGTTCTATTTGTTTTTCATGCATTTTTCTAACTTCTTCTTCGAACAAAGGTTTTGCATTCTCTACTGTATCTTCAAGTTCTTCTTCATCTAACTTCTCATGAACTTTCTTGTCTATGGAGTCCAGAATTTTTCCAACTGCTATACAATATTTTGGAGAAGCCCACATTGCTATATAGTTTACAAGTCTTGGGTCTACATACATTCCTCTAACCTGTTTGATTTCATCAGGAATTCCTGCATGAACTTTGTATAAAAAGCAACCCGCCGTTTTCCGCGGGTTGGTATATTCTTCACAAAATGCCTTAAAATACTCTTCCCAGGACTTATTTTCCAACAACCTTCTAAAGTCTTTCCTAAACTGCTGACACATATTTGTTACATTTATATAACCATCCTTGTCTCTACGTAAGACTTCAATACCGTTGTAAGTGCCTTTTGTGAATGTTTCGCCATTAGATTTGTTCGTGAACGTTTTTGCTTCGACTGTCATACTGTTCTTACAATAAAAATAAAAAATATTTTTGGCTTAACCGTCGGACATTCGTTTGTGGCTTAACCGTCGGACATTGTCTTGAAACAGTGCAAATATTGTCTTGAAACAGTACAAATATTGTCTTGAAACAGTACAAATATTGTCTTGAAACAGTGCAAATATTGTTCTGAAACAGTGCAAATATTGTTCTGAAAAAGTACAAGTCTTGTTCTGAAAAAGTACAAGTCTTGTTCTGAAACAGAAAATTTTTCTCACAAATTGAGAGCTTTTACGGGAAATTTGTTCTGAAAAAGTACAAGTCTTGTTCTGAAAAAGTACAAGTCTTGTTCTGAAAAAGTACAAGTATTGCTCTGAAACAGTACAAGTATTGTTCTGAAAAAGTACAAATATTGCTCTGAAACAGTACAAGTATTGTTCTGAAAAAGTACAAATATTGTTCTGAAGCAGTGCAAATATTGTTCTGAAAAAGTACAAATATTGTTCTGAAGCAGTGCAAATATTGTTCTGAAGCAGTGCAAATATTGTTCTGAAGCAGTGCAAATATTGTTCTGAAGCAGTGCAAATATTGTTCTGAAGCAGTGCAATGGACAACATCGAGCCACATTCAATACTTTTTCAGCACTTCTCCGTAGTTATATATGAAAGACAATTCGAGATAAAAGTCGTAGTACAATGGAACAATATGTTGCACACCATTTGTTGTGAACCAAACTTGAAAGTCAGAGAAACTGTTACTAGGTGGTTCGTAGAATTTAGAAGCAAAGTCATAAAAGTCCTTACCAATACATAGAAAACTATTGTTGCTTGAACTGAAACTTGCATGACACATGACATTTTGAGGGTCAAACACGTTTCTATAAACTGTCAAATCTGCTGGTGGGCGTATAAACCAGAACGGACCGTCAGGTGGTAATGGTTCGTTCTGGTTTAGTAACCGAAGAAATTGTGCCCAAGAACGTTTGTCTACTTGCCAAAATAAAAACTGTGTATCTCTTGGAGGGTTATTTTCAATCCTTTGAAATGAAACTGTGGAGTTCATCTTGTCATATTCTAGTTTCAGATAGTATGTTCCATTTAGTAAAGAATCGTATTTTTCTTGAAATTCCCAGTAGTATTTGTTTATTTGAGTTTGAAAGTCATTTAGAGTCTTCTCAAGACTTTCGTCTGAACGAACTGTAAAGATTCTCATTTCGTCAAATTTGTCTAGTAGACCATCATGACCTCTATACCGCCCATGAAAATATACCGCAAACATAAACGCGTTAGTTCTTTTTGAAAACAAAACTCTTCTAAATCCTATTGCCTTTGCATCTGAAGGACTTTGAAGCCAACGAATTGGAAAGTCAAACCTGTAAGCACCGGATGAAATTTCTTCATCTGATATTGTCCTACCGGCATTTGTAAAGATATAGTCTAACGGTTTTGTATCTGCTACTTTTGTTCTTTGTTTTTCAACCTGAAACATTTAATATATGTAAAAATATACTGTTTTAAAAAAAATGTTTTAAAAAAGTATGCCATATAGCTTCTTGAATTTGTTAAGATATAGTCTAATGTATTTTCCATCTGTATCTCTAGCGTTTACATAAGCACAGCCTTCCTTAGTAAAACATACTTGTAATTTCCTATAGTTTACGCCGGTATAAAGGTAGAAAGAGTCCTGTTCTTCGCTATAGTAGTAAAACTCAAACGTATGCTTACCATAGTCTGTAATTTCAATTGCTTCATCTTCTAGTTCGTCGACAAATTCGAATACAATATCTCTAAATTTGCCTATGTTCTTACTGTTTTCAGAACAAGTGACCCAGCGTAAGTTTTCAAGTCTATTGTCGTTTCTTATATGGTTTATGTGGTCTACAAAAGGTAGATTGTTAGGATTCGGTATAAAATGAGTTGCAATGACAACATGTTTAAAATAGTGTTTTCCACCAATCCTCATCCTAGCATATCCGTCATTTTGCTCCCATTCGCTTAAAACTCTTTTTGTCTCTTTCTTCCTTATTTCAAAAGGCTCAGAACAGTGAATTTCATATTTCTCATCTAACAAACAAGTTTCCCAACGGTCCTTTCCGACAGACTCAGCGTACATTTTTATAAAAATAAAAAAATATATTTTTTGAAAAAATGTTTTTTTCTTTTACTTTACGTAACCACCAGCTGCCATAAGTCTTTGACGCCAACCCATACCAGCTAATGAAGGTTGACTTGGTTTAGTCTGGAGACTAAACTTTGGTTTTGGTTTATCTTCAGTTTTTGGCTCACCTTCTTCTATTGGTTTTTCGTCACTTTTCGGTTCCTCTGACTTTACCTCACTTGCTGGAACAGTTGTGTCGTTAGTATCTTCATAAATATCATATGCCATTTGTTTTTGTTTTCCTTTCAACTTTTTGTGTTTGTTGTAAAGTTTAGAATATTTCGACTCTAAGTCAATGAGATGTTCTATAATGAACTGTTGGTCGGTAAAATATACTTTTCCATCTGTTGTCTCATAAACTCCTTCAGACTTCAATATTTTATTTGTGAGAGTTTGTTTCTTTTTTGAGATACTAGCCGTTCCATTTCTATGAAAAGTGACTTTATAGTTAGGGTTTGTATTTCCAGACCTGGCACTTTCTATTATTGAATTTTTCTCTTCATCTGTAAGTTCTTTGACAGGTTTTGACAATGGTTCTGAACTTTTTGTTTGTGGTGTCAAATCTACCGTTTCAACTTCTTCGGTCATTTCATCTCAGTAAAAAATTTTAGTTTGGTTTGTTTTCAACTGGTTGTTTAGGTTTTTTAAGTCGGTCTAAAACTTCCTGAGGTATAGGAAGAACTTGACAAACACGTGGTTGTGTAACTGCTGGAAGCCGACAAATCCATCTTGAGCCCATTTGTCTCAATGCTGTATTGTTCATTTCATCTCAGTAAAAAAATTTACATTCCCCACGTTTGAGGTGGTTGCGGTTGGTTATTGTTTACCCACTGTTGTGCATGGTTATATCCTCTGTTAAAGAATCTTTCACCTTGGTCCATATAGTGTCCTGCTTGGTTATAGTAGTCATTTGCTTTGTTATAGTAGTTTCCTGCTTGTGTTCTTACATTGTCCATCCAGCCTTGAACTTTTCCTCTTGTTTCAGGATTTGGAATAAGATTTGCTGCATCTCGTGCTACATCCCAACCTTTCTGTACAGTTTGTATAATAGGTTGTGCTTTCTCTTTAAGTATACCTAATGTACTCAAAATCTTCCTTCCAACTCCAAATACACCTCTGGCTATTGTTCCCACTGCGGGCAAAAATCTGGATGCAACTCCTGCTAATGCGCCAAATAAACCCATTTCTTATGGGTTAAAAAATGACGAATCCAAACAAGGACCCCTATGTTTCTAAAGCGACAAAGAAAGCACTCATGATAAAAATCTTTAGTTCAACACCAAATGCTTGGTTTATGGATATCTTGGAAAACATTCCGAGGTATAGAGAAGATGGACCACCATACTGGCTAATATTTGTCGGTCAAAACACAAGATACTGTGAAGCCATACCATTACAGTCCAAAAATATTTTAGATATCTTAGCAGCTTTGACAATATTCGTTGACAAATACCATCCAACAAAACTGACATCTGACTGTGAAAGTTCTTTCAAATCAGACGATATTAAAAACTATCTGCGTTCAAAAAATGTAAACCAATATTTCATTGTCGACCAAAACCATTCTACTCTTGGTGTCATTGACAGTTGTATAAAAATCTTAAGAGACTTAAACCAACCACAAGGCGGCGAGGTAGATGAAATGTCATATGACGACAAGTATAGACATTTCTCCATGGCAAAGATGAGACAAGTTTTAAATATTTACAATAGCCGTAAACAAAAAGGTTTGGGAAACCACTCCCCTGAAGAAATGAAAAACAACCCTGACTTAGAGAAAGACTATATATTTAATAATTTAGTCAAAAGAGACAAACAAGAAAGAATGCCAGGCTTCAAACTTCAGAAAGGTGACAAAGTAAAAATAGAAATACCTAAACGCGACCCATATGAAAATACTATTGACTATGACAACAATGGGAACTCGACAGGTACTCGCATTCGTGTTCGTAAAAATAGAAGAAAGTATACAAGAGAATATTATGAAGTTTTAGGCAAACATGGCAAAATGTACAGACTGCAAGCAGAAGATAAAACTACTATTGTCAGACCTCGTTTCAAACTTGTTAAGGTTCAAGGTGGTATACTTTCAAAGACAGTTCCTAACAAATATAAGACAACTCCTGACGAATATGCTAAAGAAGTTGAAAATGACGACTAAGCATTTCTATACCATGCGTAAACTGTCATGTAAGGTGGCATGTAGTCTTTACTTTGTCCCGTTGTTTGCGTATACTCTGAAACGAAATGTGTATGGTCTCCTCCTACCTCAGTGTTATCCAAGTAACAATTTATAGCAAACTGAACGTTGTCTTTAACATCATATCCTTTACCTTTTGTCATTCCTGTCCAATCCCAATATTTATGCCTATGCCCACCTTCTCGAGATGTAGTTAAACTTACGTAGTGACTGTGCGCAGGTAAGTTTTCACCTGAAATCGTTTTACTTCCACCTGTTTCCTTTGAAGAGTTTGCACAATACAAAAACCTGTCGACTATTTGAGTCCACGTACCAAAACCAAGTACTACTTCTGGTCTGGTAGAGTTCATTGACGTATAAATAGAACCAACCGGGTAAATGGTTTGAAGTATTTCTGTCTTTAACGTTTGAAGCTCTGTTTTGTCAGCTTTCTTATCATATAAATCTTGAGCAGTGAATTTAACTTTGTTTTCATCCTCCATGACATAGACATTTCTACATTTAATGTCTTTCATCGTTGTTATGTCATCCTCCGATGTTAAACCTTGTGGAAAGTTAGGAGGTTTCCAATTTAATACATCCCCACCAGTTCCATCAGGTTCTTCAACCGTTCCTGCAATATTTTCTATACCAACAGTTGCGAAGAAATCGTGTGTATGTCCAACGTCACTTTTCTTGTTTAAGGTTTCTTGTAAGTTTGTAATATTTGCAATGGTATGTGTATGAGTCTTTTTAGAATATTCTTTGTCAGCTCTTGTCACTTCACTTGACATTTTATTGTCAACATATGTTTTATCTGCCTTGTCATCTAACTTTTCTGGTAGTTCATCTACGTCATAGATGTTATGTGTATGATGTTTTTGTGGGTATGTTCTATCTGTCCATGCGAGAATATAGTCTCTTGTTGCATCTACATACTCTTTGTCAGCTTTCTTTTCAACATCTGCTTTCAAAAGAAGTTCATCTATAGGTTTCTCGTTTAAAGTTCCTTTTGTTGGATTTATACAAACAGTATGGTTCTTACTGTCTTGAAATAGAAACTCGTCTGTCAATGGTTTAATGTCAGTTTTAAGTTTCCTTCTTTCAATGACTCAGATATCTTAGAATAGTTTGAAAAGTTTGTTGTGTTCTTATTTAGAGCTTGTATAATGAGTTGTCGGTTGTGTTTTATTTTCTCATAGACGCTGTTTCATTTGACATTTTTATTCTAGATAAAATATGCTTCCAATAGAAAAAGAAAATTCAAGAGTTGCTACAACTAAACCATTAGATGAACTTTTTACTAATGTCGGTCAAAAGTTTGAGACAGAGACCGTAAAGCATGAAGGCTATCGTTTTGACTACCCGTTAAGATGGTTAAGAGACCCATCTGTCACAAAAGCTATTGGCTTTCGTAGAATGAAGTTTGTGTCTGTAGAAGATAAAAGTTTTCCATTTATTGTAAGGTTTCATATAGATTATATATCTGAAGGGAAACGAAAAATGTGGGAAGAAATTGAGCTAATACAAGTTGACCTTTCATCTTCTCTACAGACTGCGTTAAAAAATATAGAAGATAAAATAAATTCATGTTATGCAAAATATGCTGATGAATATGCAAATACCGAGAGCACACTTTATGTGAGAATTGTATATGACAAACAAAATTCACAAGTGTCATTTCAAATCTACGAAGACAATCCAAAGAAAGACGAACAAATATATACAGAATTCACTGCAATGTCATGGTATTATTTGCAAAGAATGTTAAATCAGAAAGTCGAACTTCCTTTAGCAAATATTACAGTCGATATGCAAGAGATGAACCATATTTATTTAAAGATGTTTTCGACCCAGCTGCTATTATTGTTCATGCTTCATTTTCTGGCGCCCAAAACTCTTTCTTATGCTTGGCAAATGACTTTTACGAAAACCTACAAAGTTATACGAACCACCAAGTGGAAGTATTTCAGACTTTCAAGTATGGTTTACTACAGATGGAAGAAAAAGAATAATTCCATTATACCATGCGTTTTACTTAGAACTTAGTTTCATATACAACTACTATCGAACGGTAAAAATATAATTTTTAATACGGTTGAGGTGTTGGATTTGGTTGCCAACTAGACTGTGGTGCAGGTTCAGGCTGTTGTATAACAGGAGCTTGTTCTTCTGGTTCAGGGTCTTTAGGTATAATACCAACAAACTGACCTACTCTTTTACCAATATTTTTGACTCCGTTCCAAATTCCTCTTCCTACGGTTTTTATTCCATTCCATATACCTCTTCCAACATTTCGAAAGAAGTTTCCAATACTACTGAAGAAACCCATTTTACTATATGTAAAAATCTAATGTCCACCTAGTCTCTTACGTTTCCTGTTGAGTTCCATAGCATTCTTTAACTGGAGCTCATACATTCTGTTTCTCCTCTGGTAGAAAACATATTCTGGGTCAACTCCTGTGTTCGCGTCATCTGCATAAAGTTGTTTATATCCCACTTCAGGGTTTGTATAAAACTCTTTCCATCTCATATTTGCATACCATGGTGGCAAACCTAACGCAGCGTCATTTGACATGGCAGTTTGCATTTGTACATCTGTTGGCACTTGACCATAGTTTGCCATTGCAGTTTGTATTCTAACTTCATTTGGAATATTCTCTGGGTTTGGTTGTCCAGGTTGCTGTGCATTCGCTAAGTTCTGTGCGTCCATTTAATATTAGATAAAAATATCTCTTACGAGTACATATACTGGACATTTGCAGGCATTGGTTCATCTTCATATTCTCTGTACTTTTCTGCCACGTCAAAGAAATAAATGACACAATGGAAAAAACCTAAAACAAGTAGTCCTATTTCAAACCACATTTAGTTACCAATAAAATTTCTTTGTTATGACACTTTCTCCAGTTTATGGGACCTCTCTCATATTCTATCTTGTCATATATAAACTCATAGTCATGTATGTCCTCTAACCATCTCATGACACTTTCCAAACCACTTTTATCGGATGTAAAGTAAAAGCATGGATGGTTATGTAAAACGTCTAAAGTTTCTAAAGAGTCTCTCAAAGTCCAGTCTACTTGGTATTGAAAATCCCATGTGTTATAGAACGGCGGGTCCACTATAAAGAAAACATTTTCCTTGTCTTTATATTTTTCATACAACTCTGTCCAATGACATCTCACAAACTCTATACCCTCAATATATTTTTCTATGTCCTCTTTGAAAACATTTGTATAGTTAAGATATAAAACTTTTGACATAAGTGTTTCAATGTCATGAACTCTTATAGCACCACTATATAATAGTCTAGCAGATATACTATCCCAGTCTATATATTCTGCTTTTTTCAAAACCTCTCTGACAATATCTTTCTTATCTAATGGTATACGTTCCATCTTACCTATAGGTATCTTTTCTTTCAACTCACTCAATATTTTGTTTGTGTCTGGTATATGTTTGAGACGGTTCATATAGTTGTCGAAGTCATTGCATATAATCTTTGAGTCAGGAAATACAGTATGGCACAGATGGGATATATAGAAACTTCCACCGAACAAATCTACAAATGTTAGACCATTCGGTAGTTTCTTAAGTTCTCTCAATAGAATATCTTTACATCTACTCTTATTTCCAAAGAAGGGTAACGGTGGTTTTGTAAAATTCATTTTATATACAATAAAAATGTTTTTTTCCTGAAAAGTGACAGAAAAGTGACAAAACATTTACGAAGAAATCTTGACAAATTCAAGAGGGTAGAAAAGAGGTTAGAAAAGAGGTTATATCTAACCTTCTACCCTAAACATTATTTTTGTCTGATTTTACGAAGAAGTCTTGACAAAACATGAAAACATATATAATTTGTGAAAAGCTCCTGGAAGACCCGTATATAAGAACTTCATTTATACTAAACATCTTCAGGGCTAGAAGGCACGAAGTGCCTGGAAGCCCCACTACCTTTTTTTTTTTTTTTTTTTTTTTTTTTTTTTTTTTTTTTTAAAATCTATTTGATAGTTGTAAGCAAACAATAATTTTTATTTCAAGCAAAATCAATTATTTTCATCTAAACGTATAAAATTGTCAATTTTATGAGAATAAATTTAAAATCTCATGAAATATAAAGGAGAGTAATATTTTTCAATTTTCTTTTTTTCTTTGTCTCAAATATTTTCTGTTGGGAATTTTCTTGTTATCAAAAAATAATTTTAATATTTGTTTATTTTATTACATACAATAAAATTTTAAAAACTCTATTTGTTCACAAGAAAATTTTTTTCCCTTCATATGAAGAAACATTTTGTTCTCCATTTGATGCTGAGTCTAAATCTCGATTTTTGATTTTTCTTCTTTCCAAATTTCTTTTTTCCAAATTAGAAGTTTAATTCAAATTTTCAATAGTTTATATATTTTCTCAAACCGTCTCAGATTTTCTCACTTTTTAGGGATTTTCTCTCAAAATATACAAAAATAGTAATATCAATACATGTGTCTAATATACTTTAAAACCATCGTGATAAAATTCAAAAACGAAGAGTTCTTCTCTCCATATTTTTTTCAAAATCAAAAAAATGAGATAAAAAAGTACGTTTGGAAAATTCATTTTTAGCATTTTAGGAATTTTCTCACTTTTCTTCCAAATTGACATCCTTAGTTGTTAAGATTTATATGATATGTAATGCTTGTTCATAAGATAAAAATGCTTGTATGATAAATAATTAAATTATTTCTATAATCAAAAAAAAAAAAAAAAAAAAGGTAGTGGGGCTTCCAGGCACTTCGTGCCTTCTAGCCCTGATGATGTTTAGTAATAAATGAAGTTTTTATTCGGAAAATTGTTAGTCTTCTGGGTCGAAAACATTATATAATGTGTCGCTTTTCACAAATTATATATGTTTTCATGTTTTGTCAAGACTTCTTCGTAAATGTTTTGTCAAAACTTCTTCGTAAAATCAGACAAAAATATAATTTAGGGTAGAAGGTTAGATCTAACCTCTTTTCTACCCTCATGAATTTTCATGATTTCTTCGTACATGTTTTGTCAAGACTTCTTCGTAAATGTTTTGTCAAAACTTCTTCGTAAAATCAGACAAAAATATATTTTAGGTGAAGAGGTGAGATCTCACCTGTTTTCTCACCTCTTGAATTTTCATGATTTCATCGTAAATGTTTTGTCAAGACTTACTTCGTAAAATGGTTTTGTCAAGACTTCTTCGTACATGTTTTGTCACTTTTCTGTCACTTTTCAGGAAAAAACATTTTTATTATTTATATATAAATGAATTTTACAAAACCACCGTTACCGTTCTTTGGAAATAAGAGTAGATGTAAAGATATTATATTGAGAGAACTTAAGAACTACCGAATGGTCTAACATTTGTAGATTTGTTCGGTGGAAGTTTCTATATATCCATTTATGTCATATAATATTCCCAGACTCAAAGATTATATGCAATGACTTCGACAACTATATGGACCGTCTCAAACATATACCAGACACAAACAATATATTGAAAGAGTTAAAAGAAAAGATACCTATAGGTAAGATGGAACGTATACCATTAGATAAGAAAAATATTGTGAGAGAGGTTTTGAAAAAAGCAGAATATATAGACTGGGATAGTATATCTGCTAGACTATTATATAGTGGTGCTATAAGAGTTCATGACATTGAAACACTTATGTCAAAAGTTTTATATCTTAACTATACAAATGTTTTCAAAGAGGACATAGAAAAATATATTGAGGGTATAGAGTTTGTGAGATGTCGTTGGACAGAGTTGTATGAAAAATATAAAGACAAGGAAAATGTTTTCTTTATAGTGGACCCACCGTTCTATAACACATGGGATTTTCAATACCAAGTAGACTGGACTTTGAGAGACTCTTTAGAAACTTTAGACGTTTTACATAACCATCCATGCTTTTACTTTACATCCGATAAAAGTGGTTTGGAAACCGTTATGAGATGGTTAGAGGACATACATGACTATGAGTTTATATATGACAAGATAGAATATGAGAGAGGTCCTATAAACTGGAGAAAGTGTCACAATAAAGAAATTTTATTAGTAAGTAAATGTGGTTTGAAATAGGACTACTTGTTTTAGGTTTTTCCATTGTGTCATTTATTTCTTTGACGTGGCAGAAAAGTACAGAGAATATGAAGATGAACCAATGCCTGCAAATGTTCAGTATATGTACTCGTAAGAGATATTTTTATCTAATATTAAATGGACGCACAGAACTTAGCGAATGCACAGCAACCTGGACAACCAAACCCAGAGAATATTCCAAATGAAGTTAGAATACAAACTGCAATGGCAAACTATGGTCAAGTGCCAACAGATGTACAAATGCAAACTGCCATGTCAAATGACGCTGCGTTAGGTTTGCCACCATGGTATGCAAATATGAGATGGAAAGAGTTTTATACAAACCCTGAAGTGGGATATAAACAACTTTATGCAGATGACGCGAACACAGGAGTTGACCCAGAATATGTTTTCTACCAGAGGAGAAACAGAATGTATGAGCTCCAGTTAAAGAATGCTATGGAACTCAACAGGAAACGTAAGAGACTAGGCGGACATTAGATTTTTACATATAGTAAAATGGGTTTCTTCAGTAGTATTGGAAACTTCTTTCGAAATGTTGGAAGAGGTATATGGAATGGAATAAAAACCGTAGGAAGAGGAATTTGGAACGGAGTCAAAAATATTGGTAAAAGGGTAGGTCAGTTTGTTGGTATTATACCTAAAGACCCTGAACCAGAAGAACAAGCTCCTGTTATACAACAGCCTGAACCTGCACCACAGTCTAGTTGGCAACCAAATCCAACACCTCAACCGTATTAAAAAATTATATTTTTACCGTTCGATAGTAGTTGTATATGAAACTAAGTTCTAAGTAAAACGCATGGTATAATGGAATTATTCTTTTTCTTCCATCTGTAGTAAACCATACTTGAAAGTCTGAAATACTTCCACTTCGGCGGTTCATATAACTTTGTAGGTTTTTCGTAAAAGTCATTTGCCAAGCATAAGAAAGAGTTTTGGCGCCAGAAAATGAAGCATGAACAATAATAGCAGCTGGGTCGAAAACATCTTTAAATAAATATGGTTCATCTCTTGCATATCGACTGTAAATATTTGCTAAAGGAAGTTTGACTTTCTGATTTAACATTCTTTGCAAATAATACCATGACATTGCAGTGAATTCTGTATATATTTGTTCGTCTTTCTTTGGATTGTCTTCGTAGATTTGAAATGACACTTGTGAATTTTGTTTGTCATATACAATTCTCACATAAAGTGTGCTCTCGGTATTTGCATATTCATCAGCATATTTTGCATAACATGAATTTATTTTATCTTCTATATTTTTTAACGCAGTCTGTAGAGAAGATGAAAGGTCAACTTGTATTAGCTCAATTTCTTCCCACATTTTTCGTTTCCCTTCAGATATATAATCTATATGAAACCTTACAATAAATGGAAAACTTTTATCTTCTACAGACACAAACTTCATTCTACGAAAGCCAATAGCTTTTGTGACAGATGGGTCTCTTAGCCATCTTAATGGGTAGTCAAAACGATAGCCTTCATGCTTTACGGTCTCTGTCTCAAACTTTTGACCGACATTAGTAAAAGTTCATCTAATGGTTTAGTTGTAGCAACTCTTGAATTTTCTTTTTCTATTGGAAGCATATTTTATCTATAATAAAAATGTCAAATGAAACAGCGTCTATGAGAGAAATACAACACAACCGACAACTCATTATGCAAGCTCTAAATAAGAACACAACAAACTTTTCAAACTATTCTAAGATATCTGAGTCATTGAAAGAAGGAAACTTAAAACTGACATTAAACCCAATGACAGATGAGTTTCTGTTTCAAGACAATAAGAACCATACTGTCTGTATAAATCCAACAAAAGGAACTTTAAACGAGAAACCTATAAATGAACTTCTTTTTGAAAGCAGATGTTGACAACAAAGCTGACAAAGAATATGTAGACGATGCAATAGCAAAGAAGAAGAAAGAGCTAACAATGCTTATGCAACAAAAGAACATACTCATCCTGAACTAGCAGACAAAACATATGTTGACAATAAAATGTCAAGTGAAGTGACAAGAGCTGAAAACGAATATTCTAAAAGACTCATACACATTCTATATCTGAAATAACAGACTTACAAGAAACCTTAAACAGTAAAAGTGCCGTTGGACATACACATACCATTGCAAATATTACAAACTTACAAGAAACCTTAAACAGGAAAAGTGCCGTTGGACATACACATTCTATATCTGATATTACAAACTTACAAGAAACCTTAAACAGGAAAAGTGCCGTTGGACATACACATACATCTTCTGAAATAACAGACTTAAACGTTAGCCTTGAAAAGAAAGCAGATAAAACATATGTCAATGAAATATACCAAAGTTTGATAGGAACAAAAAAAAATATTGAAACTATTGTTGGTGACTTTTTCTGTCAATGAAGAAAACAAATATTTTAGATGGGAGTTTGTACAGTCCTTAAAAAGGTATACGGTATAAACTCATTCCGAAAAATAACAATGAAATGTATGTAAGCTATATAAAGAATAATGGTACACAAGTTAAAGTTCCATTAGACAACAACTGTACTTAAACTTATATGGAGACGAACAAAAGAAATATTTAAGAGTTTATGAAATGGCAGATATGACATTACCTACCCAGCTCCAGCACCATATTATTATGACTATGGTGTTAAACGCACGTGTAGACCCAAAAAGCAAACATTATATTTTAGAATATTTTATAGATATAAAAGATATAATGCAATAGAAAAAACGAGAATAGTATACTATTATATAGATGACAAAATAAATATTATAGTCAAGACTTTTTACCTACCCCGAAAACATAAGATTATATTATAAAAAATATTCTGACACAAACCAGAAGAAACCAGAAATAGTTACACTATATTTTAAGTTCAAAAGAGACAATCCTATATTATCTCATATGTTTGATTTAATGAACCCAGTAGGTTTCTATTTATACATCTATGGAAGCAAGAGGTCCTCAAGTAATGTTTGGTGTTGGTGCATGGGAACAAATAGTCGACAGGTTTTTTGTATTGTGCAAACTCTTCAAAGGAAACAGGTGGAAGTAAAACGATTTCAGGTGAAAATTTACCTGCGCACAGTCACTACATAGATTTAAGTACATCTCAAGCAGGTTGGCATAAGCATAAATTTGGGATTGGTCAGCAATGAAAAAAGGTAAAGGATATGATGTTAAAGACGACGTTCAGTTTGCTATAAATTGTTTCTGGGGTGACACTCAGGGAGATGGAAACCATACACATCGCGTTTCAGGATATACGCAAACAACGGGACAAAGTAAAGAATACATGCCACCTTACATGACAGTTTACGCATGGTATAGAATTGCTTAGTCGTCATTTTCAACTTCTTTAGCATATTCGTCAGGAGTTGTCTTATATTTGTTAGGAACTGTCTTTGAAAGTATACCACCTTGAACTTTGACAAGTTTGAAACGAGGTCTGACAATAGTAGTTTTATCTTCTGCTTGCAGTGTGTACATTTTGCCATGTTTGCCTAAAACTTCATAATATTCTCTTGTATACTTTCTTCTATTTTCGAACACGAATGTGAGTACCTGTCGTGGTCCCATTGTTGTCATAGTCAATAGTATTTTCATATGGGTCGCGTTTAGGTATTTCTATTTTTTACTTTGTCACCTTTCTAAGTTTGAAGCCCGGCATTCTTTCTTGTTTGTCTCTTTTGACTAAATTATTAAATATATAGTCTTTCTCTAAGTCAGGGTTGTTTTTCATTTCTTCGGGGAGTGGTTTCCCAAACCTTTTTGTTTACGGCTTATTGTAAATATTTAAAACTTGTCTCATCTTTGCCATGGAGAAGTGTCTATATTGTCGTCATATGACATTTCATTTGCTTCACACCTTGTGGTTGGTTTAAGTCTCTTAACATTTTTATACAACCGTCAATGACACCAAGAGCAGAATGGTTTTGGTCGACAATGAAATATTGGTTTACATTTTTTGAACGCAGATAGTTTTTTACATCATCTGATTTGAAAGAACTTTCACAGTCAGATGTCAGTTTTGTTGGATGGTATTTGTCAACGAATATTGTCAAAGCAGTTTTCACATCTAAAATATTTTTGGACCATAATGGTATGGCTTCACAGTATCTTGTGTTTTGACCGAACAAATATTAGCCAGTATGGTGGTCCATCTTCTCTATACCTCGGAATGTTTTCCAAGATATCCATAAACCAAGCATTTGGTGTTGAACTAAAGATTTTTATCATGAGTGCTTTCTTTGTTGCTTTAGAAACATAGGGGTCCTTGTTTGGATTCGTCATTTTTTAACCCATAAGAAATGGGTTTATTTGGCGCATTAGCAGGAGTTGCATCCAGATTTTTGCCCGCAGTGGGAACAATAGCCAGAGGTGTATTTGGAGTTGGAAGGAAGATTTTGAGTACATTAGGTATACTTAAAGAGAAAGCACAACCTATTATACAAACTGTACAGAAAGGTTGGGATGTAGCACGAGATGCAACAAATCTTATTCCAAATCCTGAAACAAGAGGAAAAGTTCAAGGATGGATGGACAATGTAGGAAGACAAGCAGGAAACTATTATAACAAAGCAAATGACTACTATAACCAAGCAGGACACTATATGGACCAAGGTGAAAGATTCTTTAACAGAGGATATAACCATGCACAACAGTGGGTAAACAATAACCAACCGCAACCGCCTCAAACGTGGGGAATGTAAAGTTTTTTACTGAGATGAAATGAACAATACAGCATTGAGACAAATGGGTTCAAGATGGATTTGTCGACTTCCAGCAGTTACACAACGTGTTTGTCAAGTTCTTCCTATACCTCAGGAAGTTTTAGACCGACTTAAAAAACCTAAACAACCAGTTGAAAAACAAACCAAACTAAAATTTTTTACTGAGATGAAATGACCGAAGAAGTTGAAACGGTAGATTTGACACCACAAACAAAAAGTTCAGAACCATTGTCAAAACCTGTCAAAGAACTTACAGATGAAGAGAAAAATTCAATAATAGAAAGTGCCAGGTCTGGAAATACAAACCCTAACTATAAAGTCACTTTTCATAGAAATGGAACGGCTAGTATCTCAAAAAAGAAACAGACTCTCACAAATAAAATATTGAAGTCTGAAGGAGCTTTCGAGACAACAGATGGAAAAGTTTACTTCACTGACCAACAGTTCATTATAGAACATCTCATTGACTTAGAGTCGAAATATTCTAAACTTTACAACAAACACAAAAAGTTGAAAGGAAAACAAAAACAAATGGCATATGATATTTATGAAGATGTTGACGACACAACTGTTCCTGCAGGTGAGGTAAAGTCAGAGGAACCGAAAAGTGACGAAAAACCGATAGAAGAAGAAAAACCAAAAACTGAAAGATAAACCAAAACCAAAGTTTAGTTTGGAAACTAAACCAAGTCAACCTTCATTAGCTGGTATGGGTTGGCGTCAAAGACTTATGGCAGCAGGCGGTTATGTAAAGTAAAGAAAAAAATATTTTTTTATTTTTAAAAAATGCCCCCATATAGAATGGATAGAAAATCTGCTAGAATAAAAGCAGAGTTGCAAAGATATGGTTGGAGAGTTTCGAAGAAGTTTAAATATAGGAAGGGAAGACCCATAAAAGTCTATGACAAACTGGCTGGTCTTCGCTACGAAATGGATTTGGAAACAGCACGTGCAAATTATCCAAACAGACTAGAGAGGTTAGAAGAAGAAGTCTTATGGACATGCCTTTCGATGTTAGTGAACCTCAAGTTGAAGGACACGACGGCTTTGCCAGATTCTACTGGAAACATGACGAACAATTGCATCCTTTGAGAAGGAAAAAAGGTAGTGCAGAGGATGGTCATGCTCCCATGGAAAGAACAAGATATGCATATGAAAGTATCGTGAAGTTAGAAGTCAAATTACATCTGGTCGAACCTTTACAGTAAACTTTGACGAAGGAAAGAACAAAGAAGGCTTCATGGGTGTACTTGCTGCAATTCAAGACGGAAATAAGAAAGGATACAATCTCAGATTGACCATAACAGATTTGGATGGTCACATTTACTATGCACATGGCAATGTCACAACAGCTGCAATGCTTCTTGACGCTTTCAAGACTACAAAGAGAGAACAAATGGTTGACTCCGACTCAGACATTTTGAATGCAATTGAAGGAATTGCAAGTGTCAAGTTCGAATGGTACCAACCTAACCCTCAAGCAGTCAGACAACATGCTGGATACTTTCCGTTCATAAATAAGTCTGACATTGACTTGACAAGGTATGGAATTTACAATTCAATTGAAACAATTGTCAATGAACCTTGCATTCTTACATGTCTCAGGAACTCTGGTCTTGTTACAGATGAGAAGATGAAGTATCTTGAGTCATGTGTGAAGACAAGGTACATTCTCAGAGGTCAATTGGCAAAAATTGCACCGTTGGCAAATGTCAATATCCGAGTCAACATACCTACAGCTAAAGGTTCTTCACATGACGACTATGTTGTTGAGTTCAATTTACCATGGTTGAAGATTGTAATTGTCCACAACCACTTCATGTTGAACGAAAGTCTTACAAACCCATTGTTCGGAAAAGGCAAGTGCAACATTGTCAGAGCTGTAAACATTCTTTTCGAGAAAGGTTTGTTGGAACCAATTCCAGATGACAAGCTGACAGAAACTTTTGTACCAAAAGACGAAACAAACTTTTCACTGTTAGCAAGACCAAAAGTTGTTCCAGACAAAGTTCTAGTACAAAAGAAGTACACAATTCCAAAAGGAGTTGGATTGTTCGGATACCAACCTGAACCAGAAGAACTTCCAATGAGGTTGCAAGAACTTCAAGATGCTATAAACAAACTTCCATTGAGACATCCAATTGACGTCAAATTGTATTGGAGAGCATCTGAGTTAGGTCAGAAGGTTTTATATGAAACAGGTTGCTTCGACGATGTTTATGAGATAACAGGAGAAGTTTCTCAGAAGATAAGAGACTCACTTGAATTTCCACAAACTGGACCAATTGGTTGCGACAAGTTCGACTCAGATGAAAAGATATACTATGTCGACCTTAACGCTGCATACATGAGGTTTGTCCAATATATTCCGACTGGAATTCCAAACGAAGATGGTGAGTTCCCGGGAAGGAACTATACAGTTGGAAAAGTCATACAACAACTGTATGATATTAGGAAAGCTTCAAACCCCAAACTTGCAATGACACTCAAATTGCTTATGAATTCGACATGGGGATATTCCATTAAGAAACCTCAAGAGATGAAGAGTAAACATTATGAGAAGGTCGACAACTTTGTTGAAAGGTTTTCTCCTTTTGTTTTGAAGTACGAATTCACTCAAGGTCAAAGTGGCTTAGTAACCACATTAAAACCTATTGTCGAACATTGGTCTTACCCTCAGTTCGCAAAGGCAGTCCTTGACAACTACAACAAATTCTTCTCCGAAGTCAAATCGAAAGTTGTGGTTTACTATGAGAACATTGACGCACTCATGACGAACGAAGAAGGGTACAACAAACTCATTGAAATGGGAATGGTCGGTGAAAAGATGGGTCAATTCAAATTGGACAAAATTTTCACCGAAGTTCATGTCCTCTCCAAGCGTAAGTACTGGGGCATACTTGAAGACGGCACAAAAATAAAACATTGCATGAAATAAAAAATTTTTATTCGAATTTGAATTAAAATGTGGGAATTCTTGGGAACGGGAAAGGCTTATTTACTTGAGGAACAGGTAAAGGTGGTGGAGGTGGAGGTGGTGGCAACCAGTCCATTTTATATTCCTTCCTAGCTAATTTCCGTTTAATTTCATGGTCGCCCTCGGAGTCTTTGAATCGGACAGGTCGAGTTACACCATTCTTGGTCTCAAACTCATATATAACCTGTTTGTCTGTATTTTCGTCGACTATGGCACGAGACACAAACATTGACCAAACGGACAAAAAGTGTCATTTCGGATGGTCACGCAGCCAATCGCATTCGAGCACTTCGAAGAAGCCTTACGTTCCAAGGGAGAGGGTGTCTGGTGCAAGGCAGAGGTCATGAAACTCTACGAGCAGTACATCCTCAATGCCTGGGAGGACAAATCGTCCTTGGATTGGCAATTCTACCAACTCCTCTGGGACGACCTCCTACGCAACTGGGATAACGAAAGAGCCCAATTCAAAGGTCGGGAACTAATTTTGCAAATTACCCTTAATTTAAACATACTTATCCAAATAAACACCTAAATTTACTTGGGGTTTTCCCCCTAAAATAAAATTTTTTTACTCTTAGAACCACTCGAGGTTCTCCTTACGGTTGTTGAGCTTGTCACCGTCAATGTGTCTGACCTTCGTCTTCTTGCCTGGATTTGGAACCCATTGAATTGCGACAAGCTTGCCCATGGAGATTGAACCGCGATTCCGAAGGTTAAGGTTCAAGTGTCCCAAGTTGTTGAGGACTGGGGTAAGAACCTTGCCTGTCGCCTGTTGCGGATTTGGTATGGGTAGGGTTGGGAAATTTCGTAACCGTCATCGGCAACAAGGGTTGCCATGTAGCGGCTTCAGGAACTTTCTTCGTGTTTCTCTTCTTCCTCTTCTTCCTCTTCTTCCTCTTCTTCCTCGACAATTCCTTCTTCAATTTGGTACTCACGAAGTACGGTGTTGCATGTTCTGTCCTTTCCGAGTACCTTCCAGATGGCGTCTATCTCTTCGAAGAAACGGTATATGAGTCTGGCAAGGTCTCGGTTTCTCTCTCGTAATTGCGCAAGGTTTCCGTGAAATCGTTCAGGCATTTCTCATTGGAAGCTTGGTTCATGAGGACATCGGCTTTGAGATTGGTCATCTCTGTCATAAGACTACTTTGGAGAGTCTTAATGGTGTTTGTCAGATGAGCTTTCAATTGGGCAATTTGAATTTGAACTGGGCGCTTGTCTGGCAACCTTGAAAGGACATCTGCTATTGTGTTCGGCTTCGGTGCTTGTTCGGACATCGAAAAATGAAGTGGTTTGAGAATGGCGGTTTTACTTCAAAAAGCTTGTTATGACAGTTATGTCATACAACAAGTTTAAAATAATATCTTGTTCTTCTTCTGAACGTTTGTTGTCTCTTCCGATAAAAGTTTGGAACATGAGAACCAAAAAACGTTTTTTTGAGATTGCGGAAGAGTTCAGGCAAACGTTCATATTCTGGATATGTTGGGAGCAGTTCAAAACATCTGAGCTGACTTTCGGACAAAATTGGGACAATGTCAACAAATTCATCTTTGGTCGGACTGCTTGAAGGTAAGTCCCTTACATGTAAGTAGCTCTGGTAAAGTCTTCTCATTTCTGCTAACTTTTGGAGTATAGCTTCGTAGTTTAGAAGTTTTAATTTTAATTGTCTTATTCCACTCTTGACATCTAAACGGTAACTATCCATGAGGTCAAGAGTAGCTTTGGTAGCTTTAAGTGGAGCTATCTGTTCCTTGACCTCTGCAATTTTGGTTGCAATTGTGGTTTGAGCTCCTTCAAGTTCGCCGTCTATGTCGTTCTCAACGCCTTCAACCATGGCTTGAAACTCTTCATCGGTCCATTGAGATTGGTGTGGGACGAATTTAACTTGCTTCATTCAAAAAATGAAAAAAAAATGTTTTTACTCAAAACGTTAAGGTTGACTGAACTGGTTGGATGTCGCCTTCACAGGTTATGTAGAACGGCTGACCCGAGAAGTGAAGGAGAGACTGAATTGCCAATTTCATATGGGGTAGGGGGTTCTCCTTGTTTGGTATTTTTATCCAAGGACGTTTGTTTAGGAACTTAACAAGAGTTTCTCTTTTGGCGTCCTTTATGTCGTCGAAAGGAGTTTTTTCTGGTATTTGAATTGGAATTCCAGTCGAAGTCTCGAGATTTCAAGGCAGCCCTTCCAGAAATAGCGGTGAACTTGACCTTGGGCTTCATTACCCTGCGCAAGTACTGCTTAACAACTTCATTTATCTCTATAAGGTAAATTGCCTCGTCAAATCCTTCTGGTATTCCGAGTCCTTCCATCCGACAGGAAAAATATTTTCCCGACAACTGGAAAAAATTTTCCGGACAAAGGGAAAAAATTTTCCCGACGACAGGAAGAACTCTTCCAGTTGTCCGTCCGTAAACCATTCAAATTTTCGAAAATTGAGAACTTTTTGGTCGAACTTCAGAAAAAGTTTTTCCTTCCGACAGAAAAGTTTTTTCTTCCGACAGAAAAAGTTTTTTCTTCCGACAGAAAAAGTTTTTTCTTCCGACAGAAAAATATTTTCCATCCCACAGGACACAAACGAATGTCCGACGTCCCACCAACCGAGTCCATTCCCAAACCAGAGGAACCTAAAGCACCAGCCCCTGCACCTCAGTTCCAGCAAGTACCTCCGATTTACTACCAATTTCCACCTCAAGGTTACTACCCACCACAAGGCTTCCCGAACTACCCTCCTCAGCCTATGCCTTACTTCCCCAACCCTTGGATGTTTATGCAAAACCCTGCCCCACAATTCCAATCTCAATCCAAGAGAGACCAAGAGTTCGAAGAAGGTCTGAACCGCTTACGCAAAGATTATGCTACTGCCCCTATGGAAGACGACAGGCTTCAGTCTCTTCCCTCAAATCGACCGATTCGACTCGTACCACAGATTCGGTTCGTGACCGTGAAGACTACCTCAAGCAGTCTGAGAGACTCTTCATCCTACAACCATTTACAGTTGGAGCTCTCAAGAACATGCGCAATTACGAAGGTCAGACACCAGCTGGAGACCGCAAAACAGACGTACTCGCAAGAGCCGTCCAGCTCGTCAAAACAAAGACTGAGATAGTCGACTTCATTCTTGCAGCTTGCCCATACAAGTAAAAAAATAAACAATTACGAGTTAAACTTTTTATTCTTTCTTTTCTGAGTTGTTTAGAGCTGGTTTCTCTTGTAGGAACCTTTCGTACTCTTCCATGGTCATGTAATTGCGAATTTTGTACGCAATTCCAGGTTCGTTGTTTTTGAACCTGATGTATGTAACGCTTCCATCCTCCTCGGGGAAGTAAGCTGCTAACATCTGACCAAGTTTTCTCGGTGACTCGGAGCTCATTAAAAATGTCACTTTTTAAACGTTAAGTTTTTAGTCTTATTTTACCCTTTGTTTACCCTTTGTTTACCCTTTGTTTGTCAAGGTAGTATTGGAGTGCAATTTCTCCAAATTCTCTGTGTCGGAGTTCTTCAGCATTTTCCAAGGTGTACCTGGAGAACTCAAAAAAGTTGTCAAGAAGATACTGCCATGCTGCTCTTCTGAGTTCGTCGGTATTTTGGAAGTGTTGCACCTTCGAGTCTTCGGACATGAAAAATGACACTTTTTCTATTAAACCGTTTTGACATTTCTCATGAGTGAGTATAGTTCTGCCGAACCATTGGAAGAGAAGAAGTACCCTTGCTGGCAAAAGACAAAAATAGTTGCCTTAGTTGTCATTGCAATTGTACTCGTAATTGAATTCATTGTACTTCTCTTCACGTACATAAAACTCAGCAATGGTATTTGCTTTAAGAAGCTACCATCTTACTAAGACTAAACACTTAGATTTTTCAAGCTTGACTTTTTACAATTTGAACTTTGTTTGCGTAGATATGAATTCTGAAAGAAGTATGAGGGTCTTGTATGACTTTGTACTTCTCCCATAGTTCATGTCTGTCAAACTTACCTGCCATGGACTCTTTCATAAGTTCCATGAAATCGTCTTCGGACAATCCAGGGAAAAGTATAATGTCAGTAAGTATTCTTTTAACATCCTTACTTAAACTCTTGGCTGTCTGTACACAAATGACAACTGAGATGTTAAAGTGTCTGAGCTTCTTAAGAATTCGACACATATCTTGTTCTCTGTTCTTTAACAAAGGATGAGAAGCAAAGTCATCTAAGATAAGAAGACACCTATGAGGGTAAGTCTTCCAATCGTAAGATTGCAATTTCTTCGAAATGTATTCTATCTCTTTCTGTTTGTTTCTGAAGTGTTTCTTCTCTAATATTCTCTGCATTTCCTCATTTGGGTCTTTAAACTTAGAATTTATATACTCATTTATAGCATTATACTTCAAAACTCTTCTTTGGTACTTCTTTATCCAATCTAACAACTCAGTATCCTTTATACATACTAACTTAGACTTCTTTATAATATCTTTGAACGAATTGACGGTTTGGTCAAATTGACCAGAAGTACTACAAATGACAACTAACTCATAGAATGGGTTTTTCTCATCTAGTTCTTGTTGTTGTGCAGCCATTTTAAGATAAGTGAAAGTCTTACCCGACCCAGGTGGTGCAATTAGACCTGTTATACCATTCTGAGCAAATAAGAACTTGTCATGTATAGGCTTTATCTGAGCATTTTCTAACTTCCTCTTGTTCTTGTTTAAAACATTCTCAAATTTCTTGTCAATGTCAGCAAACTTTTTTTCTAACATATTTTTAGAAAAATTAAAATTTTTATCTTTTAGAAAATGTCTAGCGATTTCGCTATCTATATTCGAGACAAGCTTTTCGACAGCAAAACATCTGTCGACCATAAAATCTTACATAGTGTAAACAAGAAAGGTGAATTTGTTCTAAAGTTCTGTTTCTGGGAATATGACAAGAACCATAAAACATTAAGCAGAGAAGTCTTTAAGTTTGTCAATGACAGACTTGTTGACAGAGATGACGCCTCTTGGAGAGATGAAGTCCAACAAAAGTTCTTAGAATGCAAAGAAGACACATGCGCTGTTCTTGAAGATGAAATAGAAAACAGAATAGATGAGCTATTAAAGGACAAAGAACTTTTACATAAATATGGTTCTGAGAAATTTGACATAACTCCACCAGAAAAGAAGAAGAGAAAAGAAAGAAAAGAAAGTAGAAGAAAGAAGAAAGAACCTGAACCAGTTCCAGAGAAAAAGAAATTTGACATGTAAAAATAAAATTTTATTTTTAGAACATTTCTGGGTCAATGTCAATGTTCTCTTCCTCTTTAGGAGCAAACACTGGCTTAGACTCTAAAATCTTTTTACCCAATTTACCTTGAACTTCAACTATCTTAGACTCATAATATTCATAGTCGTCTGTCTTCTTTGGTTCATAAGGTATAACAAGTTTGTATGCTTTGCCTTCTTTAAGGTTTGAGAACCTTCTGTCAAAACTTTCTTTGACTGCTAACAAACCTTCTATGTCTAAGTCTTCAAATTTCGCACCATTTTTAGTCACAATAGCAAACTTAACTGGTTCGATGTTCCAAACTTTGCTGAATGAAGACTTTTCAAAATGGTAGAAGTAAACATTCAAATATGTGAATGGGTCTAGTTCTTCTTTAAGTCCTGACATGTACTTGTTTACTGAGATGAATTTTGCCATCTTTTCTATCGGATAAAAAAAAATATTTTTTTTAAATTTACTCATAAAAATTTTTCTTTGTATATACACCATTCTGAACATCTAAAAGACTTTTGACATTTGCCAAGAATGTACGTTTAGAAGCTGCCATATAACCATATTCTTGACAATATTGTTTATACGAATCGTACAATGACCTTTCATCTAAACACTCAAAGTCAGTTTCATCTATGAACAGTTCATATACACTCTTGTTTGCTTCTAACAATGTTTGTCTCTCTTCGGTATGTGGAATTTGTCTTGGATTGAACTTAGAAATATCTAATGTCATGAAATATGAGAACAAATGGTTGTAAAAGTCAGATGTCAAACATTCTGACAAAGCGTCAAAATATTCAGTATCTTGCATATGAGAATCTGACGTTCTGACAACTACATATCTTCTGTCAGAACTTTCTAACTTCATCGGAACAACATTGTTTGAAACCATAATGAAGTTTGCAACATTTTCACAAACTCTTGAGTCTTTATACTTTCTTTCAACAACTCCAACTTTGTCTGTTATAAGACTCTTCAAAGCATCTGAGTTTAAAACTTTTGTTGTATCTATACTTTGAAGTTCATTGCAAACTATAAGTTTCATATTCTCTATTGAGGAGTTAAATTTACCGCAGATGTTTTCTAAGTTTGTCATATTAGGGTTCGAATAACCTTCTAACAGTTTGCACAAGATATCTGTAAAGAAAGTATTCTTACCAGTTCCTTGTTTTCCAATTATAATGAGAGCAGTTTCATTTTTAGCACTTGGATGTTGTAAGATGTTTGCAAACCAACATAAGATATACTCATAGACTCTTTCGTTTCCATTGCATATAATTTCTTTGACATGGTCTAACCAAGCTTCTATAATATTTTCTTTCCATTCTACTTGTTCATATTTATATCCAGTGAAGATAGAATAGAAGTTTGGAGAAGGTGTATAGAACTTTATACCACGAACTGAAAAATCTTCTAACTTTGACAATAAGATATCCCAAGCATCTAACATCTTCATGCCAACTTGTACAACTTTTATTTTCTTAAGTTTCTGTCTACATTCTTGTTCAGACACTATTGTTGCTCTTGGTTTGTTAAAGACTACATCCCATTCTTTCATAACATAACATTCTGGGGCAGAGTCGACATAAATGACTAAACGTTTCAAATTCTCGACTGCTTTGTTATAGTCTCTAAATGGACACATATTTCTGAATGCTTGGAAGTCATAAAAATCTGAAACATCTATTCTGTACATTTTTATAAAAATAAAAAAAATATTTTTTTTATTCTTGACTTTGTTGTTGCATTTGTTGCATTTGTTGTTCTTGAGCTATTTGTTGTTGAAGTTGTTCTTGTAATACAATACTTTCACCAGTTGCATCTTCCAATTCGAAACTTTCTGCCGTCATTGACAAATACATAGGACATAAAAGTTTTACAGGAACAAAGTTTGCGTCAACTAATGTCAACGTTATACTTGCCAAAGTGTTTGAGTTCACTAAGGTTGAAAATTCTGCATTCGAATGAACAATAGGCAAACCAGCAGAGAAAGTATTGTTTATACGCATAAGTATCTTTTGGTCATAGTAGTTTCTGTCGACATTCGAATAACACTTTGAACCTAAGTTTGAAACAATATATAAGATTGGTGTGCTTAATGTCAATGGAATAGACATTCCTTGTATGACACCTTTTCCTGTTATAGGAAACTGTTGGTAGTAAAAACCAGAAATAAGTTTTGTATTATAGCTCATATCGTTTATAGTAAACTCAGTCGGACATCCAAACATAATGAAACCTGCTCTAGTTGCAGCACATGTTACACCCGTACTTAAAGTATTAAATAAGTCAACAAAACCTGTTGGTGGTATATCTGAGTAAGTATCTTCAAAGGAGTATTTTTTACCATTCACAACAATAAAATCTTCTGGTGTCAAAAGAGCAAAACAGGCTTTAGTCGTCATTGTGTTTAAGGTTAGTTTACAATATCGTCCTTGAGGACTTTGTAAGTTTGTTGTTATAGAATTATATGACTCAGGGTTTTTAGTCGTAATAGTATAAACCATTATATCTTCTGCCATTTATATATATTTAAAAGTTTTTCTGAAAGTGGAGAAGAACTTCATCTAAACTTTCACATGGCGTTTCTTGAAGTTCTCTGTCTAAGAAGTTCAAATATTTTGTAAAGACATAGAACTTTCCTTTGTCTACACGAACAAACAAAACAGGGTCTTTCATATCGTTCAAAAGTGTGTAAAGTCCTTTACATGAAATAAAGTCTATATTATTTTTCTTCAAACATCTTTCAAGAAGTTTTGACATTTTTACTTAGCAAATAAATTTTAATGAAATGTTGTGGTCGTCAAATATTTTTATGACGTCTGGGAAACTATACTTTAAGTTCAACGTTTCACCTCCTTTCATAACGTATATCTTGTCAATGGCATTATATGAAACACCACAGCAACTAATGTCGGGTTCTATTTCTTTGATGTTTATATCGTCTGCCTCTGTCAAAAGTTTCAATAGTTCTTTCAAAACTTCATGAGGTGCAATGACATATGAGTTCACTTTTACAGGGTTGTGTTCGACCAAGTTTAACATTATACTTAAAGCTTGACAAATCTTCTCCTGAGTTTGAAGTTTGTCTTTCAGTTGTTGGTAGTCGTTTCGAATATCTGCAACAGAACTTAAGTCTCTGCTAACTTCAGGATATGTTGGTTGTTCTTTTACAGGAGCAATTGCTATACCATCTTCGTCTTCGTATGGTTTCCCCACTTCAACATCTCTGTCTTTGACATTGACAACAACACTTTGACTGTTTGTTTGAGTTGGTGAATTTAACTTCACATCTGCCACCGCCATTAAACCTTTTGAAACACTCACGCTTCTATTTTTCGGAAATGACATTTTACTTAGAATAAAAAGATGGACGTATTCGAGTATCTCTTCGAATTGAAGCAGAACAAAGTTTACACACACAAACAATACAAATACATTGACAGAATAGTTCTTTATACAAACAATGGTAAATGTTATAGAATAGCAATATTTGCTGAACCAAAATATTTCCATAAAGCAAAGAAAGTTGGTATAACTGAAATGGTGAAAGTTCTTGAAGCAGACAAAAATATAACTTCAAAACTTACAGATATTTCTAAAGGTAAGTTTATCTTACAATATTATGTCAAAACTGGCGTACTGTCAATATTTGACGGAGAGAAGTCAGTTCAAGAACAACTTACTGACCTGCTGCCAAAATCTGCTCGATGGAAGCTGTCGTTATGCCAATCTGAGGAGCCCCAGCAGGTTTCATCGAACGAATCTTCAAAAGCATCTTCCGTGAAAAGTGCTATTGGTTTTGTAAACTTCTTTGCTCTCAGTTCATCTGGACCGTCTCTGTCACCAGTATATTGTATTTGAACTGTACCAACAGTTGAAATACCACCCATAAAGTCTTCTGAGTCAGCAAATGGAATGCCAAGCCAAAAGTTTGAACGGTCTCCATTTGTATATTGAGTTTTTTGACCTCCTGTATGAGTCCATACTTTCACATATGGCATAATAGAACTTTGCATTTCAGGGTTAATGGTTGTTGTGAAATTGTTGTTAAAGTTCATAGCATCTAATGTCAAGTTGTATGACCTCATATCCTCAACTGTAGAATATTCTTCTCTTGGATAATATTTGCCATCTATGTTTATATGATATTTAATACCGGGGTTGTAGAAACAAGAATAGTCATTTATAGTTCGTCTGAACAGTACAAACATAGTATCTGCATGTTTCATTGCAGTTGTTAAAGCAATATCTGTTCTTGCACCTGGGTCAGCACTTTGGTTTCCAACTTCACCTGCAAAGTCTTTGACAGATATTTGGTGTATAGGGAACATAAGTGGAACTGCAATATATTTGGCAGCTAAAGCATTTGAAATATCTGGGTCCAACATATAGACTGCAAGTCTGCTTTCTATTCTCTTGCATTCAAATTTTTCGCATGTGAACTTAACTGGGTCCCAAGCAGTTCCAGCAGCATTGAAATAATAGTTTACTTCATTGTTGAAGTTTGAGAAACCAAAGTCTAAGTCAACTTTGTCTTTGCAAAAGTCACAGAACTTGGCTCCACCAGTTCCAGCTACAGTAATGCTGAATGGGTCTTGTGTTGGTGCAATGACTAAGTTATTTTTGCTTGGAGTAAGTTCAATAGAAATTTTTCCTGCCCAGTTTGGCAAGTATCTTAAAAACCTGAAGATGAGGAAAGATGACAAAGGAACTCTAAGTTTCAGTTTTACTTTAGTGGCAGCAGTTCCATCTGAACCAGAAAGGTTAACATAAACTCCTGGAACGTTAGGGTCAAGTCTTCTTATTTTCTCAATATTTGCATACTGGTCTGTTTGTTCTCTAGCTTGTGGTTGTACTGAGTTTTTCAAAGCGAACCATTCATAGTTTGCCCATGTTACTGTTTGAACTAAGTCAGAGTTAGAATATATCTTATATCCCATGAAAACTTCTGGAGCATATTGGTATCCGACATAGAAAATTCCATTGCAACCTTTCTTGTCAGACAACTTGGCAGAAGGTTTTATTTCAATGTCTTGTTCCACGTATAAGAATGAGTTGTCAATAGAAATAATATGAAACCTGTCGCAAGCAATATCTACTGTTGTTGAAGAACCTTCTCCAAACTCACCTACGTTTCCATAAGAAACAGCAGTTGTATATTCGTAAGTTCCAGGAACTATTTCTGACCTTCTAATGGCATTGTCGCATTCGTTATACCATTCGGAAACATTTCCGTTCATGGCATCCAAAACTGTTGGCGTTATATTCTGAGCGGCGTACATTTCATATGGGTAAAAATATAGAATAGTTGGATTTATATATCATAATAGAACCCACTCGGACCAAGCTTTACTTTCTTCCTGACTGAGTTTTTAACTCTTCTTTTTCCTTCATTGCCACTACTTTCACTAGATGAAGTTACTTCTTCACTACTTTCACTTTGTTCTACTCTTCTTCTTTGGTGTCGCTTTTGGTAACTTGCCCTCTGCTTCAAGTTGTTGCATCTTTGCCTCATGTTCACCTAGTATTTTGTAAATTTCCCATGTCCTTTTTGCCTTTGGGCTCTGGTCGCCCAACTCAGGTAACCTATATCCTAGAAAGATTTTGTCATAGTTTGTATTTGAGTCTTCGCGTATTGTTTGCATGACTCTTTCCTGAGTTTCCGGTTCAAGCTCTTCAAACAAAGCTTGTCCATATGGAATAAGCTCGTTTCCAAATATATGTTTTTGTAGCCATTCTGGTTTTCTTTCCATGTTACCAACAATATCTTTTGTGAATGGGAAAGCTTTTACCCAATGTTTCAGTCTTGCGTCATTTATTTCTGTAGTTGGTTTTATTTTGTCAAGGAACATGTTTTTCAATACTAACATTTCATTTGGTACTGTCCATTTGAGTTTTCTTAAATATTCATCCCTTCTCGGTTCATTGTCTGCAAAGTAAGTTTTTATGACATTTTGCAAACTTTCGTTTGCAAGGTCATGTACAATAGGTTCTCTTCCTTCTCTCTCCCTAACTTTCTTTCTAAACTCCTCACCAAATATACCATCTCTATGGTTCTGTGTAGTTCTTTGAGATAAATGTTCTAGAACGTCAGGTGTTATATTTCCATCAGCCATGTTCATTTCATACTGGTCCAAAATATCTGCATCTTTCATATCTTTCAATGGCATTAAAGCCGCGCTGAAAATACCAGATATATCTGGTTCACCATTCACTTCCATTGCGTCTACAACTTCTTGGAATTGTGGTTGTAAGTTTATGAACCACCTATCCGGATTAGCTTTATGACCCCATCTCATTGTAGTTCCATAGTCTGCAGAAACAAAAGTAGGTTTGTTTCCATATTGGTTAGGTTCTGAATGAACTTTAAACAATGTTTCATTTCTATATGTTTTGGTGAAATTTAACCTTTTATTTTCACCGAGTTCAGCCAAATTGAACGTTATATGGTCGTAAGTAAAAAGGATTGTTGTATTTGCGTACACTTTCTTTCAGTTCTTCCATTCTATGCTGAATATTTTCATCTGATGTTGGAGTCTTTTGTATGTCGGCGAACATTTTTCGATATTCTTCTACTATGTCAGCCGAATTTTGCTTAGACTCTTGGAAAGATTCCATATTCTCCTCATACACTTGTTGAGGGTCAAGATTTTTCGGCTGTTCCAAATCTTCATCTAGTTCTGTGAAGTTAGTTTCCAAAGGAGGGACTTGTTTGTTTCCTTCAGGCTCTTCTAGCTGTTGTTGCTGAACTATTTCTTCCATGTCTGGTTGTATCTGAACTTCTTCCTGTGGAGTTTCTTGTACCTCATCTGCTGGCATTTCATATATTCCGAGACCGTTTTTAACAAGTTCCCTATTTAAGCCATCCGCATTCATAACCCTTTCTTCTTTCGTTCCGTCTCTATTTTTTACGCGTTTCATGAAGATAGTTGAATTATCATTTATCTCTGACACCAAATATCTCGGAGTAAATTCATCCATGTCATTTGGATGATATGCTATTAAATCATATCCCTTAGCGAGCTTGTATTTTCCAGGTTTGAAATTATATCCCATTTGGTGCTGAACCATAAAGCTAAATAGGTTCGGGTCAGTATTTCCTTCCTTGAACTTTCTAATAGCTTCTTTATATCTGTCACTAAAGTCAAGAGTATCTGGGTAACCATAATTTTCCTTAAGCATTTTTAAGAATTCTTGGTTTCCTTGTTCTCTACTTCTTTTATGTCCTTGCTCTGTTTGTGGTTGTTGCTGTGTAGTGTTTTGAACTGTTGGTTGTGGTGCAGTGTTTTGAACTGTTGGTTGTGCTGCAGTGTTTTGAACTGTTGGTTGTGGTGCAGTATTTTGAACTGTTGGTTGTGGTGCAGTGTTTTGAACTGTTGGTTGTTGTGTTGGTTGTTGTGTTGGTTTTGGTGCATGCCTGTGTCTGTGTCCATGTGACGATGTAAATGTTTTAGGTAGTCCTGGTGCAGGTGCTTCTCTTGGAGGGTTTGCTGGTATATAAGTTCCACCAGCTGGCACATATGTTCCATCTGCAGCATAATGTCCTACCTGACTTTTCGTTCTTAAGAAAGCATTTACTAGGTCTGTTTTGGTCTGTTGTAACTCTTTTTCTTGACTTTCCACAACAGTTGCTCTAACGGCGTCATAGGCACTTTGAACTGCCTGTCTCGTTGCTGCATCTGTTATTTTCGTCATATTTTGTGCTACTTCTCTTAACTCGTTGTCGAAACCTTCAGACTTAGTTTCTTTCCAGATGAGAAGTCGTTCACTAGTTTCACCTTACTATGAAGAGCTTCGAAGGCGTTCTTAAAGTCAGCATTCATTAAAGCTTCATTTGAACTGTCTTCATCCGCTTGTATTTTTGTCCTTATTGACCCTATAAGTTGGGCTGCTTTAGCGTTGGCTTGGGCATCTAACCAGTCATTATTAGCTTTTATATATTCTGCACTTTTCATTGCCTTTTGCATGGCTGCGTCGTTATTTTTACTTTCTTGTGCTAAGTTTTCATACTGTACGGTTTGGTTTTGCAACTGTAAAAGTTTTTCTGCCTTTACATTTGCTTCAACTTCTTTTTTATACTCATCGCTATCCATATATGTCTTCAGGCTTTTTGTTTTATTTCTTCATCTTTCAGTACTTTATATTGAGTAGTATGGTTTTTCAAAATTTATAACATCTTGTTCCATTTTTGCTACTTCTGCTGCTTTTTCTGACACTTTTTTCGCATATTCCTCTGTACTTAGTTCTTTCAGTTGTTCTTCTTTCTTTTTTTCTCTACGTTTAACTCATTGAGTTTCTTTGTGTGTCTGTCATATTCTAGTTTCTTTTCGTTTTCACTTATTTGCTTCTGTATGTCTATGTTTGACTTTTTGACATCTGTTATTTGATTTTTGAGTGAACTCAAATTCATTTGACTTTGAGGGTTATAAGCTGTTCCGTCGTGCAGCTCCACCATAGCCTGCCATTTTCGCTAAAAGTGCCGCTCTTAAACCTCCACTCTGTGCACCAATAACTCGGTTTAAAAGCATAGGGTTGCTTGACATTTGTTGCAACATAGTGGGGTCATTCATAATTTGTTGTTGCAACTGTTGTTGTGGTGTTAGTTTTACTATTGGATGTTTTAATGCTCCCTTCCTCTTACGTATATTCTTACGTAGCTTACGTGGCATTTTAAGTGAAGTTAAAAAGCGGTTTTTGACAGATGTTTATATGACACTTTTTGTTCAGCACAAAAAACTACTCGGTCAAAGTGTTGTCAGTTTTGTAAAATAACCGTCCTATCTCATTCTATAAGGGGGAAAGGCTTCTCAAAGTATACTTCCTTGGAACGCCCGTAACTTTTCCTGTAGCGACGATAGACCCTTACTTGTCCGGACAAAGTTATACTATTTTGAGTGCTCTACAAAAAAGTCAACGGCGACGACTCTCAAAAACCGTTGTGTAAAAAGTTTTACCGTTGGACAAAAAAGTATATATAGAAAACAAAAAACGTTTATAGTTCATTCAATATTTGAGATGGAACGGTTTGCCAACGGTAACTATTAAATAAAATAAAAAAATAGAGGGGGTCTCCGTTGGTAAAAACCGTTTATTTTAAACTTTTCTATGAGTAGTCCGAAAAAAACAGTTTATTTTTCATAATGGAAGGAAGAAAAAGTGTCGCAAACAATTCGTCGACTACCTCTGCAGTTAAAGTTCCTACAACTTATGTCTCACCATTCTCAAAACCCTTACAACCTCCTATAATACCAAAGCAACTTCCTCATACAATTGCAAACAATTCGTCGACTACCTCTGCAGTTAAAGTTCCTACAACTTATGTCTCACCATTCTCAAAACCCTTACAACCTCCTATAATACCAAAGCAACTTCCTCATACAATTGCAAACAATTCGTCGACTACCTCTGCAGTTAAAGTTCCTACAACTTATGTCTCACCATTCTCAAAACCCTTACAACCTCCTATAATACCAAAGCAACTTCCTCATACAATTCAGGGTCAATCAGACTCAAATTCGAATTCAAACCAACCTTCAAACGCACCAGAACAACACACACATGTCTCAACCTCTCAAACTACACAGCAAACACAAAGACAAACTTCCAATTCTGGTACAATTCCAATTGTACTTACTCATGAAGAAGAAGAAGAATATTTGGTAGAACCAGAAATAAAAGAAAGCGATATTCGTAAGGACGCAGTCAAGAGACTCGAACAATTCATGAAGAATTACCCACAAAACTTAAGCATTCAAGACACAAATGACTATTCAGATTTCTACAATGATATTATTGAAGCCGTCAAAAAATTTGAAGATAATGTTCAAAATCCAACAAACCTTTCAGAATTCTTCTTCAAATTGCTTCCTTATACAGCAAATATCATTGGTTTACAGTTCTGTGACGAGTTTATTCAAACATTCGGTCCCAGACAGCAAAGAAGTCTATACGCACGTCTGAAACTGTTTCATCCTTATCCGCTTACATATAATTGGATTGAAGAACTTCAAGAACACGGAAAGGAACAACATTTCAAGTTCTATGTAGATGTTCCTCAAGGAAAGCTTGCTAAGACATTCACAATACAACCAAAACAATTCTATGAAGACTTTCTTCACGTAATTTCAACTATTGCTATGGTTGAGCCTGAAAGGGTTACATTCGGTCAAAGTGTTTCTCTATATAATGTTCGTCAAGGACTTGAGCCGCTTAAAATAGCCGAGTTTACCTCCTCCTCAGCACAGCTCAAATTGGACTGCGAATTCCAATTTGTTGGAAACTCCAAGTTCTCTCTCCATACACCATTCAACCAACACATCCGTATCTTCATTGCCGGATATGTTGGAGACCCTATAACAAATGATGATGAAGAAGAAATTTCAGAAGAAGAGGAGAAGGAAAGAAGCGAAGACTAAGAAGAAAGATTTCAGAATAAAAATTTTAATTTTAATCTATATAAATTCTTTTTGGCAAAATTTCTTAGGGGCTAGAGGGCACGAAGTGCCTGGAAGCCCCACTACCTTTTTTTTTTTTTTTTTTTAATCACTATATCTAACTTTAATTGGTATTGATGAAATTTACTATATTTCGAAAGGTATTGAATATTCTTTATAATGCAAAAGAAAAGGAAGAAATCAAAACAATTTCATTTACAAATGTTTATATAATTGGTAATCTAAAGAGTGAAAACATAATATTAAAGATATAAGATGCAATTCCTCCACTGTGGTTTTCAATCTCTTCTTAGGAAATTAATATACATAACAAGGGTACGGCGGCACTGCGTTCCACCTTACCCTAGATATGTGAATTTGACACTTTACGAAACCGTTAACGTATATTTTACAACACAAACGACAACACCAACTTAACCTTAAATATTTACAATGCCGCCAACCACTTCACCTCACTAACGTTTTCACAAACGACTTCACTAATGTAAAAAATAAACGTTCTCACTTACAAAAGTATTGCAACTCCTCCCATTGCTGTGCTTCATATAACAGCTCATAATCTTCTGACTCACTTTCTTCTTCATATAGGTCAAAATCACTGTCATAGTTTATACCTGTAAGTTTTGACAAAGCTAATGAAACACGCTTACCGTTTGTATCATATGCTTGTATAAACTTTCCATTATGCTTGTAGTCATAAACGCTCAAACTAACTTTACCTTTTCTCCCTCGTATCTGATAGAATGTATTTTCACGAGGAACGAAGAACAAATTCTTGAACTCATGACCGTTGTAGTTTGTTATCTCAATAGTTTTCGTCATTTATATAAAAATAAAATAAAAAATAAACTTAAAAATTAATGATATCACCACCCTCACACGTATGAAAACATAGCGCAAAAATAAATTTAGGAGAGATGAGTATATCTAACCCGATTTCTAACCTCATTTCTACCCTGTTGAATTCATTGCCTTATAATTCTCTTCCTTTCTCCAACTCTTCTAGCTTCTTCTTAAGTTCAGCAATGTTGTCCTCATGAAGTTTAATCTTCCTTAATATACCTTCTCTATCTAATGGTTGCTTTATCTTTCTAAACTGAACTCTACCATCCTTCATAGTATGAATGTAAAAACCTTCTGGAATAGTTCCTGATTTAATGTATTCTACCAAAAACTTTTGTTTCATTGCTTCAGTGACTTTAGTCGTCATTTCAATCAAATAAAAATTTTAATATTAAATAAAAATAACGTTATTTTTTCAGTAAGGAAACGCAGGAGTTTTACTATTTATTTGAGGAGTAGGTTCTGGTTTAAATGTTGGAGTCGGTTTAGGAGTTGACTTTTGAACAGGAGTTTGTACTTCCATAGGTTCAGGAGTCATTGAAGGTTTTGCTTGTGAAGGCGTTGGAGTTTGTTTAACTTCAGCTACTTCAGTATTATTTACAACATTTGCTTTATTTCTTTTCAACATCATAACTGCTCCTGCTGTAGCTAGCAAACCTAGTGGGAGACCATATCTTATATAAGGACTTGACCAAATGCTATTTTTGACAGGAGCTGGTGGAACACCTAACCTTGGTGAGACTGATCTTTGCCATTGTGCAGCTCGTAAGAAATATTCAATAGGTGCTCCATAATCGTTTGGTAAAGTTTGTTTCATAGATGGTGAAGGTTCACGAGAGCTTGATGAAGAACTCATTTATAAGCTTTAAAAATAAACGTTCATCCTTTATTCCTCACTGTCGTCCGTAGCTAAGTTATAGTCATCTAATCTTATTATTGGGATGCCATTAGCACGCACCTGAATGGCAAAGCAACAATCCCTCATAAATCCAATAAGTGGCTTTGGTACATTTTCAGTTGCTAGTTCAATAGGTCCTTTAACAGACAATTTGTATGTTATTGGAGCAGTAGATGTTTGACCTTGCTGGAAGCAAAAGTCCACTTCAGTTGGAAAACCAATAAGAAATGTGTGTTGTCATAGCTATCCCATTTATGTTCCACACTACCATCATCCACCAATGACCTCATAACATCTTCATTAAATCCTATCATATCATTGTTTGTATTGCAAGCGTTCGCAACCATTTCATAAAATACAGGTCCATATGATTTTTCGGGTTCTGCAGGCATATTTCCATAAGCTCCCATGGAAAGCTGAAGATATTTAAACTTAGGGTTCTCAAAATTAACATAATAGTTGTCTTTCTTTCTAAATAGTGCCCAAATACTTTTAACATTAATAGGCGTATAAGCTGCTGTAAATGTTGCACTTGAACTATCTATATTCTTTGAGAATGAACCGTCCATAGGAATCCAATCCATAACTTTAACAGGAAAACATAAAGCCTCGTTTGTATAATGTTCTACAAGTTCTGTATAAATGTTAGGGTCTAAAGAGAATGACTTTGGATGAATGAAACATTCATTAAAATCCATCTTTGTTCGAAATAGTTGCTGGTTTACAGTTGTAATAGTAACTGTTCCACTAGCTTCTACTGCCTTCGTTATCATAGTGAATGGTTCATTCCATGGAACAAATTTATTTGTCGGTGGATTTGAATCTGAAGCAAATGCAACTTTAAGAGTTGGATTGAAAGCAATGATATCATTTACAGATATAGATGTGCATTGTAAGGCGTCGCTACTGAACTTTACTTTAAGCTGAATGTTTCCTGCAAAAGCTGGAATAAATCAAATAGCTTCTAATGGAAGGAATCTTCTAACAGGAATTCTTAAACGAAGCTTAAAATCAAATGATTTTCCTGATGTAATTGGACCACTAACAATTTGTCCTGTTCTGCATGTTCCCGAATGACTCCATACATCTTCATGTCGAGTCTTTGAGAAAACATCTACTTTCTTTATTTGTTCGGTAGTTTGTGAGTTTGAAGTTATATATGCTTCTTTCTCTTGCGTTTCTTGAGAATATACGATACGACCATTTGCAAGGATTTGATATCCAGCAACTGCATAGAAAGCGTCATCGAAACCAATCCAAAATCCTGGTGGGTTTGTTTTATTGGAACCTGAACCAATTTCTTTATCTACAATAAATTGACCTTCCATTTTATACGTAATGAATGTATTGTAAAGGTCCAACATATTTTCACCAGGAGGTGAGAGATTGAATGTTACCCATGTGTTATCTTTAGCAGTTCCAGGTTGTGATGGAATCTTTGCGTCAGAATATTTTCTATTAGTGTCACCAATTTGAACTGCATTGTCTATGATATCGAAATATGAGCGAATCTGATGAATATGCTCTGCTGGAGTAAATTCGTTTAGCTGTTCGTTCTGCATGTATTTACTTCAGATAAAAATATCTATTTACTTCATTATTCTCACTCTTCTTCTTGGCATTCGTGGTGGAAGTTGTTTCTTGACATTTTCAATGAACTGTACATTCTCTTTTGTCTCAACTTCTTTCACTGGCGGGTCAGGATTCTTTGACTCGGTTTGTTTTTCAATGAAATTCACGAACTTTGCAATAAGCTCTTGGTTCGTTATTGAAAGTACATCTGGCTTCTTTTCTTCTTGTTCTTTTGGTGGCTCAGTTTGAACAGAAGGTTTTATATGGGCTTCGTGGACTTCACCCTTGCCATACACCTTAATGTTGTCGCTTTCTGCATTCGCTAATGGAACCTTTCTTTTTCTTACGTATATTTTACCATCTTTACTCTGACTTACGTAATAGAAAGGATGTTGTATTCCTCTTGCGTCATTTAATATAATAGACTCTCGCTCTGATTTTGACAAGCTCATTTTACATCGGTTAAAGTTTTAATTTTGTTTTTTTATCTGCAGTCAAATGACTCAGACAAGCCCTACGGACAAGACCCAAGGGGTCATAGATGTTGAAGCATTGAAGAAAGAAATTCGCGAGCAAATTTTATCCGAACTGAAGGAACAAAAACAAGAACAAAAGCCAGAGAGACCAAAGAGAAAACTTAGTGAAAAACAACTTGCTGCATTAGCTGCTGGAAGACAAAAGAACCCACGTTTGCTGGCGAAGAAAGCTAGAGAAGAAGCTGAAGCAAAAGCTAAAGAAGCTGAAGCAAAGAAAGAGTAAATGGTTTATTTTTATCCGAATTAAATGTATAGACAAATACCTTTATCTGTTGCGTTCAGTAGTGAAAACCCTGACGTCAAAATAAAGGGGAACAGAGTAACGTTTAAGTTTCCAACAGACTGGATTGTGAACATAAATGAAGAGAAGTACATTGGCATAACAAATATGTATATAACACGTGCTTTCAGAAAGGTTGACTTTATACTTCAAGTCGAGATAGAAAATGACGAACAGTCTTTAAGCGCCCAAAACATTCACATATACAAATACTTTAAAGACGATACAACATTGCAACAATGTATGATTTCATTTAATGAGATGTTTGAGAAAAAGTTTAACATTGAAGTACAAACTTTACAGCCTTTACGTGAGTTTCTTGCACAACTGAAAGAAGAAGGTAGTCAGCCACAACTTATAGACTTTCATTATGAATTTAATGAAAATGAAGATGGAACACATGACTGTCAGTTTGTTATATATTCACCATTCAATGAAGTCGCTAAAGAGAAAGAAAATCCATTACGTATAAGATTTCAAATCTCTGAACCAAGTGATGATTTCAAAAATGTTTTCAATTATGATGCAATGCTTCCGAGGAAAAATGAATTTTCCGAAATTAGATTTCCAGGTATTTGGGATAGAAAGCAAGCTATATTATATTCAAACTTAAGTAAGGGAGTTGAAAATGAGTTCATTGGTCATACAAGAACTTCACCACTTCCTAACCCTAAATACTATAAATTAACTGGCTTCAATCGTGAGTTTTGGATAGACATGTTCTCCACTCATGACCATAACTGCCCAGTGTTCTTACCTCCAGACCATAAGGACTGTCTCTACATTGAAGCACAACTCTTAAACTCTACCATCGCAGTATTGTAAAATCTACGCTAGTTTTATTTTTATCACGAATGACCTCATTGCTGACAAAAATAAATGACCTCATTCATGACCTCATTGCTGACAAAAATAAATGACCTCATTCATGACCTCATTCATGACCTCATTGCTGACAAAAATAAATGACCTCATTCATGACCTCATTCATGACCTCATTGCTGACAAAAATAAATGACCTCATTCATGACCTCATTCATGACCTCATTGCTGACAAAAATAAATGACCTCATTCATGACCTCATTCATGACCTCATTGCTGACAAAAATAAATGACCTCATTCATGACCTCATTGCTGACAAAAATAAATGACCTCAGAACTTCAACTTACGAATAAAGCTTGTTTTAGTCGTTATTGAGAAGTTAAACTTTTCAGCAAAGCAAGGACTAGAAGACTTACATAAGTCAAATCCAATCTCTTGACCATCATGAAGTGCTTTGTAAAGTTTCATTAAACTGAACTCAGAGTCTTTGTCATATGTTCCAACAGGTATCTGAATGTTCTTATCTTCATTGTAATAGCATTGTATAGCTTCAGGAAACATTTCCTTAGCTGTTAAAGCAAGAACGTCTTGTTTGACACCTTTGCAACGTGCATGAAATGCAACTTCATTTAAATCATTCGTGAGTAAGTCTATGTAGGTCTTCTTTCCACAAAATATTGACTTGTATGCTAAACTTTGTTTTCCAGGTGTTATTTCTGCGAAGTCAGAATGAAATTGACCAAGGTTCTTTCCTATAAGTTCGCGACCGTATCTCTTCTTAAACTCTGCTGCAAGCTTTGGTATGTCTTCATTGAAAATATGCATGCTATCACAGTCCTGGTAAAATATTTGAAGTCCCATATCTTCAGCAGTACAGAATACTTCGTTCATTATTCTCTTCGACATTGACAGAATGTTAACACCAAGTGGACAGAAGTTAAAGTGTCTGCAAATGCTTTTCGTTAGCTTGAAAATAGTTTTATCTGAACCATCCAAACCTTCGAACTTCAATATATGGTTGTAGTTTCTGATGGCATATCTTATAGCATCTTTGTCATTTACTATGGTTATTTTTGACTCAATAGGAGATAGAATAGTTTTGCCATAAATACTGTTCAGAATGAGCTTTATATTTTCTTGCAAAGGATTTCCTTCTTTCTTATACTTTAACCTTAACTCAAACAACTTCTTTACTTCATCTCTTATTCTAATATCTCTGTTTCCATCGTAATAGTATCCTTGCAACACTTCACATTTGACACCTTGATATTTTATGAGGTCTTGTAATGTTATATGGTCAACATACATTAAACAGCAAGTGTTTGAACTTCTGGGAACGTTAAGTTCTGGATTTAGTTCAGGGTCACAAACTATTAAAGGAAAGTGTCTATGTATTCCAATCTCTGTTATCTTAATGAGAACAAAGAAGCCAAACATAAACTTTTCACCAATGGGTTCCTTTTGGTCGTCATCGAATAAATGTCTCATGAGATACTCTGTGCTTAACATTTCTTTCTTCATAACCTTTGGAATACCTTCTAAAGTATAAAGTCTTGCTATAGCTGATGGATATAATGAAACAGCGTCGAAGTCAGCAATGAGTTTCTTTTCGCTCTTTTGTTTCATGTTATCTGACAGCATACATCTTCCACCTTGAATGCATCTCGAAATAAATTCTCTTGGTTTATTTGAGTGGTCATAAAGATTTCCATTCGGGAAGTACACTCTGTTCTCAAACAATTTGTTAGCAATTGAACAAATGCTAACGTAGTCATAAACGTTTAAATCAAATTCTTTTAATATGTCATTGCGGAACTTAACAAAACCTTCTCTTAAAATTCTTACATCTTGTTTGCAATAAAATGTGCTATACTTTTCTAAGTCGAAATGGTTTTCATCTATTCTGCAACCTTTGATGGAATCTATGTTTTTCATGAACGTATCCGCATCCTGGATAAACTTACACGCTTCAGAAATGACACCAGTTCTGTTGTCATTTGCTAACAAAACACTGCTGTAGTAGTTGTATGGAAATACTTCTTTCGGTCCTGTTTGTAAGTTAAACATAGCAGGAAATAGTTTAAGCTTCTTATTTATAACAGTGTATGAATCTTTAATAATAATTGCCCTTCCTTTATATAAGCCAGTTATTTGCATTGTTCGTGAACCTTTAATGATGGGAGTTCCTTTCACTTCTGTCATGTGTCTTAAGATGAAGTTTATATCATAACTGAGGTTATGGAAATATATTAAACTCTTGTCAGGAAGTCGTTCCAAAAATTCTGTTGCACAGTTCTGACCCCAAATGCTTTCACTCACTGAACCATCTTCACCGTCATAACAAATGTTAAAGGCTTTATGAACTCCATCGGTACTGCACTCAAAGTCAGCAAAGAAAACGTGCTCAGGAATGAACTTGCACTTATTTTTATTTACTTCTTTTGACTCGGCTTTCTTCTTCAGTTGTACACAATACTTTGGAGCATATGTCAAATCTTTAAATGGTGCAAGGTTCTGTTTATATAAGTCAGTCGTATATGTAAAAAGTTCTCCATAAGAAATAGGTTCGAAATATTTGCACTCCCACAATGTTTTCATAACATCCCATAACGGTGTTGTTCTATCATAACGAACAATATATTTGTTCTCTCTCTTTGTATAAATCTTCATCTGTTTCTCAATGTTCATTCCACCACAAGCTTTGAGAATTTCTTTATAATTTATGATAAAATATGTTGTCATTGGTAATCTTTCATTTAGCATGTAGTGGTCTTCAACAAGAAGTAAGTCAATAGTTCGAACAGTTTCACATTCTTTTGGTATGTATCTCTTTATTTCATTATGTCTTGAGTCATTGAAGTAACCAATGGTAACATTAAATGCTATACCTGTTGCGTCAGAAATTTCTTGTACTTTACTTTGAGGAAAGTCTCTAACACGAATGACTTCTCTCATGTGGTCAATAGTTTCTTCATTTACTCCAGCCTGAATGCAAGCATAAACGAAGCAGTTATCTTCTGTCATAAGTGTTGCAGTTCTTTTGTTCAGTTCATTGAAGATTTGGTAGCGTTCAAGATTTATAGGTAATGTGCAAAGATACTTCCAGAACTGACCGCTTCTCTTCTTATAAAACTTCTTTTCACCATTATCTTTCCAAAAGCTTTCTATAAGTGCTGGGTTTCCTGTTTGCTTAAGAGCTTCCAAAATGGCTTTCTGGTCATTTGTCAGTGTGCTTTCATCTCTATATGGTCTCTTTTTTGGTTTGCCTTTCTTTACATCTGACATCGTTAAGCCTTCATATTCTGTTAAATCATACATCTTTATTTCAGTAAGATTCTTTATGTTTGTCAAGAAGAAGTCATAGTGCATTTCAACAATACCTGCAGCATTTGCTTCTATCTCTGATATAAAGTTCTCCTTCAAGAGCTGATGTAGTAATGTTCCAATATTATTGAGGTTTAACGTAGAACATTCATACTTTCCACCAAGTTTATACCATACCATCCATCTTTGTTGGGAGTTTATTTTAATCTTCTCTAAGAGTCTCATGAAAACCTTACCGAAATGTTTGTGTAAGTAGTCTCTGTTTGGTTCATCTAAAGCTTCGATGTTAAAGTCAATGAGTCTATTGCCTGTCTTAACATTCCTCTTCCTATTCTCTTCATCTTTCTTTAACCATCTCTCACCTTCTTTTGGTTTGTCGTCAATGGAACGAAGGACATCGTTAGCTTTGCGAACTTGTTCTATAGCGCTCTTAAACATCTCTCTTCTCTGTTGTTTCAGTGTGTCGTCTCTTCTTCTTGTTTCACCAACGTTCACATTTGTTATGTCATACATTTCTCTTCTTACTTCATGAGGTACTGAACGTCTATGATATAAGTCAATAGCAACGTCATTTAAAGGAAATGCTCTTGCATGGACTTCGTCCTCGCCGCGTTGCGGCTTTATGAACTCATGAATTCTATCATAACTTATTGCACCATTATAGTCATTGAGGATGTCAGCGAGTGCTTTTTTGTTTGTTGCGTAATGCTTTGCAACATCTATATTAGCTTCTGTAAGAAGTTGTTTTATTTCCGAGTGTTCTAACTTAGACAACTTCCGATACATCTTTAGTAGGAAATAAAAAATATTTTTTGAAAAAATTAGATTAGATTTTTTTAAGTTATTTTTCAAAATAATTTAATATTTTTATTTTAATGAAACACATGCAAGATTGCAAGTTCTTTTCATACAATGCTCTCGCTACTGCCATCAAGAATGAGTTCAATAATGCTTCAAATGTTAATGTTATCTTTAACAAGAAGTTTGTGAAAGAATCTAAGTTTGGTCAGTATGTCAGACCATTAGCTATCGTCATTGACCGCAAACGTTATACTTCACAAGAGTTAGCAGTAGTTTTGAAACAAAAGAGTTTCTTCGTGAATGTCAAAGATACTCATTATACTGTCATAAAGAACTCTAACATTGACTTCTTCAGTATTGCTTTAAATCTTTCCGAACAGAAAGAATATAAGAAGGGTGAAACAAATGTGAAATATTATCCTTCATCTCTGAAGACAATAACGAACAAAGATGTTATACAGAAATTCTTACCATAGGTTGAAGAAGCTTCTATTGACATTGACGAAGGAAGTGAAATGGTTGAAGAAATAGACCCCGAAGCTTTATAAGAAAATTTATTTTTGGTTAGTCTTCATATGGATATTTTACAACAATTAAATGGTAAAAACAAAATAAACTTGACGAACAGAACATTCTCTGTTCGTCAATTATGTTCGACATGGAGCGTTTATGGAAACAATTAAATGGTAAAAACAAAATAAACTTGACGAACAGAACATTCTCTGTTCGTCAATTATGTTCGACATGGAGCGTTTATGGAAACAATTAAATGGTAAAAACAAAATAAACTTGACGAACAGAACATTCTCTGTTCGTCAATGTTGTCGTGACTTCTTCGTTAATGTTGTCGTGACTTCTTCGTTAATGTTGTCGTGACTTCTTCGTTAATGTTGTCGTGACTTCTTCGTTAATATTGTCGTGACTTCTTCGTTAATGTTGTCGTGACTTCATTCTTCCTCTGTGAAGTTGTCGAAATATTCTGTTATTTTTTCCTTCAGTAATGTTAAGTCTTCTTTGAATGTAAGTATTGTGCAACCTTTGATGTCATAGTGTGTTTGAGGAAGAGTATTTTTGACAATTTCCTTTATTTGCTCATTCGGTGTCATTGAAATCGGTAAGTTTTCACGATAGAACCAGTTTCTGTCAGATTTATATATTTTAGCGAGGTCATAAAAGCTCTTGTTGTTTCTTCTGACTAAATGTAACATAACCATATCTTTATCTTCTTCATTTTCCAACTCTTCAGTGTAAATCATATACTTATAGCTCTTCTCCTTTCCTTTTGGTACCGAACGTGGTATTCTTTTCTGTATGCTTTTGTCTTCTTTCATCATATCTTCTCTCTGCTTTGTCCAAAGTTCGTCAAGTAGCATAAGTATGTAGATTGCATAACGGGGCCAAGCCCACATTGCTATTGAACTAACTAGGAACTTATGAACATATATACCTTTTAGATGTGATGGTAAGTTTTGTCTGTCTTGGTACATCTTTTTAAGTTCTACATGTTCAAACTCACTGAGGAGTTCATGAGTGCTATTTAATTCAAACCATTCATTTGGTGTTTTATTCTCTGGAGCAAAACATGCTGTCAAAATACTCTGCATTTGGTACATGTCATCTTTGACTGAACGAATGAGTCTCAATTGTTTGTTATACTGTATGTATTCATATTCTTCATTAATGGCTTCATGGACTATAACTGTTGTTGTGTTCTCTGTTGTTGACATTACTGTCTTTACATATGAGATAAAAAAATAAATAAAAATAAAACTAACTTTATTTTTATCTTTTATGAAAATTCATGAAATTTGGTCATTTTTCAGCAACAAAATGAAAAAGTTTAGAAGAATTTTCTTATTCTTTCTGGCTTATTTTTGTCTTTCCATACTCCCGCTCTAATGGTCCCAGATGTGTTGGCTTGACTCTCTCAAGTTCTTAGATGGTATAACATCTTCAACGCCTCCTTCATATCTTACTTTATAAGTGTCATCGTTTATGTTGTATCAAAGTATTTCAATAACCACTCCTCGCTTTGCTTCGTCAATGGTTTCAGCAAGTTTGCCATTACTACTTTCAACTAATTTATGACGAGGATAAACGCAATGGAGTCGTCAGAGCTTTTATAAGATATCCATTACCTTGCGTAGAGTCTACGATATAATAGTTTCTTACTTAACCTTAAAGTTCTTTGTCAACGGTTTGTCGTCAAGAACTACACGAACTTTTGTCCAGGAATGAGGGTAAATTGTGTTGAATTTCTGATATTTTGTGTTTGACTTCGTTCTTTTGTATATACTTTTCTTCTTGTTGTTGTGTCATTGAATTTGGTGCATGTCCTGTTGTAGAATGTGTTGAGGAATTATATACTTCGAGAAAATGTTTCATTGTTTCTTCGGTAAAGTCTCGCTCTTGATTTAAATCTCTGAGAGTCCTTATGAAGCGGTTTATGATGCCGAGTATGTTATGGTTATGGTCTTCAGTAGTGTAGTGAGTTATGTTATGCTTAATGAGAAATTCTGTGATTTCATTGCTGAGGTATGCACTGTCTTGGTCTGATGTTAAAGTACTTGGGCTATGTTCTGCCACGAACGTCTGCAAAACTCTTAACACTTCATGAGTTCCTTTATTTTTCATTGGATATGCATATGCTTTGCGAGTGTTAACATTAATGAAGATGAGGAATGGTTTATGTCCTCCTTTTCTGCTTTGAATGAGAGTGTCAAATTGGTATGCGTCAGGAGCGTTGGAGTAAATTGGTAAAAAGTAGTCGTAAGGGTTTATTTTTGTTTGATGTACAACATTTTTGTCAAAAAAACCTTTTCACTTCAGCTCTGTTAGTAAATCCCCAACTCTTTGCAGCTTCATTGAACTTCTTAAATGACCTCCATGGATGTTGTTCGAATACTTCTTTCAAGCTCATTTATGTAAAGTTAAAGATTTTATTCTAGGCTCAAGCGCGTTCATTGAACGCGGTACCATGCGAATATAGTCACAAATGGTGGCATATAATCTGCACCCGAGCCTGTTGGATTTGTTGTGAAAGTATGGACATGATTTCCTCCTGGTTCAGTTGGTCGAAAAGTCTTTTTTGCTGAATTGTTATAAGATGGAGATAAAACGTCATTGCCAGCTTCATACTCTGAGTTGTATAATGGGTGGTCTCTTAATGAGTGGCTATGGTCGCCAGAAAAGTTTGTAGTTCCTTGTATGAGTGTGTGGGTGGTAAGTTGCTTCTTTAATTCTTTTCGAAACCTCCTGTTTTGCTTTGAATATTTAGCACAGTATAAGAATTTATCTACAATCTGCTTCCACGTACCAAAACCTAAAACTGTTGCTGGATTTGTTGAATTCATTGACGTATAAATAGAACCAACAGGATATATGGTTTGAAGTATTTCAGTCTTTAATGTTTGAAGCTCTGTTTTGTCGGCTTTCTTATCTAACATTGCTGGTAGTTCATATGCTTCAAAGTTTCTGGCATGGTCTTCGATATTCCTGCAACTGTTATCTAAATTGTTAAGAGTATCTTTTACGCTTGTACTCGGATTCTCTAAAGGTGCACTTGAACCAAGGGTATAGTTCAATATTATGTCGTCTGCTCTAACAGTAGTGAATGATTTATGTGTATGTTCTTTGTCAGCTTTCTTATCTAACATTGCTGGTAGTTCGTATGCTTCAAAGTTTCTGGCATGGTCTTCGATATTCCTGCAACTGTTATCTAAATTGTTAAGAGTATCTTTTACGCTTGTACTCGGATTCTCTAAAGGTGCACTTGAACCAAGGGTATAGTTCAATATTATGTCGTCTGCTCTAACAATAGTGAAGGATTTATGTGTATGGTTCTTGTCAGCTTTACTATTTAATGTAGCTTGAAGTTCATTTATATCGGAGATATTGTGTTTATGAGATTTCAAAACTTTGTTCGTTGCGTCAAGTTCATCTTTGTCAGCTTTACTTTTAATAGCATCTTCAAAAGTTATTTTTGCCTTAACTCTCAAAGTAAATCTTGGTTCAACTAATACACCGTTAACAGAGAAGTATGAAGCATAAATTTCATCGTTATAACCAAATGCTTCTGGTGCTTTACCTGTGTCATACTGTACAGTACAGCTTATGTCATAACCTTTAGCACGAATGAATTTATATCTTCTTTCATTAACATCTTCTGTCTTCACTTTTTCATCCTGTGTTAAATATCCATGGTAGTCCGTTATAATCTGTTCGTCTGAACTTATATAATGAACATGGTTTTTATCTGCTTTTTCGGCTAATTTCTCTTCTATCTCATTTATTTCAAGTTCATGCCTACCACCACCTCCTTCAGAAGTATTTTTCTTCAGCTCTTGAAGAACGTCCACTTCGCCATCTTTGGTGTCAATAATGAGACTTTGAGTTAAAACCTTTCCTGTCTTAATGGATGTTTGTAAAACTTCTTCTTCACCGTGTTCGGGGTCATGGTCGTCATCATATCTTGTGAAATCAGAGATGTTGTCATACATTAAGCATATCTGTCTCAAAAGTTCTGCTATTTGAAACTGGAACGAAAGATATACAGAACTTTCATCATCTCCTAAAGTCAAGGTCTGCTTTCTTAAGTATTTCTTGAATGTATGCAATGAGAACAGAGTACCTTGGAAAATATTCGAACAATATTTCATTAGCTGTTGGTTTTGGTGGTTCTTCTGGAGTTTCTGTGTTTCAGTTCCTTCTGTAGGTTCTGTTGGAGTTTCTGCATCTCTTGACTTCAATGCTCTTGCTCTCAAAGACCTAAATGTTAGAGCACCAGGTTTTACAAAGGACTTTATAAATGCTTTAATAGTTCCTGGTAAGTTATTGTTAGCATTAAGTAAGTTCCTTATGCTTCCATCATGGACGTCCATAGCACTATGTAAAAAATCTATACTTTTCTTGTAGTCAGCAATAGACTGACTGTGATTTTTAAAGATTTGTCAATACCTTTAAGCCAATCTTCATGCATGTCTGATACTGAGCCAAGAATATCATTTGCTTCCTTTAGTGTATTTTGTGCTTCTCGTAAAGTATCCAATCCCGTACGTGCATTGTTTGCTATACGTCTTACAGTATCTATTTGACTCCTTGTTTCTTGCATCCAACCAGATAAAGTTTTAATAGTATCCGAACCATTTGAAATGAAGTTCAAAGCATTTTTAACGTCATCTAAAACTTCTTCACCAAGTACTGCCCATATCTTTCCGATTTGGTATTGAAGAACTCCATATGAAGCAGCTGTTAAACCAGTATTTATAAGGTTCCATATCCATGATTTAGCAGTTTTTCCATCCTTTCCATCTTCACCATCCAAACCGTTTTCGCCTTGAGGTCCTTGTATTCCTTGTATTCCTTGTATTCCTTGTGGTCCTTGAGGTCCGGTGTCACCCTTCTCTCCTTTCAGTTCATCTTTATGTTCGTTATAATATTCTAATGTCATAAGGTGTACATCATTACTGCTACCAGCAACGCCGAGAATTTGTTTCTCATTCATGACTAAATTCTTTAGGCATTTAATGTTGTCGTCAAATCGAAAGCTCTTTAACAATTCAATGAGAACATTTAATACTTTCACTAATGAGGCATCTACTGTAGAATTTATATATTGCACCGTTCCATCATTTATGATGGGAACCTTGCTTGTTGTAATGAATGGGTCATAAGTGTTAAAAGTATCGAAATCAATGACTTTTTTAGTTTTTCCATCGTCAATGACTAAATCATTGCCTTCAATGGTTAAAGTTGAGTTTTCGTTTACTAGTTCATGTGCTCTTCTTGCTTCATTTGTTTCATACGCATATGCAGCAATAGTCATATTTTAATGAGAATAAAATGTTGTTCTATTTGCAAAGTACAGACCCAAACGAATACGGGACAGTAAAGCTACAAACAAACTTAGGTCTTCAGAATGAAGCGCTTGCTTTCAGAGTTGTTGACTTCAATACTATCGCAACTTTTGTCATAACAGATGAAACAGATTTCATAGAGATTGAAATAGATGACAAAAGAAGTGTTATAACATTTCCTAACAGAGCTGGGTATAGAATAGATAAAATTGTTGGAGTCATGGATACTCTCATAAATGAAGAAACTATTGACAACATAGATGTCGAACTCTCTTCTGAGGGAACATTGAAGTTCAGCAGCGAGAAAGAGTTTAAGATACCAAGAATGAGTCATAGAGTTCAATTGCTTCTGGGTGCATACCATATGACATTTCCTTTGAAAAGTGTTGACAAAACGATTGAGATGAAATCTGTTCCATATGTATGTTATGGCAACTGTTTGTACATTGAGTCAAAAATAGCTAATGTCACAGGTATTTCAGGAGTTAATAGTAAAGGTTCAGTAGAATATAAGTCTTTCTGTTATGAAGTAAATTCAATGTTCATTCCAAACGTTCCTGTCATAGCAACTCATTTAGGTAAATGGGTTCGCATTAGTCCTCATAATTTGAAAGACATGCAATTCAGACTTGTTGACTTTCAAGGAGAGCCTGTAGAACTGAAGGCACCAGTGCGAATGACTGTTGAAGTTGACTTTTTAGAAAATATTAAATGCAACAGCTTACAAGAGAACTCAGAGCTAAAAATATAAAGTATGAATGTTATGTATTAGGTCATGAACTTTGGTTGTTGCTGTTTGATGAAACAAATGAGTTAGTTATGTCAGTCAAGAGAACAGAAAAATATTGTGTTAGTGAAAACTGCACCAAGTCAATAAGATTAGGTTTGCATTATGAAGATGAGTTCGATACTGTTGAAGAAGTTTTGGATAGATATTACAAATTGCTTTAATTTACTAAAACATATTTCAAGCAAAGTTTATATTCTGTTGAAAGTTTTGTATATTCATTCGAATATTTATACTTAAACTCAACTCCTGTAGTTCCTGGTGTTTCAATGATGCGGATGTTACCTATTTTCATGAATAGTGGAGTTTGACCACAGCATTCGATTTCAGGGTCGAGATAGTCAATGACACATTGTTTCCCTGTTATTCGTGAGATAACATTTTCAAGGTCCTCCTTTGTTAGAATTATTTGGTTCTTACTTATAAGATTTGTCAAAAGCTTCTTATCGTCTTTGAGTAAAATTGTTTGGTATAACTGAAGAAGGTAATGGTCTACGTTATCTGAAGGATTTGTTTGAACATTTGTGTAAGGGTTGTCGTTGGCTTCTCTTGAAAGAACTTGGTCCAGTGGTGGATACTCTAACTTAACATCTGATGTAGCGTTAGCGTTTGAAGCTGTGTTTAAATTCACGGCGCCATGCTCCAAGACCGAAGGTCCCGATTTAAGTTCTGGTTCTTTTTCTTTCAAACACTCCGAACTATAGTTCTTTATGACAATATTGTTTGTCGTTCGTGAGTCAACATTTGATGTTGGTTCAATTGGAACATTAACGGCACCAGCTAAGATGGATTTGCTTCTCATTTCATATAGAATAAAAACCTTTTATATGTATGAAATGAACAATATACTCGACAAGGGTTTGAATGTAAAGCTAACGAATGAAAATATTGTTGAATTCACTGAGACAGGTGCTGTGTATAAAGATGTAGAACTACTGAACAAAAGAGCTAAGGTAAGAAGCAAGAACATGAACAAAGGGTGGAAGCCTATAAAAATTTATGTCAATGATGGCTCAGGAGGTTCAAACATAAAGTATGCAGAAAGTTATAGAGTTTATGCTCTCAAAGGTGAAAAGCCTTCATTTAAGAACAGCTATTCTAACGCATATCCTCAAAAGCTAACGGATGGGGAAGTGGATGATATGAATGACAGCAAAAATATTAACAGAAATGGCGACAGAGATGCATGGAATTTGTTTACCATCAGTCAATTGAAGGTTAAACTTTAAAACAATGTTGGTCGTTCCCATGGAATATTTTTGACTTTAATGGTATTAGTCATGATATGAATCTCAAGGTATGAACGAGGAGAGATGAGAGACTTATATGCTTCCCAAATTTCTTCAAAAGGTAATGTTATACCTGACTGTTTCCAAATGAGTTCAATATCATAGCGTGAGAAACCTTGAAAGATAACGAAGTCAGTTATGAGACGTTTTATGTTTAAAGCAAGGAAACGCCATGTTTGCATAAGTATTGCTACAGTTAAATGGTAATGTCTGACTTTAGTTATGATGTTAGCTAATGGTGAGTCAGGCTTTGACACTAAACCTTTACCAGCGAAGTCGTCACAAACTAATAAAGTGTTTGATGGATATTTTTTGAAGGGGTATTTTGAAAGTTTTGACAGAATGTAGTTTGTAAGTCGTTTCATATCGTAAACTCCTGAGTATTGACGTAAGTGGTGTTTGTCAATAATTCTTTCCATCTCCTCAGAAGTCTTTTGCATTCCTGACTGTATGAACTCTACGATAGCATAATATTTCCTCTTACGTCGAATGTAACGTTGAAGAAATTCAATGAGTTCACTGTCTGGAACTTTAACGACAGAGGCTTGAACTTTTGACATAAATGTTTTCGCTGTTGAATCCATAGAGTCTGAAGTTGCTGATATAATGATTTGGTCATAGTAAGAGTCGTTTCCTAAACGCTCTGTTATGAGTATATGACGAATGAGGTTAAATGTCTTACCTGAACCCATCTTTCCACAATAGAAATACACACCATTTGAACAGAACTCATAGTCCTTACTGAAAGGAAGAATGAGAGAACTGTTGAGCTTTTCACTGCTTTCATTCATGTCTTCATCTACGTCATGTATTAAAAGCTTCATTTTATCTCCATTAAAAATGCAAGTCAGAAATATTCAGAACATAGCACCGAGTCTAACTGACAAGAGTATAAAGATATACTATGAACATGTTATGATGAAACCAACCAAAATTCAAGAAAGTCAGTATACTTATGAATATCCAAGACACTGGGTAGAGTATGTAGGAGGTGAGAAAGCTATTGAAATAAGACAGGTTCGAAGTATTCCAGCAGGAAGAACAATATTATTGAAGAACTTTAATGTTTTGAGATATAATGATGAAACAAAGAAGCAAGATAGTTTCCCTGTTGCTGTGTATGTGAACTTAGATACAGGAGATGACATGAAAGTTTTCAACACAAAGCTTCAAACGGTAGTGAGAGAACAACTTACTGCGGAAGGACATCCATTACCTTCAGAAGTTACCATAGCATATAATTTTGAAACAAACTCAATAGATTTTAAAGTCATCTCTGCAAAGAAGTCAGGATTTACATTTAATGAAGCAGATGTATATTCGAATGAAAACTTCAAAGCTATTGCATGGTTAGATAATGACGATTGCTTTAAGAAAATATTTAAATACAGTGGCTCAACGATGTCAATAGATGACCTTCGTGGAATGTTACCATCGACGTTTACAGTAGAAGGTTCAGCAGGATTGCTTACAAGATTGTCAATTGGTGGTATTTGGTCTCGTGAGAACATTGTTATAAAATCCAGTATAAGTGAATTTGCTGAAGAATCTATATTATGTCTTTCAAACTACATGTATTCGCCGCCGAAGCATTATAGTATAACAAACTTTGTCAGTAAGTTTAACATAAGACTTGTCGAACCTTCTTCAATGAAAGATGTTGTGCTACCCAAAGACGGAAAGGATGGACTCATTATTGAGATGATTTTAATAGCATATTAAATGAGCTTGTTCTTGAAGGTCATTCATGATGAAATAACTGTTGTAGAAGATGTTAGCAATTGTTCAGACATTTTGAAGCGTATAGATGATATAAGAAAGAAGTTAGATAGACCGCAAAGCGGTGAGGGCGAAGCCCGTGAGAACGCTTATGTTTCATTGACTTTCTCCAGTAACGAGAACTTTTATGAGATAATATTGAAGAGAGATGATTTTAATATGGTGTAAATGGTAGCTTGGGCAGCTTTAGGCGCAATGGGAACAAAAGCATTAGCATTTGGAGCAAAAGCACTTGGAGCTTATGACGCAGTAAATAAAATGAGTGGAGGAAGGGTTTCGAAGACATTAGATGCAAATAAAGGGAAGATTGGAGGCTGGGTTGCAAAGAAGTTAAGATTAAATAAAATAGGGCTCATAAATAAAGCATCCAATTTGGTTGCGACTGAGTCAGAAAATGCTTTAGGAAAGGACGATGAGTTTGCAAAACACACAAAAGACTTTAATGACCAGATGAAAGGTGAAACAATGCATTTAAATAGAGTCGATGGAACTAAAGAAAATGTTTCTTCTCCACCAGTAGTTCTTCCGTATGGTCCCTATGGAATGTATGGAAACCCTTACGAAAGACCATTTGACCCATTGACTGGTGGAAGTAACTGGTATCATTACGGACGAAGAAGAAAGACAGTCAAGTTGGAGACAGACGTGAAGAAAGCAACTAAAAAGAAACCAAGGAAGAGAGTTATAAAGCAATGAATTCAACAGGGTAGAAAAGAGGTTAGAAATCGGGTTAGATATATCCATCTACCCTAAATTTATTTTTGCGCTATGTTTTCATACGTGTGAGGGTGGTGATATCATTAATTTTTAAGTTTATTTTTTATTTTATTTTTATATAAATGACGAAAACTATTGAGATAACAAACTACAACGGTCATGAGTTCAAGAATTTGTTCTTCGTTCCTCGTGAAAATACATTCTATCAGATACGAGGGAGAAAAGGTAAAGTTAGTTTGAGCGTTTATGACTACAAGCATAATGGAAAGTTTATACAAGCATATGATACAAACGGTAAGCGTGTTTCATTAGCTTTGTCAAAACTTACAGGTATAAACTATGACAGTGATTTTGACCTATATGAAGAAGAAAGTGAGTCAGAAGATTATGAGCTGTTATATGAAGCACAGCAATGGGAGGAGTTGCAATACTTTTGTAAGTGAGAACGTTTATTTTTTACATTAGTGAAGTCGTTTGTGAAAACGTTAGTGAGGTGAAGTGGTTGGCGGCATTGTAAATATTTAAGGTTAAGTTGGTGTTGTCGTTTGTGTTGTAAAATATACGTTAACGGTTTCGTAAAGTGTCAAATTCACATATCTAGGGTAAGGTGGAACGCAGTGCCGCCGTACCCTTGTTATGTATATTAATTTAGGAAGCAAAATAAGATTCCAAATTTTGGGAATCTTTCTTTCAATCAACTATAATGTGTACATGAAATATTGTGAATGACCTCTTTATAGCATGCATTAAATAGTGAATTTTTATTTACTTCCAGATCAAGAAAAAAATGTAAACAATTCAAATTAACTTCCAAAAACTTTTTCCTTTATTCAATTTTTTGATACCAAATATGTTCAATATACTATTTTATGCATTTTTATTAAAAATTATTTTACAGCTTCAAAAAACTTATTCTTGAATTTAATTTTTTATAATAAAATGTTGTAGAATATCGTTTCTAAATGCACTTTAAAACATATTTTAATAACTTCCAAAAAGTGAATGTTTTTTCCAGCCCTTGAATTTTCTCCAATTCTCTCTCAAATTTAATAAGCCAAGAATTTTGGAAACTTCCAAATGAAATTTCCAGACAACGATTAGGTCATTAGCATTGCTAATTCTTAAAGATGCTCAAATCATGGTTTAAATGGCTCAGTATATATTATCGTATGTATTGGCTGTTATGAAAGACACCGAAAAAATTCCAAAAAAGTTCTGGATTTCAAAATGTAAAGTAAAAAATAATTTTTTTATAATCGTCTTTTAGAAGTTGTGTTTTTTTGAGATTGGAAACTTCTCACTTTTTTTCCAAATTTGCAACCCTATATTATAAAGAAGATACTTTAGAAAGGAGTTTACAATTGCAATATTATACGGAATAACATTGTACACGTAACCTCCTTTCGAGAATCCAATTTCGGGTGGGATACAAAAGTGCATTTGCAAATTTTTGTAAAGTGTCAAATATATATTTTTGACACTTTACAAAAAATTTTTTAAGGGCGCACTACGATGATTAAAATAGTCTCAATTTTTTTCAGAGAGTTTTCTCAAAACTCTTATCCTCCTAATTAATAAAAGCTTATTTTTTTCTTTACAGGAATGATATTTTTTGATCAATATGCAATATTAATCATCAATCAAGATAGCTACATATTATATAAGACTTTGGAGGTATAAAATCAACTCCTTGGACGAATTCGAAAAATGATCAAAAAAATCGATTTTTCGAAATTTTTCCAGTAAGAACTTTTTCCCCATTATTTTGAACGATTAACATGATTTTCTTTATACCACATCATTGGTACATGTAAGGAGATGCTATTTATGCAATTTATTTTCAAAAAAACTCATTTTTCAAGGACCTGAAAAAAGGAGGATAAAAAATTTTAAAAAGTGGAGATTTAGCTTTCAAAATCATTGTATATATTATTCATGATGTATACATTATATATCACATATTTTTTTATTGTTTTTTATTTTGATATCTGTCATTTAAAAAAGTTGCCATCAAAATTAATTTTATTTACATATTTTTGTTAAAATCGATGAATAGTAGTAGAATAATCAAAAATAAAATTTTATCGTTTCAATTCATGAATGAAGAAATTTGGAGACTTGAAATCGAAATACCAGCTCAAGAAGGATTTACTATAGATGATTTCATTAAAACACATGACAATATATCTCAAGTTAAAGGTGTACTCGCTTTTAAAACAGATATTGACACTGAAATAGAATTTCCAATAAGTTATATTAATGTTAAACCATTAACAACTCAAGAAGAAGACGAAAGCAATGCACAAACATCTATAGCGATTGAGCGCCCTCCACAGATTAGCATTGAGGAAGAGGGAGAGAAAATTAGAGATATAGTGGAACAAATCAGTCGTCCTGTTTCAGACAATGAATACAATGATTATGAAGAAGATTCATCTGATTTTGAATATGATTCCTCTGATTATGACATGTTATCAGATTCGTATTCAGAATCTGAAAAATTATTTGACAATGATTCTATAATTAATAACTCAAATACAAATAATAATACAAATCAAAATTTGTCAGAAAATACAAATGTCACTTTTGAAAATAAATTGACAGGTTCATTTGATCAAATTATAAATAAAATAGAAAATTCAACGAATATTTCAGAAGCATATCATATTGATCCATCACAATCAGTTTTTCAAAATTACGGTATGAATTTCAAACAAAATGTTAATCAAAATCAAATTTCTTCGCCAAAAATCAAAAAAACAGTGAATTCTGCTGAAATACATAAAGGAAAAGAATATTCTAACTGTAAGTTAGATAAACATATTTTGGCGTGTTATTTTACTGGTATTGGATTCACTAGATATGTTTTCTTAATGTCAATGCTTAATATATATGTTCCTTTGTTATATACGAAAACGATAAAAACAGTTTGACAGAAAAAGTGACAACTTTATGTGTCAAAAATAGAAAAGTGACATTTTATTCGTAATATTAAAATGAATCATCATAATCTTCTTGATATTCTTCTTCATAATTTACTTCGTATTCTTCTTCTTCTTCATTACTATCTTCTTCTATTTCAACCGGATTCGCCTTATTTTCTTCTTCTTCAACTTCCTCGCCTTCTTTTTCACATTCATCTTCTTCGATTCCTTGGAGCTCTGGCATCTCATTGGCCACAAGTTAACCTGGAAGAAAATCTTGAGAGACTCCATCCACAATCCATTTTGCCGGCATTCCCCTCTTCCAAATTGGAAGTTTCTTCCACATTTCAGATGGGCTATAGTGAATTTGTTTTCCATTCACATAATGAGTTGGTAATGCTAGATGAGGTTTAGCATTATAGTACTCAACCCATTGTTGAATCTTTGCCCATGACAACTCTCTGCTCTCTATGTTAGGCCACAAGCGCTCGATTTTCCCATTTTGGTATGGGCAATGGGGGACAATATATACATTATTGATCCCCCGAACCCTCATAGCCTTTAGGAACTGGCCTTTATTCTCGCCGCCATTATCGGACCAAATTGTATGTGGTGGTCCATAACGGGCTATTACTCTCTTAATTACTTTCACTGTTTGGCTAGCATGTTTTGACGAAAGATGCTGCCATTCTATGATGAGCCTTGTGCAGTCATCAATCACAGCATAAAGAATCTGACTTCTCTTTTTTGCCAAGAAGTGGATATCAACGTGCCATATTTGGTTAGAAAGGCAGCTAAGTATTTGTCTTTCCTTTTGGCCGATAGGGTCCCTTGGACGTGCCAAAGCCTAGCTCTCTAAAGCTCTTTCTACCATATGTCTTGAGGGGGGTGTGGTTTGTAAGATATTTAATGTTCCTCAGCTCAGATGGAAATGATAATGGAGACTCTTCAATCATAAGTCCGGAAGGAATTGCGGAAGAAATTTGATTCAGGGGCTTAAAACGTTCAATAGCGGAGAACCATGCTTGGGTAGGCGTTGGCTGTGGAACAATACCCGTCTTCATGTCCAAAAATGCCTCAAAATGAGATTTGGCATATTCGATATCTTTATTTATTTGGTTATAGGCGGAGATTATTCCAAGATGGCCATGCTGCTCAATTAGGTTTCTAATAGTTACCTTAAGATCTTTTGGTACATTAACTTTGGGTCTCCCGCGCTTAAGGGGAATAGACACAGATGGGTGAGGCTGAGGCTGAGTATTGGCAGAGAGCTGTTGCTGTGGGGGAGTGTTGGCAGAGAGTTGTTGCTGTGCCGAGGTGTTGGCAGCGAGCTGGCGTTGAAGAGGAGTATTGGCAGAGAGTTGGCGTTGAAGAGGAGTGTTGGCAGAGAGTTGTTGCTGTGGGGGAGTGTTGGCAGAGAGTTGTTGCTGTGCCGAGGTGTTGGCAGCGAGCTGGCGTTGAAGAGGAGTATTGGCAGAGAGTTGGCGTTGAAGAGGAGTGTTGGCAGAGAGTTGTTGCTGTGGGGGAGTGTTGGCAGAGAGTTGTTGCTGTGCCGAGGTGTTGGCAGCGAGCTGGCGTTGAAGAGGAGTATTGGCAGAGAGTTGGCGTTGAAGAGGAGTGTTGGCAGAGAGTTGTTGCTGTGGGGGAGTGTTGGCAGAGAGTTGTTGCTGTGCCGAGGTGTTGGCAGCGAGCTGGCGTTGAAGAGGAGTATTGGCAGAGAGTTGGCGTTGAAGAGGAGTGTTGGCAGAGAGTTGTTGCTGTGGGGGAGTGTTGGCAGAGAGTTGTTGCTGTGCCGAGGTGTTGGCAGCGAGCTGGCGTTGAAGAGGAGTATTGGCAGAGAGTTGGCGTTGAAGAGGAGTGTTGGCAGAGAGTTGTTGCTGTGGGGGAGTGTTGGCAGAGAGTTGTTGCTGTGCCGAGGTGTTGGCAGCGAGCTGGCGTTGAAGAGGAGTATTGGCAGAGAGTTGGCGTTGAAGAGGAGTGTTGGCAGAGAGTTGTTGCTGTGGGGGAGTGTTGGCAGAGAGTTGTTGCTGTGCCGAGGTGTTGGCAGCGAGCTGGCGTTGAAGAGGAGTATTGGCAGAGAGTTGGCGTTGAAGAGGAGTGTTGGCAGAGAGTTGTTGCTGTGGGGGAGTGTTGGCAGAGAGTTGTTGCTGTGCCGAGGTGTTGGCAGCGAGCTGGCGTTGAAGAGGAGTATTGGCAGAGAGTTGGCGTTGAAGAGGAGTGTTGGCAGAGAGTTGTTGCTGTGGGGGAGTGTTGGCAGAGAGTTGTTGCTGTGCCGAGGTGTTGGCAGCGAGCTGGCGTTGAAAGGAGTATTGGCAGAGAGTTGGCGTTGAAGAGGAGTGTTGGCAGAGAGTTGTTGCTGTGGGGGAGTGTTGGCAGAGAGTTGTTGCTGTGCCGAGGTGTTGGCAGCGAGCTGGCGTTGAAGAGGAGTATTGGCAGAGAGTTGGCGTTGAAGAGGAGTGTTGGCAGAGAGTTGTTGCTGTGGGGGAGTGTTGGCAGAGAGTTGTTGCTGTGCCGAGGTGTTGGCAGCGAGCTGGCGTTGAAGAGGAGTATTGGCAGAGAGTTGGCGTTGAAGAGGAGTGTTGGCAGAGAGTTGTTGCTGTGGGGGAGTGTTGGCAGAGAGTTGTTGCTGTGCCGAGGTGTTGGCAGCGAGCTGGCGTTGAAGAGGAGTATTGGCAGAGAGTTGGCGTTGAAGAGGAGTGTTGGCAGAGAGTTGTTGCTGTGGGGGAGTGTTGGCAGAGAGTTGTTGCTGTGCCGAGGTGTTGGCAGCGAGCTGGCGTTGAAGAGAGAGTATTGGCAGAGAGTTGGCGTTGAAGAGGAGTGTTGGCAGAGAGTTGTTGCTGTGGGGGAGTGTTGGCAGAGAGTTGTTGCTGTGCCGAGGTGTTGGCAGCGAGCTGGCGTTGAAGAGGAGTATTGGCAGAGAGTTGGCGTTGAAGAGGAGTGTTGGCAGAGAGTTGTTGCTGTGCCGAGGTGTTGGCAGAGAGCTGGCGTTGAAGAGGAGTATTGGCAGAGAGCTGGCGTTGTGGGGGAGTGCTGGCAGAGAGTTGTGGCTGTGGGGGAGTGTTGGTACTGCTGGCTAATGAAAGCTGGCGTTGAAGAGGAGCGTTGGCAGAGAGCTGGTGTTGTGGCGGGTGTTGGCAGAAAGTGGGCTTTGTAGAGGAGCGTTGGCTGGTGAGAGTTGTTGCTGTGGAACAGAGTTGGTAGTGCTGGCTGATGAAAGCTGGCGTTGTAGAGGAGTGCTGGCTGATGAGGGTTCTTCCTGTATACGAGAGTCGTTTGAACTTTGTAATATCAAATAATCGGTAAGGAGAGTGTCATCTCTGTGTTTCAAAATGGATGAACACTCGTAGAGTCGATTATTATATTTAATGTAGAAAGTAGTAAACTCTTGAAGTTTGTATGTATGATGTAAGTACTCTTCAAGAGTAATTAGTCTATTACATAAGAGAGCTTTGTAAAATGTTATCTTGTTAATTGATGAACGAATAGTGTTGTTGACTAATGGAACATTTGTGAGAACAATGGCTAACGGTGTGCGCCTTTGAATCTGTGCTAGAGCTGTTTCAAGATAAGCTGAATCAACTAAGGTGTACAAATTCATTTTAAACAAATTTAAAATGAAATAATTTGTGAGAATTTGAGAATAATTTAATTATTTCAGAAGTCTATATTGAAAAAATATTCTTAACAAAATTAATTTAAATGGTTCAGAAAATAAAAAATTAAAATTAATGGAAAAAACATGATTAGGAATAATTAACAATAATAAATATCATGGTTTTGGATTATTTAAACAGCTATTAAAGAACGAATTTTACAAATTACGATAAAAAATATTGAAAAATAATGAAGAGGATAAGGATTTGAATCGAAAATTAAAAGGATGATTATGTGTCAAATTAAATTAAAATAAAAATTTTAGAAGATTTAGACAAGAAATAGTGCAAAGAATTAGAATTAACATAAAAATCGAAAATTTAATAAAGGAGAGATAAAATTATTGTAGTATTCAATTGAAAAATTTTATAAAATAAGGAATATTGGTGAACAAATAAGTTTCATCTAAAAAAAGGAAAATAAAAATATAAAAATTGAAATAAAAACAGAAATATAAAATATTTTTAAAATGCAAAAAAGTTTCATACTAATCGTTTTTGTATAATATTTATCATTGAAAGATTATTGAAAGATATTTTGAAAGAAATCGAAAGAGTTAAGAAATATTGAGAAGAAGGACAATTGAATGAATTTTTGGCCGATTGTGCTATGCAAAGTTGATGATAATTGCAGGAAATTTTGAGATTTTCGAGGTTTTGGAGGGTGGAGTACTATTATATGTAATAGTATCTCACACCCTCCAATTCATCCTATGGCGTCGAGAAAATTTTGGTGAAATGTCGTCGAATTTCACCAAAATTTCTCGGCGCCATATAGAGAACTAGAGTCTGCGAGGTACTGATTCTATCTATGTACCTCGCAGACCCTAGTTCTCAGCCAAAATGGCTAAAAATTGCTCGCAATTGTTTGCCATGTAAATTGTCACTTTTTGAGGAGATTTGACATTCTGTCAAATCTCCTTTTTTCGTATATAAGACCTTCACCAGATACATTATATGCACGACAAAGAGAATTAGTAATTGAATTGGAAAATTTTGTTTTAGAAGAAATTGACAAATTAGATGAACTATATAAAGATAATGTTAAAAAATTTTTTTGCAATGATGGTGCTTATTCGGGTCGGCGGTTTGCCAAAAAGGCAATCGGAACAGCAATTAATTTACATCGAAAATATTGCAGTTTATTTAGAATATGCATTAAATCTGATACAATATTTCCTGGTTTAAAAACTGTAATTTACAAGGATTCAAAATTTCCATCTTTGATGGAAATCGAATGCTTGAAAGAAATAGTTAAAACAGACAAGTTTCAACATATAAATGCCTTTGTTTCAGATAACGATTCTAAGGCAGGAAAAGTGGTCGCCAAATCCGGCGCTCAATGTGTTATTCTAAAAGACATCAATCACACATTAATTTCTACTTTTACTAATGAAAAATTCGAATTTTTGGAAATAAGATTTAGAGGAATCTTAAATAGCACTCATCTTAAAGTTGATGAAAAGATCGAAAAATGGTTGAGTCTGAAAACTGAATATGCAAATCATAAGCTCAAAGATCAAATTGTTGACTTAATTGATAGTACTGCTGTTCTTTTTAATTTTGTAAGACGGAATTGTCACACAAACTTCAGTGAATTTTTCAACGCTATGAAAAGTAGATATATAGAAAAAAAGAGATTGGACAGTCGGTTTTATAGCGAGATGTTTTATAACAGTTTTATCGTTTAATCATCAGAACTGGCAACAAATGTTAATTGAAAGATTTTGTATTGATTTCGAACATTATGATTTATCATGCTTAAATCGAATCAATAAATACTTTGCAAAAAAGGCATATGATCATGATCGTCGTAATAATGAGAAGTACAAAACAAAAATCCTTAACGAAAAGATTCGTCTTAAAGAAGAAAGGAAAAAGGAAAAATGTGTAGATGGTTATAAAACTGGATACGAATCTGACGAACTGACATGCAGAAAAACAGTGTCATTTAGGGCAGAAAATCTCCCAAATGACTGGAAGCAGAAAACTTGGTATTTCAAGAATGTTGGCGATTATGAAAACTTTGTTTTTAAGCTATATGAGCTGAGTTATTTGTATTGCCGACTGAACAATGAGACTGCAATTTGTGTTTTTGCAAATGCTGATGCAGTACATGCAATGCAAGGAAGATTATCTCATGAGGCAGGAATTGAGAAAGGTATTGTTACAGATAATAATCTGGAAGAGATACTTACTTTATGTCCAGTAAATAAAGGAAAGATTAACTTACGTAATCATGATGTTGACTTCAATCCTTCCATTTGTAAGGTTTTGTCTAATCATAATTTCAATTTGGGGATACCCAACAAGCACAATTACTGTTTTCTTATAGTAATCATACAACTATGGACTTTTTGCCCACATGATGAATCAATCATTAATAGTCTTTTGAATGCTGTCATATCTAATTGCGCAAATCAATTAAATATAAAGGTGGAAGAATTCAAAGGAGAAATCATCGACAAATTTTCCATCAAATTCGAGAATACCGAACAGAATGTTTCATGTTCTAACAGTTTATATCAATCTGATAAGATTGATATTTCTACTCTAACATGCGATATCTCTGATGTTTTTGAACTTGCAAAGATTTTGCAAGATTTAATTAATCGTAATTTTGAAAATTTGGTAGATCTTGATTTATTATACACCTTTTTATATCAAACCTATGAAGCACATAGAACTGAGCATGATGACTTTCTTTTGAACATTAAATTAATTTTTCAAAAAGTAACGATTGCATTTGATAATCAGGTTGAATGTCAAAACAAAATAGGAGAAGTCTTCTTCTCGACACCAAATCAACTAGATATCTATTGTGAAAATGATTGTTTTCATGAAAATCCAGCAAATTTTCCATTATATTAACTGTCTCTTGTAATAATTGCGTTAATTATCTAGTTCCTGTCAGATTTGCAGAAATCCAATTGTAAAAACGCATGATGGTAGAGAATATGGGTCGGTTCCATTTTTTTCTTATCGTTCAAAAATTTTCCATTTTTTTCTGCCAAAATCGCTATTTCGCCACTGGATATATCTGGAGCCATAATCACAGCGGCATTTGTCTTAACCTTGTGTGTATGAGCATCTATTCGTTTTTCGCGGATGTTGACTCGTTATATAACCTATCAAATTTTGAGATTAGGGGAAACAGGTTGAATATTTAAGGTATTAATAAGGTTTGCCTTTATGATTATGGTTGAGATATTTGTTTGAATAAATTAGATGTATGAGTTAAGAATGTGATTTGCATCAAAGAGGGAGAATCGATAATATATGTGTTTTATATATCCGTTTGGTTTGTATTTGTTAGTAAAAGTTGGAGATAGTGTGGAGTTGGGAATATAACAAAGAATCAGAGTTTTAAGTTGTGAATTTTAGACAAAAGAGAGTGAAGGGGGTCCTTTCTCAAGGTCAGGGCTCCATTCTAGTCTTTCTGGTGCCGGAAGGAGCGCTTCTGACCGGTCTGGGCGCTCCTTCCGGCATCATCTTTGCATTTCGCAATTGTCGCGGCAAGTGCATTCTGGCACAGCAGGTGCACTTGCCGCGACCTATGATTGCGAGTGTCTGCTGCTCAGCCCCGGATTCGCAGCAGACACTCGCAATGCGAAGCAAAGTTCGCCAGAAAGACCGGGAAGGGGGTCCTTTCTCAAGGTCAGGGCTCCATTCTAGTCTTTCTGGTGCCGGAAGGAGCGCTTCTGACCGGTCTAGGCGCTCCTTCCGGCATCATCTTTGCATTTCGACCCTGATTATTAAATTGTCTGGCTCTGACCTCTTCAGAGGCCAGATCTTCGTTTTGTAATTGTCCCAGGGCCGGATTTCGCTCCTGCCGCCCGGGATAACGGCGGCATTTGGGGAAGCCGGCCCTGAGTATTTAAAACGAAGCTCTGGCCTTTGCTAAGGCCAGAGCCTGTATCTGTATGTCTTTCAGGGCCGAGTTCTTGCGAGACCGTCGACATGATCGACGATCATCGCAAAACTCGGCCTTGAGGATTAAATGTGCAGGCTCTGGCCTTAGCAGAGGCCAGAGCTTCGTATAAAGGTTCTCTCGGGACTGGATTCCTCTCCGGCCGCCCCGAATCAGGGCGGTCTTTGAGGAAACCGGCCCCGAGGATGGTTTGCGAAGCTCTGGCTTCAGGAAAGGCCAGAGCTGTGAGTTTCATGAAGAGCCAAGTTCCTCTCGGATCATTCCTAATGAGGACGACCGTGGAGGAACTTGGCTCTGAGGTGATGAATTGTGGACTCTGGCCTCGATGAAAGCCAGAGTTTTTAAGTGAATGTTTTGATGGGATGAGCCTATGCTCAGTAAGCTCGTCCCATCAAAACATTCGTTTAAAAATTGAATTAAAAATTATCGTATGTATTCAAAAATTAAAAAATAAAAATGAATAATTTTATTATATAAAGAGAATTGAATAAATTCAACACAAAATTGAATAAATATTTCCAAAAAATCAAAAAATTGAAAAATAATTGAAAAAATGAGAAATTTGATATGAAAATTAACAGATAGAGAAATTTAAGAAATATAGATAATGTTTATTTATGATTATAAAGAGAAATTGAGGAGATTTGACGAGTTTAATACTGAATGTGATATTTATAATTTAAAGAAATGAAGATATTCAAGAAAGGAATTTACGAATGCAGGGTAAAGGAACAATACCCTGCATTTGTAAACTCCTTTCTTGAATTTAAATTTCGATGTGACATTCTTAGGAAAAAGTGCAAGCTATTCAAGAAAGGAGTTTACGAATGCAGGGTAAAGGAACAATACCCTGCATTTGTAAACTCCTTTCTTAAATTAAAATCTAATGTTTCATATTAAAGTGAAAAAGTGCAAGCAATTCATGATTTGCCCATATATATGCAGGGTTCTAGTAATAGACCCTGCATATATATGTGCAGAATGGGAATTGTGTCTGACACATTCGCATCGCAAGTAAAAAGTGCGAGCTTTTCCCATTCTGCACATATAGGTGCAGGGTGCCAGTGATAGACCCTGCATATATATGTGCAGAATGGGAAAATACTCATACACATCAAATCATATAATTTCAACTCTCTTAAAATTTCACTATTATAGCTTATACACATATGAATCTATTTAAACTCATATAGCAAATGATCACAATGTGAATAAGAACATGAAATTACTATTTTTGAGTGAGAATAAGTTATGCATCAGAGATAAAATTTGAGATATACATAATTTACTTATATCACACAAATATGCCATACTAGTTCTATTAAATTCCACTGTGTTTACATGAGTGAAACTAATATTGACTACGATCGTCGAAATCGGGTCGTTATCGATTTTGTAATTTAATCGTTATCGTCTTTTTCTAAACGTGCATTTTCTTCATATTGGGATAATGAACATAACTTGTTCTGAGCTTCCAATGCACAAATCGTTTTTATTCTAAATGGATTCATTCCTACAAGTTTGGCAGAAATCAGTGAATATCATCATATATCGAATTCTTCAATTTGGCAATTTATTTAAAATCGTTCTCAAGAATTCTTATCTTCATCTAGTCAAATAAAACGGAAATGCGAAAACAAACTTTTATTCGATATTACAAAAAAAAATTATATTGATCACTAAGATTTAAATACGCATAGTTTAAGTATATGCGGTATCATTATGTGCATATTCTGATATATATACTTGAATGATATCACAAAAATAACAGAAATACAAATCTTGAATTAAATTATATCATAGAATACAATTTTAATAAACGAAAAATCAAACCCTCTCGCAATACAGCCATTTTTAAGAGTAGTTCTTTCAAGATCTTCGAAGATTTGGAAGATCTTGGAAGAACTGCCCTCTAAATGGCTGTAGCTTCGGTATTGTTACTATCAAGTAGAAAGTTACTGTAATTACTGCCATTTTAAGAGTAGTTCTTTCAAGATCTTCTAAATCTTCGAAGATCTTGAAAGAACTGCTCTCTAAATGGCAGTAGTTTCGATGTTAACATGATAATATGAGTGAAATTTTCTTATTTGAAGTCGGTTAAAGAGCAGTTCTTTCAAGTTCCTTCAAATCAGGAAGGGTCTTGACAGAACTGTCCTCTTATTGATTGGAATACTGGTATTTTACGTTGGTAAATGCTTGATTTGAATTGGGGGCTGAGTGTTGGAGAAAAAAACATTAAAAAAATAAAAAGTGCCAAAATAAAAGAATTCAATCTACATATATATAGTATTTCTATGTCTGTCCAAACTTTTAAAAAAGCTTACCACGTGGAAGGAAGAGACCAAAAAAATCGTGCCTCGGCGGCTTCGCCGCCTCGGCACTAAAAACAGCATATCATATTTAATATGTCCTTTTTTTCTCTTTTCCTCTTTCTCTCTCCTTCTTTTCTTTCTTCTCTTTTTCCTTCTTTTCTTCTCACTTTCTTTTTGGAGCTGCTTTACTTTGAAATCTCTCATCAATTGATGAGAGAACTCAGAGTAAAGTAGCTCCAATGTATATATGTGTATTGATTCGGTTTGGTTAGCTGGACTGTCTGTGAGTAGTTCGATTGGAACTGCCTCATTCTGAGATCTCTCATCAATAGATGAGAGAAATAAGAGTAAGGCAGTTCCATTGTATATAATCGTATTGATTTGGTTGCTTTAAGTTGGAGTGTTTGTGCGTAGTTCGGTTAGAACTGCTTTGCTCTGAGAACTCTCATCACTCGATGAGAGTTCTCAGAGCAAAGCAGCTCCAATGTGTAAATTTGTATTAGTTCGGGTGAAAGAAGTTGTAGTGCTGGTGCGTAGTTTGACTATCAAGAAGCTCGCGATTCAAAACTCATCAAATGAAAAGTTTATAGTGGGCTTCTTGATAATATGTTAAAGGTGATGTTCTTGTTCGAGTTGTAACAAGAAGGAATACATGAGTACGTAAGCTCGGCATTCGCCGAGCGAATTAAAGATAACGGACGAATTTAATTTATTTTATTTCAAAATTTAAAATTTTAATATTTAATTATATAAATTAAAATAAACATTTTTACAAATTTTTATAAAAAAATATGTGACATATCGTTTTACCACAATTCAAAATAATTAATGTTGATAAATGTATTTAATGTGTAATATTAAACATATTTTGCGCGAGAAGTGAGTTGTGGTAACTTTCGTGGATATCCATCGTTCATTTTATGGTAAAAAATCTCAATTTGTGGGAAAAGTTCTCAATTTTGTGGTAATTTTTATGTACCACAACTCAATTTGTGGTCACTTCATCTTACCACGTGGTAAGTTTTTATAAAACTCTTTATTTACCATTGATTTCTGATTTAATATCAATATCTTGAATAATCAAGCATATCTATCGCTTTAAATTTTATTCTCTAATTCCAAAAAAAATTCAAAAATCAAAAAATGAAAAAAATATTTAGAATTTTTTCCGTCAAAAATAAAAAATGTTCCCACTGAGTGGTTTCCATGGAAAATTACCACTGGGTCCCACAGGGATTGGCCTATGGCAGTCCCAACGGGAACCGCGGTAATTTACCGAGGTTTCCGCACACCGGTTCCTTTTTTTAGGAATTTTTTAGATTAAAAAATATGCTTTGTAAATCATTTTTTGTAAATCGGCAAAAATTTGGAAATATTCTGACGACAATAAATCTGGGAATAGTATTTTAAATACGAGAACAACCTATTTAAAAGTGTTTCGCTCGATTTTGTATAATTTCAAATTTTCGCATATAGCTTTCCGTGAATTACCGTGATTTTACCGCCACATCAATAGTTTACGACACTTTTTCCGTAAATTGAGTAGTTTACTGCACTTTTTCCGTAAAATTGAGTTACGGGAATCTGTAAGATTACCGTACCTCACTTCTAGTTGAAAATAGCATTAGTATATAATAAATAGATATATTATTCATATTTTTGATTTTGAATTACGGAAAAAGTGAGTTCAGAACTTCCAATTATTATTTGATTAATTATGTTAAAAATACTATAAGGAATTAAAATACATAATGTTGAAATTTGAATTACGGAAAAAGTGAGGGTGAAAGTGAAGTGAAAAAGTAAGATATTTTTGTTGTTGAAATAATCATAGTTGTACAATTTTGAAACTATATGTAAAGCTATAAATTGAATAAATTCAAAAACAAAAATTGTTTATTCTTATTAATAAATTTATATTAATCAATATTTGAACAACCCGTAATTAAAATTGAATTCCTCTTAAAATTTAATCCATACGTTAATTTTTAATTTGCTCGGCGAATGCCGAGCTTCCCTACTTCTCTTGTCATTCCTTCAAAAACTCTAATCTCATTGCACTTACAAACATCATGATTTGATGTATTGTCGAGAAATCTTAGACTTGTTTGTCATTTGATGATAGCATTTGAAAGTCATCTCGAAAATCGATTAACAAGACAATTTCCCAAACATCTACATACAAGTAGATGATGGTAAACCCATTAGAGTTGTTTTGCTATGATTCCTCCAATCTTATGATGAGAAAAATCATATCAAAACAGCTCTAATCGAACATTCTACACAGCATAGCATCCAGCTAGTTCCAAGTAATGCGATTACAACATCAACGGCCAAAGCCTTTCAGAGTCCTTTAATCATTTCTTCTCATCTCAATGTGAAGTGGCCCCAAACGAACTACAAGCTGACGTTACAACGCATTACAACACCGGTTAATACGAGCATATACATTAGAGCTGCTTTGTTATGATCTCCCTCATCAATTGATGAGAGATCTCATTATGAAGCAGCTCCAATCGAACTAAAAACCTACATACAAATGAGTGAAAACAAACTCATTAGAGTTGTGTTGCTTTGATTTCTCTCATCAGAAGATGAGAGATACCAGAACAAAACAACTCTAATCAAACTTTCTACACAACTCAGCACAGTATCAATGCAAAGTAATGCGTCTGTATCGTTAACAAGCAAAGTTGTTTCGGGTCCTTCCATTTTGGAAGAATTCGGAACAACTTTGCGAATTGATAGTGTAAACCCATATACATGAAAGCGTGCATGCATAAAGACAGGTATTGTCAGCAATGACTACCTGCCCATCTATGAGTGATCAGAGAATTACCATCTCAGGCTTTTTGAGAACGTTTCAGTCAGGACCCTCGTATCTTGACTGTGAGAAAGGCATCCTTTATCTGAAATAGATGCTTTTCCAACAATCAAATTCTAAGATCTTCGACGTTGTTGTAAAAAGAGAAGGAGAAGGAAAGAAGAGGAAGGAGAGGAAGAAGGAAAGGAAAAGAAGAAGAAAAAAAAAGAAAAAAAAAGGACATATTAAATATAATGCGCACTTAATAGTGCCGAGGCGGCGGAGCCGCCGAGGCGCGATTTTTTTGACCCTATATTACCGCACGGCAATGTTTTTCTCGATTTTGTACAGCCCTAGATTGGCCTAAGTATTTCTTAATAGAATGTGAAATAAAGTAAAATTAACTATATTCAAAATGGAAAAAAATCCAAAAAAATTTGAAAAAGGAATTTCATGATAAAAAGCATAAATTTTGCATCAGAAAATTAAATTCAGGTATTTTTTTGAAATAGAAAGTGTCCTAAAATCAGTTAAAAATCATTTTTTATTCAAAAGAAACGCTATTTTTAAGGAATTGAAAAGAATTTTATTTAATAATATTTTATTTATAGAATTTGCATATATAATATGCATAGACATATTGAATTGTAAACATGAGAACACTAATTACATTAACTTGTCGTTCAAATTATTGCATCGAGAAAAAAGTGCTATAAATTTACTCAATTAGTTTACAAACGTAAATATTTGGCATAAACTTTACGTTTGTAAACTAATTTGGTAAACTCGTAGTTCAAATTATTGCATCGAGAAAAAGTGCTATAAATTTACTCAATTAGTTTACAAACGTAAATATTTGGCATAAACTTTACGTTTGTAAACTAATTTGGTAAACTCGTAGTTCAAATTATTGCATCGAGAAAAAAAGTGCTATAAATTTACTTAATTAGTTTACAAACGTAAATATTTGGCATAAAATTTACGTTTGTAAACCAATTTGATTAAATTTAGTAAATTTTAGTTCGAATGCAAGTTTTCTCGGTAAATCATTTTTTAGACCTCAAATGAGATGTATGATCATATGAGTCACATATGATTTAATCCGAATATGTGTGAGAATTGAGTTTAAAACGAAGTTTATTTTTGGACTATATTTCGCCATTTTAAAATGTGTAATAATGATATAATTCGCATGAAATTGAAAAATATTGACTGGATGTGTAATGGTTTTATAATTGCAATGTTGATTTGATCTAATTTAAATGAATATATAACGCGATGAAATTTCGAATTGCTCAAATGTCTGTAATTCATATATGGTGCACATATTAATATTACATTTCGTTGATATTTACCACATAAACCTTTAAATATTAAGTCATTTTAAAGTTATATGCGATTTAGTTCCAAAATGCACGTTTAGAAAAAGACGATAACGATTAAATTACAAAATCGATAACGACCCCATAATTCATCAATAAATAAAAATAAAATTATTATTTAAGGGTATAGTCCACTAAAAATTTTTAAGTTTTGACAATGAAAATAAGCTCTGTGACCATGTAAATATATATCTATGCAAAACGAGAGGTTATGCCATAATTTTTTTAGTTATCAAATTTTCCTTTTTTTGAGAGAAGTCTCTCAATAATTTGAGAAGAATCTTTGATATAAAGAGATACACATTTGTAGAACGAAGTAAGTGTTTTCCAAACATTTTATATGTTCATCCTGTATAACAATATAAAGCTGCATAGTGCCATCTTGTGCGTTTGCTATTTTATGCACTTTTCATTGAGATAATCCCTCTTCTCGGGTGATTTTAACAGTCAACTCAATTTTAAAATAAAGATTTCATCAAAATGATTTCGAAATTCGGATATTGATTATATAAATAGCACTGTTAACATATTTTGGATGAGTAAAAAATACCTTGTTTTGTATGCATTTAGTACACCTTTATTTTTGATTAAAACTATAAAATTTTTATTCCTTATATAATAAATAGTATATGTTACATAAACATGAAATTCAATAGCATTCAATTTTGGATTTTTTAGATTTGGTAAATTTTAGAAGAAATAAAATCAGCAATCAAAATAAAGAAACTTTTTTTGTATCTTCTATGATTACCTTTTGGTACTAAATTTTGCATTAATAAGTAAATTATCTGTATTATTCTGTGAGCACAAGCCCTCAGTTATGCTGGTAGTGAATGATGAATCGTCATTTTGCGAAGAGAACGCGATTATTAAGGTAATTTTGAGAATTGTCTTGAATTATTTAAAATTAAAGTTAATTGAATAGGTAGGATAACTAGCCTTTGCTAAATTTGTATAATATGACCTTATTCTAGTTGGATCTGAGAATATTTTGCTGAAATAATAAATTATATCGCCGATTTATGAAAATTTCTCTGATGGGACCGACTCGCTGAAACGTATTAGTGTTAATGGTAACTTGTCTGAATTTTCAAATTTTTTTCGAAATCCAAAAAATCACAAACAAAAGCATCAAAATTAGATTTGCATTTAAGGTTTTCATTTTTTTTTGGAAAATAAAAATATTTTTTCCCCAATAAAGTTTATTTTTACTTTTGAGAGGAATAGAAACGTTATTTTGGAATTTTGAAACGACAGAAATGTTCCATTTTTTCAAATTTTTGATTGAACCGTTATCCATTGAAAAACCTCGATTTTAAAATGTTATTCCAAAATATTCATCTAATGATATAGTATATATTTATTAATTATTACTTTTTATTCAATTTTCACTTTTGGCGGGATTTCATTTTTTTGTTGTTGTATGGGCCATATTGTTCACCAAAAACGGAAAACAAAGGCAATGCATAACATTTTACTCCACGAACGTCGTCGACTCTCAGCGCGACAGATGCTTGGTGCTTGCATAATGACCGGAATGCCATATACAAAAGGTGCTCGCTTTCTTTCTCTTTGTGGAACTAAGCCCCCTGTGAAGAGTGGTGTCATGAGACGAGTAGGGGTAATTTTAGCTAAAAGTGACACGCCTGTAAAAGTGACACATCCGTGAAGGGTGTGATTACCGATCGGTAATTTCGACAGTTTAGAATTTAAAATTTTTTATGGAACTGTTGCGAGTTTCATAAAGAATTTAAGGAATATAAGCAAAGATTTGAATCAAAATCTTAGACCTAAGCCGCTCGATTCGCTCGCGGCTTCCGCGAATTACAGATCAGCAAAGATTTGAATCAAAATCTTCGAACTAAGCCGATCGCTTCGCTCGCGGCTTTCTTTATTATTTTAAATTTGCATATTTCCATCAAAAGTTCATAAGGTAAAAAATTTCGTTTATTTTTACTAAGAAAAAAGGTTTTTGATAATAAATTTATTTTATTTCGAAAAAGTAGCAATAATCGTAAAAGGGTATTGATAGGCTTGCTAAAGTAACTAATTTTAGCTGTCAAATACTTTTGTATTTTGAAGTAAATTAGTATAAATTTGTTTTTACTTTTATTTCGAAAAAGTAGCAATAATCGTAAAAGGGTATTGATAGGCTTGCTAAAGTAACTAATTTTAGCTGTCAAATACTTTTGTATTTTGAAGTAAATTAGTATAAATTTGTTTTTACTTTTATTTCGAAAAAGTAGCAATAATCGTAAAAGGGTATTGATAGGCTTGCTAAAGTAACTAATTTTAGCTGTCAAATACTTTTGTATTTTGAAGTAAATTAGTATAAATTTGATATTATTTTAACTCCCTTTGAAAACCTCAATTTTCCATACAGAGGGAACGGGAATAGCATCCAATATTCCCTGAGAATGGTTGCGCATTCTCAGTTCCCTCTATATTTCGAACGAAGCTCTCATCGGTTTTTTTTTAATACTAAACGTTTTTTTTTCACCTGTCACTTTTAGCTAAAATTTGGGTTTGCCGTCATGAGACAACAGAGATTTTGTGACGATAAGATTAAAAGACTTAAAAGTATTTCCCTAATGCTGTCGAGAAAGTCCTTCAGTGGTTACTTATCCATTGATGCAAGATGGACGCACAGGCGAAACTCGCCAAGTTGTACAGTAACTGCGCTCGATGCTGTCACAAAAAGAGTTCTTGCATGCGTGAACATCAACCATATTGGTGGAAACAGACAGCATGCTCAGTATTCCGGAGCTTCCAACAATATGGAAAGTGCTGGAACTCGAATCATCTTGAAGCAATTAAAGAAATACAATATCTTGAAAGATGTTAAAGAGATTATTAAAGACCGAGATAACAAAAGTGTCTCTGTCTTTAAAGAATTTGGCGTCTCTCATCTTGAAAGATTCGATCCAGGTCATGTATCAAAAAATATCTCAAAAGATTTTACAAAGTTCTCAGCTTCTCATAAGACAGTTGAAGTTTTCAACGACAAGACTCAGAAGATTGAAAAAATAGAGAGACCTTTCTGGGGTCTGAATGCAAGCCTAAGTATGTGGCTTTGGTCATGTTTTGCCGAAGAAAATATTGACAAACGTACGAAAATGTGGGAGAATTGTGTCTACCATTACGTAGGCAATCATTCTTTTTGCGAACCGCACAATTACAAATGCTTTGAATGGCAAAAAGGTGTCAATTCGATCCAACTTCAATTCATGCTCTATGACTGGGTTCACAAATGGACACCCATAGTTTCCAAAGTTTCTTCCATTGGATCTACCTGCATGAATGAAGCGTTTAACTCCAAAATTGCATGCTATTTGGACAAATCAAGAGCCTGGAAGAACATTAACATTAGAGTTAACGTTGCAATCTTAGAATGGAATGATCCAGAGCATTTTCTCGGAGATATACAAAAAGCATTACATCTTCCCCCACTTTCAGAAGATTGTGTCAAATCATTTGAAGAGAATTGTTACTCCAAAATGATATTGAAACAAAAAACTGTTACAAAAGGTTCTAAAAAACAGAACAAATACAAAAAATCCATTCAGAGTGTACCAGGAGGAGATTATCAAGTTTTCAAGTCTGAATGGGAATCAGAAGACGAAGACATTGATGACTTTGATTAACGAAAATTACATTTTATTTATTGTTTTTGTTTTTAATTAAATTATTATTATGCTCATTTTCTTATTTTGATTTTTTCTCATTATGATATAAATAATTTATTAATGCATTTATCCAATAATTATGCTATGATATTTTTATGCCTTATTTCATTTCTCTTATATTTGATAACCTGGTAAAATATAGTTCAGACTATAATCATTTCAGATTATTGATATATTTATATAGGTTAGAATAAAATTAGTTTCATTTTCTACTTTTATTTTGAATTAATAATTTATAATATCAAATATTATGGCGTAACCTCTCCTTTAAAATATAGATATATATAGGCCTATAGAGTTTATTGGCACTCTCAAAACTCTAGAATTTTGAGTTTACTATACCCTTAACTCTTCCAAAAGATTTAAGTTTTGAGTAGCTGTTTTCTATTGATGGTTGAGTGAAATTTATGTAATGACGTAGATCTACGATAGTTAGTAAACATATCATGGGTACGGAGGCACTGCGTTCCACCTTACCCATGATATGTGAATTTGACACTTTACAAAACCGTTAACGTATATTTTACAACACAAACGACAACACTAACTTAACCTTAAATATTTACAAAGCCGCCAACCACTTCACTTCACTAACGAACTCAATAATGTAAAAATAAACGTTCTCACTATCGTTCTCACTATCGTTCTCACTAACGACTTCACTAATGTTCTCATAAATTTTCCTCAATATCTTCATCATCAGTGTTAACCCTATTGTAGTCATACTTGAAGCCATAAACTTTCTCTAACTTCTTAACGTACAATTTACATAACTTACCTTCGTCATCGTATGGTTTAATGATATAACTATTTCTATCTTTATACACAGTCAATGAAAAGTCAACTGGTCTCGGATGTATTTGAAAGAACATGTTATGCTCAGGAAGGAAGAATAAATGTTTAAATGTATGTTTGTTATACTGTGGAATTCGAATGAGTTGCTTTTGTTCTGTCATTTACATCCAAATAAAAATTGTCAGTAAAAATAAACTTAAAAATTAATGATATCACCACCCTCACATGTATGAAAACATAGCACAAAAATAAATTTAGGTGAAGTGGTGAGATCTAACCTCTTTTTTCACCATGTTGAATTCATTGCTTTATAACTCTCTTCCTTGGTTTCTTTTTAGTTGCTTTCTTCACGTCTGTCTCCAACTTGACTGTCTTTCTTCTTCGTCCGTAATGATACCAGTTACTTCCACCAGTCAATGGGTCAAATGGTCTTTCGTAAGGGTTTCCATACATTCCATAGGGACCATACGGAAGAACTACTGGTGGAGAAGAAACATTTTCTTTAGTTCCATCGAATCTATTTAAATGCATTGTTTCACCTTTCATCTGGTCATTAAAGTCTTTTGCGTGTTTTGCAAACTCATCGTCCTTTCCTAAAGCATTTTCTGACTCAGTCGCAACCAAATTGGATGCTTTATTTATGAGCCCTATTTTATTTAATCTTAACTTCTTTGCAACCCAGCCTCCAATCTTTCCTTTATTTGCATCTAATGTCTTTGAAACCCTTCCTCCACTCATTTTATTTACTGCGTCATAAGCTCCAAGTGCTTTTGCTCCAAATGCTAATGCTTTTGTTCCCATTGCGCCTAAAGCTGCCCAAGCTACCATTTACACCATATTAAAATCATCTCTCTTCAATATTATCTCATAAAAGTTCTCGTTACTGGAGAAAGTCAATCAACATAAACGTTCTCATTCATAAACTTCTTTCTTATATCATCTATACGCTTCAAAATGTCTGAACAATTGCTAACATCTTCTACAACAGTTATTTCATCATGAATGACCTTCAAGAACAAGCTCATTTAATATGCAATTAAAATCATTTCAATAATGAGTCCATCCTTTCCATCTTTAGGTAGCACAACATCTTTCATTGAAGAAGGTTCGACAAGTCTTATGTTAAACTTACTGACAAAGTTTGTTATACTATAATGCTTCGGTGGCGAATACATATAGTTTGAAAGACATAATATAGATTCTTCAGCAAATTCACTTATACTGGATTTTATAACAATGTTCTCACGAGACCAAATGCCACCAATTGACAATCTTGTAAGCAATCCTGCTGAACCTTCAACTGTAAACGTCGATGGTAACATTCCACGAAGGTCATCTATTGACATCGTTGAGTCACTGTATTTAAATATTTTCTTAAAGCAATCGTCATTATCTAACCATGCAATAGCTTTGAAATTTTCATTCGAATATACATCTGCTTCATTAAATGTAAAACCTGACTTCTTTGCAGAGACGACTTTAAAATCTATTGAGTTTGTTTCAAATTATATATGCTATGGTAACTTCTGAAGGTAATGGATGTCCTTCCGCAGTCAGTTGTTCTCTCACTACCGTTTGAAGCTTTGTATTAAAAACTTTCATGTCATCTCCTGTATCTAAGTTCACATACACAGCAACAGGAAAACTATCTTGCTTCTTTGTTTCATCATTATATCTCAAAACATTAAAGTTCTTCAATAATATTGTTCTTCCTGCTGGAATACTTCTAACTTGTCTGATTTCAATAGCTTTCTCACCTCCTACATACTCTACCCAGTGTCTTGGATATTCATAAGTATACTGACTTTCTTGAATTTTGGTTGGTTTCATCATAACATGTTCATAGTATATCTTTATACTCTTGTCAGTTAGACTCGGTGCTATGTTCTGAATATTTCTGACTTGCATTTTTAATGGAGATAAAATGAAGCATTTAATACATGACGTAGATGAAGACATGAATGAAACTACAGACAAACTTAACTCTTCTCTTATTCTTCCTTTCAGCAAAGATTATGAGTTCTGTTCAAATGGTGTTTATTTCTATTGTGGAAAGATGGGTTCAGGTAAGACATTTAACCTCATTCGTCATATTCTTATAACAGAACGTTTAGGAAATGACTCTTACTATGACCAAATCATTATATCAGCAACTTCAGACTCTATGGATTCAACAGCGAAAACATTTATGTCAAAAGTTCAAGCCTCTGTCGTTAAAGTTCCAGATAGTGAGCTCATTGAATTTCTTCAACGTTACATTCGACGTAAGAGGAAATATTATGCCATCGTAGAGTTCATACAGTCAGGAATGCAAAAGACTTCAGAAGAGATGGAAAGAATTATTGACAAACATCACTTACGTCAGTACTCAGGAGTTTACGATATGAAACGACTTACAAACTACATTCTGTCAAAACTTTCAAAATACCCCTTCAAAAAGTATCCATCAAACACTTTATTAGTTTGTGACGACTTCGCTGGAAAAGGTTTAGTGTCAAAGCCTGACTCACCATTAGCTAACATCATAACTAAAGTCAGACATTACCATTTAACTGTAGCAATACTTATGCAAACATGGAGGTTTTTAGCTTTAAACATAAAACGTCTCATAACTGACTTCATTATCTTTCAAGGTTTCTCACGCTATGATATTGAACTCATTTGGAAACAGTCAGGTATAACATTACCTTTTGAAGAAATTTGGGAAGCATATAAGTCTCTCATCTCTCCTCGTTCATACCTTGAGATTCATATCATGACTAATACCATTAAAGTCAAAAATATTCCATGGAAACGACCAACATTGTTTTAAAGTTTAACCTTCAATTGACTGATGGTAAACAAATTCCATGCATCTCTGTCGCCATTTCTGTTAATATTTTTGCTGTCATTCATATCATCCACTTCCCCATCCGTTAGCTTTTGAGGATATGCGTTAGAATAGCTGTTCTTAAATGAAGGCTTTTCACCTTTGAGAGCATAAACTCTATAACTTTCTGCATACTTTATGTTTGAACCTCCTGAGCCAGCATTGACATAAATTTTTATAGGCTTCCACCCTTTGTTCATGTTCCTGCTTCTTCCCTTAACTCTTTTGTTCAGTAATTCTACATCTTTATACGCAGCACCTGTCTCAGTGAATTCAACAATATTTTCATTCGTTAGCTTTACATTCAAACCCTTGTCGAGTATATTGTTCATTTCATACATATAAAAGGTTTTTATTCTATATGAAATGAGAAGCAAATCCATCTTAGCTGGTGCCGTTAATGTTCCAATTGAACCAACATCAAATGTTGACTCACGAACGACAAACAATATTGTCATAAAGAACTATAGTTCAGAGTGTTTGAAAGAAAAAGAACCAGAGCTGAAATCCGTGAATTTAAACACAGCTTCAAACGCTAACGCTACATCAGATGTTAAGTTAGAGTATCCACCACTGGACCAAATTCTTTCAAGAGAAGCCAACGACAACCCTTACACAAATGTTCAAACAAATCCTTCAGATAACGTAGACCATTACCTTCTTCAGTTATACCAAACAATATTACTCAAAGACGATAAGAAGCTTTTGGTAAATCTTATAAGCAAGAACCAAATAATTCTAACAAAGGAGGACCTTGAAAATGTTATATCACGAATAACAGGGAAACAATGTGTCATTGACTATCTCGACCCTGAAATCGAATGCTGTGGTCAAACGCCAATATTCATGAAAATAGGTAGTATTAGAATAATCGAAACACCAGGAACTACAGGAGTTGAGTTTAAGTATAAATATTCGAATGAATATACAAAACTTTCAACAGAATATAAGCTTTGTTTGAAATATGTTTTAGTAAATTAAAGCAATTTGTAATATCTATCCAAAACTTCTTCAACAGTATCGAACTCATCTTCATAATGCAAACCTAATCTTATTGACTTGGTGCAGTTTTCACTAACACAATATTTTTCTGTTCTCTTGACTGACATAACTAACTCATTTGTTTCATCAAACAGCAACAACCAAAGTTCATGACCTAAAATATAACATTCATACTTTATATTTTTAGCTCTGAGTTCTCTTGTAAGCCGTTGCATTTAATATTTTCTAAAAAGTCAACTTCAACAGTCATTCGCACTGGTGCCTTCAGTTCTACAGGCTCTCCTTGAAAGTCAACAAGTCTGAATTGCATGTCTTTCAAATTATGAGGACTAATGTGAACCCATTTACCTAAATGAGTTGCTATGACAGGAACGTTTGGAATGAACATTGAATTTACTGCATAACAGAAGGATTTATATTCTACTGAACCTTTACTATTAACTCCTGAAATACCTGTGACATTAGCTATTTTTGACTCAACGTACAAACAATTGCCATAACATACGTATGGAACAGATTTCATCTCAATCGTTTTGTCAACACTTTTCAAAGGAAATGTCATATGGTATGCTCCCAGAAGCAATTGAACTCTATGACTCATTCGTGTTATCTTAAACTCCTTCGCATAACTGAACTTCAAAACTCCTGCAATAAGTTTAACATTCATTAAGTTTTCTTCGTTATCCTTGTTTATTGTAGTATTTATGAGAGCATTTAACACTCCAGCTAATGTTTCCATCTTATATTCTACATTATTGTGAAATCTTATTTCGTGCTTCTTTCCATCTATTTCAATCTCCATGAAATCTGTTTCATCTGTTATAACGAATGAAGCGATAGTATTGAAGTCAACCATTCTGAATGCAAGCGCCGCATTCTGTAGACCTAAGTTTGTTTGTAGCTTTACTGTCCCGTATTCGTTTGGGTCTGTACTTTACAAATAGAACAACATTTTATTCTCATTAAAATATGAGTATAGCTGCATATGCGTATGAAGCTGACAGAGCTAAACGTTTATATTTTGGTCAATACTCTCTCACACTTACTGACAAATATATTGTTATCACTGATGGAAATACTGAGAAATACATAACATGGAAGGACTATGAAAAGTTTGACCCTATTTTAACTCCATGTACTATGCCGTTTATAAAGGACGGTGAAATTATTGAAAAAGATAATACAACCGTATATAGGTCTGTTTATGAAGCATTAGAATATATGTTGAATCATAACCCAAAAAGATTTGACCCAAGCACTACACCATGTGCAATGCCCTTTATTAAGGACGGTGAAATCGTAAGAGTTCCGAATTCAACGGTTTACACAGCTGTTCAAAACAGTTTACAAAACATTTTAGCGAATATCTTTAATTCAGAAACTACAGAAATAAAATTACCGTATATAACAGATGCTAAAGAAATTAAATCAAAAACGACAACATTATTTACGTCACTTAATGATTTAATGACTTATATCATTAATATTCGTGCACCAACTACAGCATTTGATCCAAACTCGACAGTTTGCAGTGTACCTTTCATAAATGACAGTTCATTAATTACTTTAAGGGATTCGACAGTAAATGAATCATTAAAGGCGTCATTAATGAAAATCATTGATTTTAATTCATTCACGAATACATATAATTCATTCATTAATGTTTCATATGCTTCTAAAGAAGGTGAGCCAAAAACTATCGATAAAGCGGTGTATGAAATAAAAGCATCAACGACGAAATTGAATTCGTTAACTTTTGACGGTGATAGTTTCGTTAATGACATAACATCGGGGAAAACAATTTTAACGAAAGAATACTTAAAATCTCATGTTAGTGAGTTCGTTGAAATTGAAAAAGAAGGCGGAATTAAGTTCGATCCACTGAGTTTCATTTTCAACTTAGCGAATGCAGGTATTAATTTCGCTGAATGGACAACAATACAGAGTGAAATAAACACAATATGGACATTTTTGGGGTCAAAAGCTGGAATGGGTGAGCTTGTAAATGCTGCAAGAACATTAGGTGAAACGGGAAATTTTGTAGATGGTTTTAAAAGACTTGTTTCAAATGTTTTAACAAACACAAAGAAATTATTTAGATATACCATACATAACGGCCAGATTTTCGAACAGGTAGCAACAAACCCTCCGGTTATGGCTGCGTTGATGATGGTTAGAGATATAAAACCACGTAACGACGGGAACGAAGAACATGAACAACAGGATACTGGTCGGGTTATTCGAGACATTAAAAATGTGTATCCTGAAGTTATTGATTTATTTAGAGGAGTTAATGATTCAATTTCAAAACATTCTATAACCCTCGATGAAGAGAATAAATTAACAGATTATATATTCGTCATTATTGCAGAATTAATGAAGAGAATAAATGAAAAAGGAATTGGTGATATCATTAATGTCAGCGATGTAATGATGAAAAGAAATTTTGACTCATTATTTACAAAACCGAAAACAGAATATAGTCTTTATGACGTAATTACCGAATTAATGAAAAAGATTAATGATAATAAGAGTTCTGGCGGAAGAGTTGAATTAGAAGTGAATGACGTTAATGAGAAATTAGCCGAAAAAGCAGACAAAAATGAGCTTTTAGCTCTGAGTGATAGAGTCAAGAACCATGTTCATTATATAACTTCAGACGAACAGATTATAACGGATTACCATGGATATTTAACACAGGATGAAAAAGTGAAGACGGAAGATGTTAATGAAAGAAGATATAAATACATTTGTGCTAAAGGTTATGACATAAGCTGTACTGTACAGTATGACACAGGTAAAGCACAAGAAGCATTTGGTTATAACTATGAAATATATGCCTCTAGTTTCTTTGTTAACGGTGTATTAGTTGAACCAAAATTTACTTTGAGAGTTAAGGCAAAAATAACTTTTGAAGATGCTATTAAAAGTAAAGCTGACAAAGATGAACTTGACGCAACGAACAAAGTTTTGAAATCTCATAAACACAATATCTCCGATATAAATGAACTTCAAGCTACATTAAATAGTAAAGCTGACAAGAACCATACACATAAATCCTTCACTACTGTTAGAGCAGACGACATAATATTGAACTATACCCTTGGTTCAAGTGCACCTTTAGAGAATCCAAGTACAAGCGTAAAAGATACACTAAACTCCTTAAATAACAAATGTATGAATATCGAAGGTCATGTCAGAAACTTTGAAACACATGAACTACCAGCAATGTTAGATAAGAAAGCTGACAAAAATCATACACATAAATCCTTCACTACTGTTAGAGCAGACGACATAATATTGAACTATACCCTTGGTTCAAGTGCACCTTTAGAGAATCCGAGTACAAGCGTAAAAGATACTCTTAACAATTTAGATAACAGATGTATGAACATTGAAGGTCATGCCAGAAACTTTGAAGCATATGAACTACCAGCAATGTTAGATAAGAAAGCAGACAAAACAGAGCTTCAAACATTAAAGACTGAAATACTTCAAACATTATATCCTATAGGCTCTATTTATACGTCAATGAACTCAACAAATCCAGAAACAGTTTTAGGTTTTGGTATGTGGAAGCAGATTGTAGATAAATTCTTATACTGTGCTAGATATTCAAAGCAAACAGGAGGTTCGAAGAAAATTAAAGAAGCAAACCTTCCACCGCACACTCATACAGGAACGACAAACACAACAGGTAATCGTACACATTCAATAACAAAAAGAGGTTTTACAAATCTTGCAGCAGGTTCAGATAGACAGGGAATGAATAGATATGATATTTCAAGTGACCCAGTAGATTCAAGCGCAGGTATTTTCTATGGAACCACAGGAAATCATTCACACACTTTCACAACAAATCCAACAGGCTCGGGTGCAGATTATATGCCACCATTTGTGACTATATTCGCATGGTACCGCGTTCAATGAACGCGCTTGAGCCTTGAATAAAATCTTTAATTTTACATAAATGAGCTTGAAAGAAGTATTCGAACAACATCCATGGAGGTCATTTAAGAAGTTCAATGAAGCTGCAAAGAGTTGGGGATTTACTAACAGAGCTGAAGTGAAAAGGTTCTTTGACAAAAATGTTGTACATCAAACAAAAATAAACCCTTACGACTACTTTTTACCAATTTACTCCAACACTCCTGACGCATACCAATTTGACACTCTCATTCAAAGCAGAAAAGGAGGACATAACCCATTCCTCATCTTCATTAATGTTAACACTCGCAAAGCATATGCATATCCAATGAGGAATAAAGGAACTCGTGAAGTGTTAAGAGTTTTACAAAAGTTTGTAGCAGAACATAACCCAAGTACTTTAACATCAGACCAAGACAGTGCATACCTCAGCAATGAAATCACAGATTTTCTCATTAAGCATAACATAACTCACTACACTACTGAAGACCATAACCATAACATACTCGGCATCATAAACCGCTTCATAAGAACGCTCAGAGATTTAAACCAAGAGCGAGACTTTACCGAAGAAACAATGAAACATTTTCTCGAAGTATATAATTCCTCAACACATTCTACAACAGGGCATACACCAAATTCAATGACACAACAACAAGAAGAAAAGTATATACAAAAGAAACGAAGCCAAACACAAAATATCAGAAATTCAACACAATTTACCCTCATTCCTGGTACAAAAGTTCGTGTAGTTCTTGACGACAAACCGTTGACAAAGAAACGTTTAAGGTTAAGTAGAAACTATTATATCGTAGACTCTACGCAAGGTAATGGATATCTTATAAAAGCTGCCGACGACTCCATTGCGTTTTATCCTCGTCATAAATTAGTCGAAAGTAGTAATGGCAAACTTGCTGAAACCATTGACGAAGCAAAGCGAGGAGTGGTTATTGAAATACTTGGCTACAACATAAACGATGACACTTATAAAGTAAGATATGAAGGAGGCGTTGAAGATGTTATACCATCTAAGAACTTGAGAGAGTCAAAGCCAACACATCTGGGACCATTAGAGCGGGAGTACTGGAAAGACAAAAATAAGACAGAAAGAATGAGAAAATTCTTCTAAACTTTTTCATTAGATGTAAATCAGACATGAATGAGAACAGTCATGTATTATTAATGTTTTCATAAATTTACACCAAAAATAATTTTTAGGTGAAGAGGTGAGATCTCACCCGTTTTCTCACCTGTTTTTTCACCCTCGCCGCTTAGCGGCTCAGACCCTTTGGGTCTCGTGAATTTTCATGAATTTCCTTAAGACAGAAAAAATAAAGTTAGTTTTATTTTTATTTATTTTTTTTATTTTGTATGTAAGAACAGAAATGTCAGTCGAAGCAAAAACATTCACTAACAAATATAATGGCGAAACATTCACAAAAGGCACTTATAATGGTATTGAAGTCTTACGTAGAGACAAGGATGGTTACATTAATGCAACAAAAATGTGTCAGCAGTTTAGGAAAGACTTTAGAAAGTTGTTGGAAAATAAGTCCTGGGAAGAGTATTATAAGGCATTTTGTGAAGAATATAGCAACAGTCTGAATTCCGGCGGTTGCTTTTTATACAAAATTCATGCAGGAATTCCTGATGAAATCAAACAGGTTAGAGGAACGTATGTAGACCCAAGACTTATAAACTATATAGCAATGTGGGCTTCTCCAAAATATTGCATAGCAGTTGGAAAAATTATGGACTCCAAAGACAAGAAAGTTCATGAGAAGTTAGATGAAGAAGAACTCGAAGATACAGTAGAGAATGCTAAACATTTGTTTGAAGAAGAAGTTAGAAAAATGCATGAAAAACAATTAGAACATGAACGTGAGATATGTTATGGTTATAGAGATTCTCCATACGAACTAGACCAATGGGAACAAGAAGATTTAAAGAGAGAATTTAGAGAATATGAACTCGCTAAGATAGCATTAGAAGCTGCAGAAAAGAAGTTAAAAGTTTGGGGTCGTTTTGTACAAAAATATTGTGAGTAAATGAACCATTTATTTTTGTCATAAATGTTTTCAGTGTCACCACGTCACCATGTCACCAGGTTAATTAACTTCTTTTAAAAATGATGACAACATGACATTTTGACAACAGGTACGAAAACATTAATAATATAAAAATGAAAATTCATGCAGGAAATTCTTGAGTTTTGGATGAAAGAATACGGTCGAGCCAAAAGTGGCTCAACCTCAAAACAAGCATTTTATGAGCTTACTCAGGGCGTTATAAATGAATTCAAAGGTATTTACATACATGCTGACCTCGTTCATTTTGTTGCTGAATTCACCAAAAATAATGTTTAGGTGAAGAGGTGAGATCTCACCTGTTTTTTCACCCCCGTGAATTTTCATGAATTTCCTTAAGATAGAAAAAATAAAGTTAGTTTTATTTTTATTTATTTTTTTTATTTTGTATAAAAGATATGATTTCAACAATCGGCACAACAACAATTCAAGCCACGAACGGCGGGACTCTGTCCACAACTACAGCACCAAACTCGTTAGTCATGAATCCTACGTCAATGTTGGTAGAGATGAAAAGCTTCATTCCTTCTTCATATACTTTTGAAACAGAAATCCAGAAGATAAAGCAAGAACTTTTAACAAGTAATTTAGACTGTAGTGCGAAAGATGAAACAAATGAACAGTATCTTTATGAAATGGAGGACCTCATCGACCATTTGCCTAAACTACCTGAAATTCAGCAGCAAAAACTAACTATTCCTGAATTCGACGAAATTGAAGTCAAAGCAACTGACTCAGTAGAAATAAAGAAGTTCATACGAAAGGTAAACTATGAGTTTCTAGGATATCATTGCAACCATAAAGTTATGGACAAAGATTGCGACATGGTTTATAAAAATATTTCTGACCTTTACAAATCCGAAGAATTTAAGACATACGATAACTTTGTTTCATTAGTTGCAAAATGTGTATGGCAGATAAGAGATAAAGATAGAAGAGGTAAAGTATGGAATGAACAGATAAAACCAGCAGCTTTTGAGTTAAAGAAAACCATTGACGCCTTAGTTGTTCTAGCTGGTTTTATTTCAATGTATAACGCAAAAACGATGCCGCAATGTTCAAAATGTAAAGCAGCAATAAGAAAATATAACTACTCAGTCAAAGAGATAGAACGTATGAGAAACGACTATGCAGACTTAAAGAAAGAAGCAGAAAAGCCAGCAGAAGATAAAATGGATATGTTGACATTTCTTAATAAAAACTATCCAACAGCAGAAGATTTCCTTCTGTCTGACGTCAAGAAGAAATATAAAGAGACTTTCGGCATGATTAAAACATTCGATGTACTAAAAGAAGAAATAGAAGCTACGAAATTGTTTAGGATTTCAAATATACATCGTACAATTCATGTAAAAGGCTTGTGAAAAAAGAGGTGAAAAAACAGGTGAAAAAACAGGTGAGATCTCACCTCTTCACCTCAATTATATTTTTGGTGAATTCAGCACAAAAATAATGAATTTCATTAGTTAGAAAAATAACGCTAATTTTATTTTTATTTATTTTTTTATTTTGTATGTAAAGACAGTAATGACAAACATTGAGTTTGAAACAGTTAGAAAGATAGACAATGACACCAAAGTGGTTAGAATAGGTGATTTAAACGTAAGATACTCAAAGAAATACAACAAATATTCTTTGTCAGACATTATATCTCCATCTGGAAAGAAAACAAACGACTGGGTTAGAAATGCTTCAACTCAGAAAATTTTGACAAGAAATCCTGAGCTTATGATATCAGTAGCATTTCATGGAACAAGAGCATATCTTATAGACAAAAGTCTTATACCAATAGTTTTGTTATGGTTAGACCCAGTTGTTGGATATAACTTCATAACATATGGTTCATTCGACTCAGAACGTTGCAGTGAAGGCTTACTTTATATCGTTCAGAAACCGAAGGACTTCAACACAAAGAGATATAAGATAGGAAGAACATATAATATAACTCAAAGATATGACTCTACAGTCAATAGAGTCAAGGTTGTGTTTGTTAATGATATGAGAGCTGCTGAAACAGAACTGCTTGAAGTTTTTGAGAAAATGTATGGTGCTCCCACGAAAGGTAAAGAAACGTTTGAAGTAGATGAGATAGATAAAGCTATAAAATTATTTGACGAAGTTGCTGAAAAATACATGTAAAGCGTTTATTTTTGGTCTTTTGTGAAAGTCAGAAAATAACGCTAATTTTTTTCCTAACAATTTTTTTATTTTGTATGTAAAGACAGTAATGTCAACATCAGAGAACACAACAACAGTTATAGTCCATGAAGCTATAAATGAAGAATACGAGTACATACAGTATAACAAACAGTTACGTCTCATTCGTTCAGTCAAAGATGACATGTACCAAATGCAAAGTATAATGAATGCTCTTCGTTCTACAAAGCAAGCATATCATTGGTTTGAAAACCAACAGACAAAAGAACTTTTAGAAGAATTTCCTCATATGATTGCTTCCCTCGGAAAACCGAGAGAAGAGATTCCGTACGAAAATCGCAAGAAATTTGGCTCCTGGTTTGAAAGGGTATTATGTTCATAGACTTTTAGTAAATGCTGTAGCAATGTGGGCTTCACCTCGTTATGCTTGTTATATTTTCCTGATGTTTGATGAACTATATAAAGCAGAACGTGGAGAGTTGGAAAAGAAACTTCAAGCAAAAGATGAAGTCATTGAATCCAAAGACAAAAGCATACAGAAAAGAATACCGCGTTCAGTACCAAAAGGAAAGGAAAGAGTTTAGGTATATGATATATACTGAAGAGTTGGAGAAAGAAGAAGAAATAAAGATATGGTTATGTTGCATTTAGTCAGAAGAAACAACAAGAGCTTTTATGACTTAGCTAAAATATTAAAATCTGACAGAACTGGTTCTATCGTGAAAATTACCGATTTCAATGACACCGAATGAGCAAATAAAGGAAATTGTCAAAAATACTCTTTCCTCAAAACACTATGACATCAAAGGTTGCACAATACTTACATTCAAAGAAGACTTAACATTACTGAAGGAAAAAATAACAGAATATTTCGATAACTTCAAAGAGGAAGAATGAAGTCACGACAACATTAACGAAGAGAGAATGAGGTGAAAAAAGAGGTGAAAAAAACGGGTGAGATCTCAATCTTCACCTCATTATATTTTTGTGCTATATTTACACTCATTTACGAAGAAGTCATGAATCCTACGTCAATTATGTTCGACACTGTAAGCATTAACGATAACATTAACGATAACATTCATTTTTGCATTATCCTGCTGTTGTTGTCAAAATGTCATGTTGTCATCATTTTTAAGAGAAGTTAATTAACCTGGTGACACATGGTGACGTAGTGACACCATCAGTTCTTCAAAAATAAATTTGCTTAAATAGCTCAGTGTCTATTTCTTCAACCATTTCACTTCCTTCGTCAATGTCAAATAGAAGCTTCTTCAACCTTTTGGTAAGAATTTCTGTATAACATCTTTGTTCGTTATTGTCTTCAGAGATGAAGGATAATATTTCAATTTGTTTCACCCTTCTTATATTCTTTCTGTTCGGAAAGATTTAAAGCAATACTGAAGAAGTCAATGTTAGAGTTCTTTATGACAGTATAATGAGTATCTTTGACATTCACGAAGAAACTCTTTTGTTTCAAAACTACTGCTAACTCTTGTGAAGTATAACGTTTGCGGTCAATGACGATAGCTAATGGTCTGACATACTGACCAAACTTAGATTCTTTCACAAACTTCTTGTTAAAGATAACATTAACATTTGAAGCATTATTGAACTCATTCTTGATGGCAGTAGCGAGAGCATTGTATGAAAAGAACTTGCAATCTTGCATGTGTTTCATTAAAATAAAAATATTAAATTATTTTGAAAAATAACTTAAAAAAAAATCTAATCTAATTTTTTCAAAAAATATTTTTTTTATTTCCTACTAAAGATGTATCGGAAGTTGTCTAAGTTAGAACACTCGGAAATAAAACAACTTCTTACAGAAGCTAATATAGATGTTGCAAAACATTACGCGACAAACAAAAAAGCACTCGCTGACTTCATTAAAGACTACAATGGTGCACTAACTTATGATAGAATTCATGAGTTCATAAAGCCGCAACGCGGCGAGGACGAAGTCCATGCAAGAGCATTTCCTTTAAATGACGTTGCTATTGACTTATATCATAGACGTTCAGTACCTCATGAAGTAAGAAGAGAAATGTTTGACATAATAAATGCGAACGTTGGTGAAACAAGAAGAAGAGACGACACACTGAAACAACAGAGAAGAGAGATGTTTAAGAGTGCTATAGAACAAGTTCGCAAAGCTAACGATGTCCTTCGTTCCATTGACGACAAACCAAAAGAAGGTGAGAGATGGTTAAAGAAAGATGAAGAGAATAGGAAGAGAAATGTGAAGTCAGGCAATAGACTCATTGACTTTAACATCGAAGCTTTAGATGAACCAAACAGAGACTACTTACACAAACATTTCGGTAAGGTTTTCATGAGACTCTTAGAGAAAATTAAAATAAACTCACAACAGAGATGGATGGTATGTTATAAACTTGGTGGAAAGTATGAATGTTCTACGTTAAACCTCAATAATATTGGAACATTACTACATCAGCTCTTGAAGGAGAACTTTATATCAGAGATAGAAGCAAATGCTGCAGGTATTGTTGAAATGCACTATGACTTCTTCTTGACAAACATAAAGAATCTTACTGAAATAAAGATGTATGATTTAACAGAATATGAAGGCTTAACGATGTCAGATGTAAAGAAAGGCAAACCAAAAAAGAGACCATATAGAGATGAAAGCACACTGACAAATGACCAGAAAGCCATTTTGGAAGCTCTTAAGCAAACAGGAAACCCAGCACTTATAGAAAGCTTTTGGAAAGATAATGGTGAAAAGAAGTTTTATAAGAAGAGAAGCGGTCAGTTCTGGAAGTATCTTTGCACATTACCTATAAATCTTGAACGCTACCAAATCTTCAATGAACTGAACAAAAGAACTGCAACACTTATGACAGAAGATAACTGCTTCGTTTATGCTTGCATTCAGGCTGGAGTAGATGGAGAGACTATTGACCACATGAGAGAAGTCATTCGTGTTAGAGACTTTCCTCAAAGTAAAGTACAAGAAATTTCTGACGCAACAGGTATAGCATTTAATGTTACCATTGGTTATTTCAATGACTCAAGACATAATGAAATAAAGAGATACATACCAAAAGAATGTGAAACTGTTCGAACTATTGACTTACTTCTTGTTGAAGACCACTACATGCTAAATGAAAGATTACCAATGACAACATATTTCATTCGCAACTATATAGAAATCTTGAAGGAGTGTGGTGGAATGAACATTGAGAAACAAATGAAGATTTATACAAAAAGAGAGAACAAATATGTAGTTCGTTATGATAGAACAACACCGTTATGGGATGTTATGAAAACATTGTGGGGGTGCAAATATTTTGAACCTATTTCTTATGGAGAACTTTTCACATATACGACTGACTTATATAAACAGAACCTTGCACCATTTAAAGATTTGACATATGCTCCAAAGTATTGTGTACAACTGAAGAAGAAAGCCGAGTCAAAAGAAGTAAATAAAAATAAGTGCAAGTTCATTCCTGAGCACGTTTTCTTTGCTGACTTTGAATGTAGCACTGATGGAGTTCATAAAGCTTTTAACATCTGTTATGACAGTGAAGATGGTTCAGTGAGTGAAAGCATTTGGGGTCAGAACTGTGCAACAGAATTTTTGGAAAGACTCCCTGACAAGAGTTTAATATATTTCCATAACCTCAGTTATGACATAAACTTCATCTTAAGACACATGACAGAAGTGAAAGGAACTCCCATCATTAAAGGTTCACGAACAATGCAAATAACTGGCTTATATAAAGGAAGGGCAATTATTATAAAAGACTCTTACAGTGTTATAAATAAGAAGCTTAAACTATTTCCTGCTATGTTTAACTTACAATGTGGTGAAAAGGAAGTATTTCCATACAACTACTACAGCAGTACTTTGTTAGCAAATGACAACAGAACTGGTGTCATTTCTGAAGCATGTAAGTTTATCCAGGATGCGGATACATTCATGAAAAACATAGATTTAATCGAAAACTGCAGAATAGATGAAAACCACTTCGACTTAGAAAAGTATAGCACATTTTATTGCAAACAAGATGTAAGAATTTTAAGAGAAGGTTTTGTTAAGTTCCGCAATTACATATTAAAAGAATTTGATTTAAACGTTTATGATTACGTTAGCATTTGTTCAATTGCTAACAAATTATTTGAGAACAGAGTGTACTTCCCGAATGGAAATTTATATGACCTCTCAAATAAACCAAGAGAGTTTATTTCACGCTGTATTCAAGGTGGAAGATGTATGCTGTCAGATAACATTAAACAAAAGAGTAAAGAGAAACTCATTGCTGACTTCGACGCTGTTTCATTATATCCATCAGCTATAGCAAGACTTTATACTTTAGAAGGTATTCCAAAGGTTATGAAGAAAGAAATGTTAAGCACAGAGTATCTCATGAGACATTTATTCAACGATGACCAAAAGGAACCCATTGGTGAAAAGTTTATGTCTGGCTTCTTTGTTCTCATTAAGATAACAGAGATTGGAATACATAGACACTTTCCTTTAATAGTTTGTGACCCTGAACTAAATCCAGAACTTAACGTTCCCAGAAGTTCAAACACTTGCTGTTTAATGTATGTTGACCATATAACATTACAAGACCTCATAAAATATCAAGGTGTCAAATGTGAAGTGTTGCAAGGATACTATTACGATGGAAACAGAGATATTAGAATAAGAGATGAAGTAAAGAAGTTGTTTGAGTTAAGGTTAAAGTATAAGAAAGAAGGAAATCCTTTGCAAGAAAATATAAAGCTCATTCTGAACAGTATTTATGGCAAAACTATTCTATCTCCTACTGAGTCAAAAATAACCATAGTAAATGACAAAGATGCTATAAGATATGCCATCAGAAACTACAACCATATAGTGAAGTTCGAAGGTTTGGATGGTTCAGATAAAACTATTTTCAAGCTAACGAAAAGCATTTGCAGACACTTTAACTTCTGTCCACTTGGTGTTAACATTCTGTCTATGTCGAAGAGAATAATGTGTGAAGTATTCTGTACTGCTGAGGACTTAGGAATGGACATCTTTTATAGCGATACGGACAGTATGCATCTCTACAATGAAGATATCCCTCGTTTAGCTGAAGAGTTTAAGAAGAGATACAGTAGAGAACTTATAGGAAAGAACCTTGGTCAATTTCATTCTGACTTCGCAGAAATAACACCTGGAAAACAAAGTTTAGCATACAAGTCAATATTTTGTGGAAAGAAGACCTACATAGACTTACTCACGAATGATTTAAATGAAGTTGCATTCCACTGCAGAATGAAAGGCGTGAAGCAAGATGTTATTGCTTTAACCGCTAATGAAATGTTTCCTGACTCTGTTCAGTGTTTCTATGATGAAGATAAAGGTTTAATGGTTCCGCAAGGAAAATTTGACAAAGACTCTGAGTTCAGTGTTATGAAGTTATATAAAGCACTTTATGATGGTCAAGAGATTGAATTTGACTTATGTAAGTCTTCTAGTCCTTGCTTTGCTGAAAAGTTTAACTTCTCAATAACGACTAAAACAAGCTTTATTCGTAAGTTGAAGTTCTGAGGTCATTTATTTTTGTCAGCAATGAGGTCATTCGTGATAAAAATAAGCCCATGTGGTCATTTACAATACTGCGATGGTAGAGTTTAAGAGTTGTGCTTCAATGTAGAGACAGTCCTTATGGTCTGGAGGTAGCAAAACAGGTGCTTTATGGTCATGAGTGGAGAACATGTCTATCCAAAACTCACGATTGAAGCCAGTAAGCTTGTAATACTTAGGATTTGGTAATGGTGAATTTCTTGTATGACCAATGAACTCATTTTCAACTCCTTTACTTAGGTTTGAATATAATATTGCTTGTTTTCTATCCCAAATGCCAGGTGTTACAATCTTTGAAAATTCATTTTTCCTCGGAAGCATTGCATTATAATTGAAAACATTCTTGAAATCATCACTTGGTTCAGAGATTTGAAATCTTATACGTAATGGATTTTCTTTCTTTTTAGCTACTTCATTGAATGGTGAATATATAACAAACTGACAGTCATGTGTTCCATCTTCATTTTCATTAAATTCATAATGAAAGTCTATAAGTTGTGCCTGACTACCTTCTTCTTTCAGTTGTGCAAGAAACTCACGTAAAGGCTGTAAAGTTTGTACTTCAATGTTGAACTTTTTCTCGAACATCTCATTAAATGAAGTCATACATTGTAGCAATGTTGTATCGTCTTTAAAGTATTTGTATATGTGAATGTTTTGGGCACTTAAAGACTGTTCGTCATTTTCTATCTCGACTTGAAGTATAAAGTCAACTTTCCTAAATGCTCTCGCAATGTACATATTTGTTATGTCAATGTACTTCTCTTCATTTATGTTCACAATCCAGTCTGTTGGAAACTTAAACGTTACTCTGTTCCCCTTTATTTTGACGTCAGGGTTTTCACTACTGAACGCAACAGATAAAGGTATTTGTCTATACATTTAATTCGGATAAAAATAAACCATTTACTCTTTCTTTGCTTCAGCTTCTTTAGCTTTTGCTTCAGCTTCTTCTCTAGCTTTCTTCGCCAGTAGTCTTGGGTTCTTTTGTCTTCCAGCAGCTAATGCAGCAAGTTGTTTTTCACTAAGTTTTCTCTTTGGTCTCTCTGGCTTTTGTTCTTGTTTTTGTTCCTTCAGTTCGGATAAAATTTGCTCACGAATTTCTTTCTTCAATGCTTCAACATCTATGACCCCTTGGGTCTTGTCTGTAGGGCTTGTCTGAGTCATTTGACTGCAGATAAAAAACAAAATTAAAACTTTAACCGATGTAAAATGAGCTTGTCAAAATCAGAGCGAGAGTCTATTATATTAAATGACGCAAGAGGAATACAACATCCTTTCTATTACGTAAGTCAGAGTAAAGATGGTAAAATATACGTAAGAAAAAGAAAGGTTCCATTAGCGAATGCAGAAAGCGACAACATTAAGGTGTATGGTAAGGGTGAAGTCCACGAAGCCCATGTTAAGCCTTCTATTCAAACTGAAAAGTCAATAGAACCAGAAGAAAAGAAGCCAGATGTACTTTCAATAACGAACCAAGAGCTTATTGCAAAGTTCGTGAATTTCATTGAAAAACAAACCGAGTCAAAGAATCATGACCCGCCAGTGAAAGAAGTTGAGACAAAAGAGAATGTACAGTTCATTGAAAATGTCAAGAAACAACTTCCACCACGAATGCCAAGAAGAAGAGTGAGAATAATGAAGTAAATAGATATTTTTATCTGAAGTAAATACATGCAGAACGAACAGCTAAACGAATTTACTCCAGCAGAGCATATTCATCAGATTCGCTCATATTTCGATATCATAGACAATGCAGTTCAAATTGGTGACACTAATAGAAAATATTCTGACGCAAAGATTCCATCACAACCTGGAACTGCTAAAGATAAACATGGGTAACATTCAATCTCTCACCTCCTGGTGAAAATATGTTGGACCTTTACAATACATTCATTACGTATAAAATGGAAGGTCAATTTATTGTAGATAAAGAAATTGGTTCAGGTTCCAATAAAACAAACCCACCAGGATTTTGGATTGGTTTCGATGACGCTTTCTATGCAGTTGCTGGATATCAAATCCTTGCAAATGGTCGTATCGTATATTCTCAAGACAACGCAAGAGAAGAAGCATATATAACTTCAAACTCACAAACTACCGAACAAATAAAGAAAGTAGATGTTTTCTCAAAGACTCGACATGAAGATGTATGGAGTCATTCGGGAACATGCAGAACAGGACAAATTGTTAGTGGTCCAATTACAGCAGGAAAATCATTTGATTTTAAGCTTCGTTTAAGAATTCCTGTTAGAAAGTTTTTACCATTAGAAGCTATAAGATTTATTCCAGCTTTTGCAGGAAACATTCAGCTTAAAGTAAAGTTCAGTAGCGACGCCTTACAATGCACATCTATATCTGTAAATGATATCATTGCTTTCAATCCAACTCTTAAAGTTGCATTTGCTTCAGATTCAAATCCACCGACAAATAAATTTGTTCCATGGAATGAACCATTCACTATGATAACGAAGGCAGTAGAAGCTAGTGGAACAGTTACTATTACAACTGTAACCCAGCAACTATTTCGAACAAAGATGGATTTTAATGAATGTTTCATTCATCCAAAGTCATTCTCTTTAGACCCTAACATTTATACAGAACTTGTAGAACATTATACAAACGAGGCTTTATGTTTTCCTGTTAAAGTTATGGATTGGATTCCTATGGACGGTTCATTCTCAAAGAATACAGATAGTTCAAGTGCAACATTTACAGCAGCTTATACGCCTATTAATGTTAAAAGTATTTGGGCACTATTTAGAAAGAAAGACAATTATTATGTTAATTTTGAGAACCCTAAGTTTAAATATCTTCAGCTTTCCATGGGAGCTTATGGAAATATGCCTGCAGAACCTGAAAAATCATATGGACCTGTATTTTATGAAATGGTTGCGAACGCTTGCAATACAAACAATGATATGATAGGATTTAATGAAGATGTTATGAGGTCATTGGTGGATGATGGTAGTGTGGAACATAAATGGGATAGCTATGACAACACACATTTCTTATGTGGTTTTCCAACAGAAGTGGACTTTTGCTTCCAGCAAGGTCAAACATCTACTGCTCCAATAACATACAAATTGTCTGTTAAAGGACCTATTGAACTAGCAACTGAAAATGTACCAAAGCCACTTATTGGATTTATGAGGGATTGTTGCTTTGCCATTCAGGTGCGTGCTAATGGCATCCCCATAATAAGATTAGATGACTATAACTTAGCTACGGACGATAATGGAGGATCATCTATGTTGACTTCTTCTGGCATGCTATTGGAGATTTGGTTTAGGGGACGTGACCTCTGAACATTCTGAAACCAAAGTTGGGTTAGTGTTGGCCTTGGTAAAAGACCACTCTTCATTCGAATAAAATCGGTGAGATGTTTTTTTCGCAAAATCAATATCTTTAATCAAGATTTCATATGTTTGAAACCCCATGACGGCCATGCTGAGAAAATAAATCAATAATGGCTTGTTTGAGATTTTCTGGGACAGCATGTTTTGGTCTACCTCTTGATTGATGTAAAGGATATAGTGCAGCCCTTTCTTCTGCTGTCATTGGAGGTAGAATATGGGTCAAATCTTGATTGAAAATAGGGGGAGGGTCAGAATGTTGTTGGAGAGATTGTTGAGGGGGAGCATTGCCAGAAGAGCGTGTGAGAGATTGTTGAATGAGAAAAATGAAATAATACTAAGCATAATACAATATTCTAGATTTAATTATAATTAGGAAAAAGTTAGTTTTGAGAGTACTTTTCATAGGCATATAGAATGAAATCTTCTGAAAAATAATATCACATAAACTCATATTATTTTCTAATATATAACTATTTTATATAAAAATCAAATTCAATGATCTTAAAAGCGAAGGATAAACCTCAAAATTTACGAATATAATGAGTGGGAATATAATGCTTATCTATCATAAAACCATATGAAATATTAATTTTTGCTTTACGCCTAATTTTTGACGACAATTAGCAAAAAATGTTAAATGTTAACACTCAGTCCATTTGAATATGAAAAATAAAATTGACTTTGATTAAATGTTTTTATTTATCATGCAATTCTTCTTGCGACCAAAGATTTGAATAAAATTTCAAAAAATAAGATAGCTTAATAAATAATATACGGTAGTGTTTACTAATAGATGAATAGTATATAAATTCTATTAAAATGGATTTGATCCAAAAAAATATATAAAATTTGATCATAAATAAAATCGTTTTAAATGACTTCTTCATTTAAATTATAACAATTATTTTTGGTTTTATATTTTTTTGGATCAAATCCATTTTAATAGAATTTATATACTATTCATCTATTAGTAAACACTACCGTATATTATTTATTAAGCTATCTTATTTTTTGAAATTTTATTCAAATCTTTGGTCGCAAGAAGAATTGCATGATAAATAAAAACATTTAATCAAAGTCAATTTTATTTTTCATATTCAAATGGACTGAGTGTTAACATTTAACATTTTTTGCTAATTGTCGTCAAAAATTAGGCGTAAAGCAAAAATTAATATTTCATATGGTTTTATGATAGATAAGCATTATATTCCCACTCATTATACATTTGAATTTTCAAGATTCTTAATTCATAATTGCATGGCACGAGAAACATATGATCTGTTTATATGTTAATGATAGATATACAATATTATTTCCATTACTATAAATAACTTAAAGAAGTATATCTTCTACGTGTATTTTTTGTTCAATTTTGTTTGAAAAAAATTGAAATTTTTACAAAAAAATTTAAAACGCATTTCTTATCTTGTTTAGCTTTGATAAGTTGGATTAAATAATATGATTATATACAAAACATAATAACAAATAGATATCCATACTAAATGCCTTAAGATCTGGTGAAAATATTGAGATATGCCTCACTTCCACCATTTCGTCTTATCACATTTGTTCAACAAATATCTCCACAAAATCAGCAGCTACTGCCAGTTCCAGCCGTGCTATAAGCACCTCTATATAGAATAGTTGCATCAATACCTCAAGCTACACCAGTGTTGATTTTGTTGAGTGTTTACATTGGAAGGAATAGGTTCATTCCATTTGCAGTGCTTCCATTTAAGAGACCAAGAGGAGGAGTCATTACCAAGTGAGGTGAAAAATTGAAAGGATGACTTTGTATCGTCGTCAAATAATGAGATCACTTTGTCACAGCGTTACCTAAATTAAATTGAGACTTGTATCATGTGAAGAGTTATTTTCATGAGGAATGGCTTATTCTGTATGATTTTGAGGGTATGTTGTAGGTGATTGGAAAGATATCATATCTTGAATCACACATCAAAATCATTAATTGTTTGTGGGTTGAATATAACTTATCCTTGTCTATATTATTCCTATGTTTAAAAGTCTCATTTCTATATACTTGTCTCAAAATCTTATGTGCATTAAGGCAATTTTGATATATAAGCTCAAAAACACTTGTGATATAGTCTCCATATATAAGCTCATCTAAATGCAGTGTGATCATTTTCACAGATATAATCTCAAAATGATATAAAAATACGAAAAAGTGAATATATGAATAATGGTATATAACTTATGCAATATGTGACACAATATATAGTAATATAAGATGACAATATAAATATAAGCAAATTAAAATTTTATTCATGAGTAAAAATTCATGTCTACTATAGTAAGGATAGTAAGCATGAATGTTATAAGAAGCTTGGCATTCTCTTGAGCGGAGATCTCCTCAAAATAAATTCAAAAAAGTTTTTGGCACTTTTCTAAATTTGCAGATGAATTCATTTTTCAGCTTCACAAAGACGTTCAATAGAAATTGGATGCTAGGTTAGTATTCAACTTATTCAACAACAGCAAATATTGTTTTAAAATGTCCAATTACCATATATCAGAAAACTTATTTCAGATAAAATCATGTGTAAAGGAGATTGTTACAAAAAACATAAGCAAATATTAACTTTTATTTCTAGTTAAAATTGTCTGAAATTATCTCAGTACCTCAGGCATCGCTACAATTTTTTTTGGCTATAGATAATTAAAATTTTGAATACCCAGATGTGGAGTAAAAGAAAAACTTGGAGAGAAAATACCAAATATAGACGAGGAAAAATTTTTGGTATACACAACATACTTTTTACACTACAGCAAGAGCATCAAGTTGCAGAATTACTGAAAATGCAGTATATTGATGTTGGAATCTCTGTCAAAAGACGACATTTGAAGCATATACTCTGGGAGTTCTACAAAAGTTTTGATCCAGAAATAAGAGAATTTCTGGATCGGCAAAGAGTGTCATGCAAGTTTGTAAAAGCATTCTGTCAAAGGAACAATCCCCCATTCAGAGTTATAAGGAGTAAGAAGCGTGAAAAAATTGACGCAACTCAAGTTGCAATATACATTCATGAATTTCGCAATTGCATGCTCAAAAACTGTAGGGCCAAGATATATAAAGCTTTTGGACATAGTTGTTCTTCAATATAAGACAAGTTGTGTTTGTGTGGAAAAAGTAGGATGATGAGCGCCTTCGGTAAATCATGCTTTTCAATCAAAACCAAAAGTTTTTTAATATATATATATATGATGGAAGTTTGACTGAAAAAGGATGTGAATCATTATTATGGTAAGGATGTCAAAATTAAAATATCAATATTCTATGTTTGTTATTTTTTTGCTTTTTTATATAAAAAATAAAGGCATAATTAAGTGTAACCTTTACAATTTTATCGTCCTTTTTTCGATGGTCATGAGTGTACTTAAAACAGTACCCAAGGCATGAAGAAAATCACAAAAAATTAGTAACATAAAGGCATTAATTTTTGAATTCATAACTCTATGATTGTTAGGGTTTCTTTTAGAGGGTATAATACAATTCAGATGTATCAACAACAGATTGTTGATGCATATGTTTCATCTTTTCTTTGAATCACAAAAGATTCGAAGAAAAGTTGAAACAAAGACAGACATAACAATGATATGTCTACCTTTGAACTGTATATGACAGTTCATATGCATCAAAAACAGATTGTTGATGCATATGTTTCATCTTTTCTTTGAAGCACAAAAGATTCGAAGAAAGTTGAAACAAAGACAGACATTCTTTTGTCATGGCTTTCTTTCAAAGCATATATTGCGTACAAATGTACCAATCTCAAACGTTTGGTACTTTTAGATCAACTTTTCTTTGAATCACAAAAGATTCGAAGAAAAGTTGAAACAAAGACAATCATTATATAATAATGAGTGTCTTTGATACAACTTTGAGAAGAATCACAAATGATTCTTCACAAAGTTGCATTATGAGCAACATTCGCTTGTTATTGTTGTCAATACAAGTGAATGTTGCACACAAAGACAATCATTATATAATAATGAGTGTCTTTGATACAACTTTGAGAAGAATCACAAATGATTCTTCACAAAGTTGCATTATGAGCAACATTCGCTTGTTATTGTTGTCAATACAAGTGAATGTTGCACACAAAGACAATCATTATATAATAATGAGTGTCTTTGATACAACTTTAAGAAGAATCACAAATGATTCTTCACAAAGTTGCTCAGTGAACAACAATAACTTGTTATTGTTGTCAATACAAGTGAATGTTGCACACAAAGACAACCATTGTCTATCAATGGCTGTCTTTTTTTCAATTTTTCTTCGAATCCTTTATGATTTCAAGACAAGTTGATACATATCTACTAATTCTTTGAGACTTGTACAATTCTAACCAATATATGCTTTTAAAGAAAGCCATCACAAAACAATGGCTTTCTTTCTATCCACTTTTCTTTGAATCTTCTTTGATTTAAAGAAAAGATGAAACATATGCATCAACAATCTGTTGTTGAAGCATATGAACTGTCATATACAGTTCACAGGTAGACATATCATTGTTATATCTGTCTTGGTTTCAAATTTTCTTTGAATTTTTTGTGATTCAAAAAAAGTTGATACATATGTACCAATCGTTTGAGATTAGTACATTTGTACGTCATATATACCCTTCAAAATTTCTTCAGATGTTAACTGATTCAATAAATTAATTTATTATCAATTTCAAACTACTCATCACATTCAATATAGCACAATAATGATAATTAGATAAATTCTTTATTTCCATATCCAATTATTTAGCAAATACAACACATATACAAGTCATTACGGTTAAAACAGTAACTTTATCATTTTTATATCTCATTCGATTTATTTTATCTAATGTTGAAATCATTTTCACAAACTCATATTATACTTTTAATATTCTTTTTAAAATCTAAATAATTTAGTCTAAAACGTTATAATAAAATTTGTAATTTTCGAAAATTGAAACTCGTCGTTTCAATTTTCGAAAATTAGGATTCTCGAAATTAATACAAACACTTTTTAAAAAAGCGTTTGTATTCAAATTTCGAGAATTTTTTTTTAATTTATCTTGCTCCTTTTCTCTATAATTTTAATAATAACTAATTCTACATGACTTTCCTATTGTGTATTTTATATTTATTTTACTATTAAAAAAACCGTTAACTAACGTACTTTTTTGGTGAATAACATTTTACTTTTTTTTATTAATTACTATCTCCTATAATCTATTTAAATTCATTTAATCATATTTGATTTACAAAAATTCATTTATTTTTGGTGTGATATGTCCTATCATTCTACTCCCCTTTTTTTCTCATCATCATTTTTCAATTAACTTACTAGTATCACGAACAATTTGCACTGTTGATATGATCTACCAAACTTCGGTCTTAATTCAAAAAGTACAAATTTTATTTTAAAAACAAACGTGTGGTTCCTAATTGGATATCTCGTTTACGATACTTTACTAAGAACACATTACATTAGAATCAAGCTCTAAGAATTCTAATAGAAAATTATTTAGAATTTTGCATTCAAACTTGACCCTATCATTTGAAGTTAAATTTATTAATGGTTTTACAAATAAACAATTTATACTCGATAAACCTACCTTTTTATCATGATTCGTTTTTTCTTCAAATTACACTTCAAGAGATCATTTTTATGCTATTCATCCATATTCAAAATGATTTATTAGGAAGTGTATGATTTATCTATTATGATATTATTTAAATATATTTATTAGATAGCTCAATATAATTGATTTATTATGCTCGAAACGAAATTTTTAACCTTATTCTATCGTTGACCCACCTCTGTGTTAGTAGTTTAGTATGGTTTACGACACTTTAGTTTTGATATATTAGTGGACTTCAAAATGATTTCAAAATTGAGTAAGAAAAGGGATATGTTTTAAAAATAAAAAAATATAGGGAACAGGACAAATTTGCCACACGGCACTTTTTTTAAAAAAAATTAATGGAGCGGAGCGATACTCTGCTGCAGGAGCCCCAAGGCTCCCAATCATTACGAAAGGGAGCCTCAGGGCTCCTGAGAATCCATCAGCAGAGGCCTTTTCATTTGGCCTCTGCTGATCAAAGATTCGGCGAAGCCATTCTTCGTCTCAGGAGCCCCAAGGCTCCCAATCATTACGAAAGGGAGCCTCAGGGCTCCTGAGAAACCTCTTTGAGAAGGTTTTCTTAAAGAAAACCTTCTCAAAGATGATTGTTAGCATTCACTCAAAATCTACCAAGAGTTTCAAAGTTTCAAATCTATCTGAAATGAAGCTTTGAATCTCTTGTATATCTAATTGTAGAGGTACCTTTTCAAAATGTCTTCTATTGATTAAATTTAATCAGTAAAAGTCATTTTGAAAAGGTACATCTCTATAATTGCTATTGAGCATTCACTCTTGGAACCTTGGAGCTCTTGTGTAGTGCATGAAAACTCCAAGATTCTAGAATAAAACATATATCATAGACATAATTTCTTCAAATATAATTTAAGGTTATTTTTTAAAAAAATTAGAAAAGCGTAATTTAAGGTTATTGAAAAGTGACACCTGGCAAATTTGTCCCGCACTCAAAAATATAAAAAAAATCTTCAAAATACAAGTACGAGTTTTCTCAAGTTTGTTGAGAATCCTCTGAAGGTGTAAGCTCCAATGAGATAGAAAATAATACCGAGAGCGAGTGAGAAAGGAAGGGCTGGGAGAGGTCTCTCAAAATAAGCTAAACATATGAGAGTTAGAGCAAGACCATCCATAACAGCGAGTATATCAAGGATTGCAATATCCCAGCCGACTCTAGCGGCTCTTGTAACAAGAATTCCGTAGAAAATGAAATCACCAAGGCCAAGTTTGACGCCTTCTGATGTTGGTGTGGATTTGGCTGATCCAGATTTCTTCTTCCTCTTATCTGGGTTTTCTGGATCGCCATGCTGATTATCCTGATTTGGACGTTTCTTCTTTGGCTTTGTTGGTTCGCCTGCTGGCTGTGCAAGTTCTGATTCGGGCTGTTGTTCTGGTTTTGGTTGTGGAGGAGGCTGGTCTTCAGGATTATTTGATAATCCGACAAATTCATCTGGATTTATAGGTAGAGCATCATCAGAACTGGCGGAAGAATCTGGGTCTGTTGACTCATCTTCAGAAGCTGAGTCATATTCTTCATCGTAATTGTCAAGATTTTCATGATCTTCACCTTCTTCGTTTTGCTCTTCGCCATCGTCGGCTTCTTTCCAGAAGAAGGCAGCTGATGAGTAAACAAGCGCAGGAATTGCGTCACCACGCTCTTGAGATTTTTTAATAAGCAAATGAAGCAAACCATTTGGACAAAGAACGACACAACAATCCCAAATGATAAGTAAAACCAGAAGGATCCATACTGTCCAGTCTGGTAATGTAAGGAAAACGCAAGCAGTCATTACTGAAATCCAGATCATGAATGCTTGAGTAACAATCGGTGGAGCACGCCAGAAAATGGACATACCACCGACAACGACACCATTGAGAAGGAATATTACGACAGCTATGTAATCGATAGGAATGTTGTAGAGAGATGGGATTTTTCCGACAGCAAGATAAACGTAGTATGATAAAAGAAGAGAAACGGCAACAACCATCCATACGTAAATACATTTGACACAATTGAACCAGTAAAGTAATAATAATAAGCCTGTGACTAAAGCAATAGCAACAATAAAACCGATAGCAATATAAATAGCAACAGCAGTGCTGACACCACCGCTACTTTGTGATACAACTGATGCGAAACTTGTTGAAAGAGCAGTATTATCGAATTTTTCTTCTAAAGTTCTTGTTAACCAAACATCTATTACTAATGTAAGGATAACAGGAACGGCAATCTTATAAATTCTCTTGGAATATATTTCAAGGAATTCATGTTTAGTTACTTTAATTGGCATTTATTAAATTTTTTTTTATTACTCATCAATTTTTCTTTTTATTTCAAAAAAATATTTTTGATAAAATATTTTAATTACATAATGGTGAATATATTTTATTACTCTTTGAAAAAGTGACAAATAAAAAAGGTGAAGTTTTTGACTTTATTTATGGAACCTTCTCATAATCTAATGCTATTTTCTGAAAAAGGAACTGCAAAAAAGATAGCTGACAAGACAATATGAGTTAGTGCAACCTTTTTACATCTAATGTTTGATTAAACCAATTCAATTCTTCTCTTTAGGATCGATAAATCCCATAATTAAGATATCCTATAGGATTAATTCATATTATTTGAGATTATAGCATTTATTCTTTGTGATATAAAAGATAACTACTCACGGAGCAAAAGTATCTGGCATTAATATTATATTATCAAACGTCTCAGCACAGTTATGATTTGTACAGTTCAGAATTGTATTACAATAAACAATCAAATCAGAACTAAATCTCACTGAGATATTTAAGTAAGATTTGATTACAGAGGGTTATAATTTAGGTATATTTGCATATAGAGTTAAAACATATTGGTTATCAATAAAAAAAAGCTTTATTATATTATAACTTAAAACAATTGCTTAAAGAGCATAGATATTAGAGATATATACACAATGTTTGATGAAAACTGTTTAGTATCCATCTCCGGTTTTCATCATTTTCTTATAAAGATTATTTTTTTGAGATGTCTTGGAAGAACGTAATTTTTCAATGTCTTCTTTACGAGACAAGAAAATTGGATCGTTATTTGATAATTCCAGACCCTTTTTGAGGTATTCTTCTGCGGCATTGAGATGTCTAAGTTGAATAAGCGCATCGAGTTTCCTGAGAATACATCTCTGGTTTGTTTGATCTTTTTGGAGGATTCTTTCGGCATAACTTAAAGATAATTTCCATTTCTTCAATTTTGAATAAACTGTAGAGAGATTCGAGAAATATTTATTGAAGTATTGATATAAGTCGTCACCAGAATGGCATTGTAAGATTTCACAACAACTTGTGTAAAGATTAGCTGCATCTTCGAATTTTCCGTTACGAAATGACTCACCAGCGCGTTTATTAACTTCTTCTGCTTGCTTTATTGCTTCTTCTTTCGTCATATCTTCGAGGATGTATAATAATTCGATATCCAGGGAGAGATTTGTATTTGGTGGAATAGATGATGATAAAACTTCTAATCCTTGAGCCAATGACTTGTCAATTTTTAATTCTGCTCTTTCGCCAACGTACATTGTGATAACTGCGAGATCCATTATGGAAATTTTACAAGATCCGATCTTAAAATCATATGGCTGATCTTTGTCGCGTGTCGAAACGATTTTCGTACCGTTTTCGAGAGATAATGTATAATGAATTGAAACTGTCTGATATAAACGTGGTTTTGCTCCTTTTCCATTACGTAGTTTGCATTTCAAAACGTTTTGGCTTTGATTCAATGTAATTTTTATCCATTCTTTCTTTTCAACAAATTCTCCTTTGAACATTTTGAGATTGGGACAAAGTTGCAATTCGGCACTTTTTGTAAAAAAAAGGGGTCATACTCATAATGAATAGAGACTTATAGCCAAGTCTTGATATCATGCAGGGAGAATATACATAGATAAGCAATTATATTTTATAGTAGTAGTATTCAGAAATTCTTACAATTTACAATACAATTTTCAAAAATGGATAAAGACTAATAGCCAAGTCTTGATATCATGCAGGGAGAATATACATAGATAAGCAATTATATTTTATAGTAGTAGTATTCAGAAATTCTTACAATTTACAATACAATTTTCAAAAATGGATAAAGACTAATAGCCAAGTCTTGATATCATGCAGGGAGACTCTCTACAAATACAAAAATTGATTATCATAAGGAAATACAAATTTATCAATTTTCATGTGAAAATTACATAAATTTGTTCTCCAATAAATAGCAATAATACTTTGAATGTTATATTAAGTAATATAGCTTCAGGTAAATAAGCTTACACTTCAAAAATATACTGTTTATTCATTAATTTTAAAAAAAGTCCAAATTATCTAATCTTGCTTACTCTTCCTTTAAACTTCTTTGTGCCAAATTTAATATTGCCTTCAAAGATGGAATAAGGACATTAGGTTCAAAAATATTTTATTATACTCATTCGAAATTAAAAATAATAAAATTTATATATATTAATTTCATTAAATCAAGGTTAAAAATCTCACCGGAAAAATAACCTCAGTGTGATAAATAAAAAAAAAGGTAATGGGGCTTCCAGGCACTTCGTGCCCTCTAGCCCCGAAGATGTTTAGTATAAATGAAGTTTTTATTCGGAAAATTGTTAGTCTTCTGGTGTGAATTCGGAGGACTCTTCTTCTTCCTCCATTGCTTCTGGGAAGAAGCCTTCTTCTGGGTCGAAAACATTATATAATGTGTCGCTTTTCACAAATTATATATGTTTTCATGTTTTGTCACTTTTCTGTCACTTTTCAGGAAAAAACATTTTTATTATTATATATAAATGAATTTTACAAAACCTCCGTTACCGTTCTTTGGAAATAAGAGTAAATGTAAAGATATTATATTGAGAGAACTTAAGAAACTACCGAATGGTCTAACATTTGTAGATTTGTTCGGTGGAAGTTTCTATATATCCCATTTGTGCCATACAATATTCCCAGACTCAAAGATTATATGCAATGACTTCGACAACTATATGGACCGTCTCAAACATATACCAGACACAAACAATATATTGAAAGAGTTAAAAGAAAAGATACCTATAGGTAAGATGGAACGTATACCATTAGATAAGAAAAATATTGTGAGAGAGGTTTTGAAAAAAGCAGAATATATAGACTGGGATAGTATATCTGCTAGACTATTATATAGTGGTTCTATAAGAGTTCATGACATTGAAACACTTATGTCAAAAGTTTTATATCTTAACTATACAAATGTTTTCAAAGAGGACATAGAAAAATATATTGAGGGTATAGAGTTTGTGAGATGTTATTGGACAGAGTTGTATGAAAAATATAAAGACAAGGAAAATGTTTTCTTTATAGTGGACCCGCCGTTCTATAACACATGGGATTTTCAATACCAAGTAGACTGGACTTTGAGAGACTCTTTAGAAACTTTAGACGTTTTACATAACCATCCATGCTTTTACTTTACATCCGATAAAAGTGGTTTGGAAACCGTTATGAGATGGTTAGAGACATACATGACTATGAGTTTAGATATGACAAGATAGAATATGAGAGAGGTCCTATAAACCGGAGAAAGTGTCATAACAAAGAAATTTTATTAGTAAGTAAATGTGGTTTGAAATAGGACTACTTGTTTTAGGTTTTTTCCATTGTGTCATTTATTTCTTTGACGTGGCAGAAAGATATAGAGAATATGAAGATGAACCAATGCCTGCAAATGTTCAGTATATGTACTCGTAAGAGATATTTTTATCTAATATTAAATGGACGCACAGAACTTAGCGAATGCACAGCAACCTGGACAACCAAACCCAGAGAATATTCCAAATGAAGTTAGAATACAAACTGCAATGGCAAACTATGGTCAAGTGCCAACAGATGTACAAATGCAAACTGCCATGTCAAATGACGCTGCGTTAGGTTTGCCACCATGGTATGCAAATATGAGATGGAAAGAGTTTTATACAAACCCTGAAGTGGGATATAAACAACTTTATGCAGATGACGCGAACACAGGAGTTGACCCAGAATATGTTTTCTACCAGAGGAGAAACAGAATGTATGAGCTCCAGTTAAAGAATGCTATGGAACTCAACAGGAAACGTAAGAGACTAGGCGGACATTAGATTTTTACATATAGTAAAATGGGTTTCTTCAGTAAGATAGGAAACTTCTTTCGAAATGTTGGAAGAGGTATATGGAATGGAATAAAATCTGTCGGAAGAGGAATTTGGAACGGTGTCAAAAATATTGGTAAAAGAGTAGGTCAGTTTGTTGGTATTATACCTAAAGACCCTGAACCAGAAGAACAAGCTCCTGTTATACAACAGCCTGAACCTGCACCACAGTCTAGTTGGCAACCAAATCCAACACCTCAACCGTATTAAAAAATTATATTTTTACCGTTCGATAGTAGTTGTATATGAAACTAAGTTCTAAGTAAAACGCATGGTATAATGGAATTATTCTTTTTCTTCCATCTGTAGTAAACCATACTTGAAAGTCGAGAGGTTATCGATTTTGTAATTTAATCGTCGTCGTTATCGATTTTGTAATTTAATCGTTATCGTCTTTTTCTAAACGTGCATTTTTACATTAAAAGCAATGCAACTCCAAAATTAATTGGTATTTAGATTTTAATTAGGTGCAGACAAACGAAATGCAGTCCAAATATTTTGGTGATATATGAATTACATAAATTTAGGGAAATTGAAATTATATCTTTTTAAATTTTTAGGAAAACAGATTTATAGAATTGTTTAAGTCATCAAAATAATGCAGACTTAGGTCAAATTTTCCAAATTTAATCATTTGCAAGACTTTCAAGCGACTTCAAAATGTCGAAATATAAGTCCAAAAATAAAATTACGATTACAGTCTATCCTCAATTAATTATCACGCTAATTATTGAGTGACCATGCGTTCGTATGTATGTAAACCTTTTAAAAAGGAGATGAGAGAGATAAACTACATTTACAATTTAAATCTGATGTTATTTACTTGTTACATTTACAAATGTAAATGTTTCTCGTAATGTTTACATTTTGTAAGTATAACGAATAAAAATGACGCACTTTTTTACAAAGTCAAATTATGCGATACAACTTTACTTGTTACATTTACAAATGTAATGTTTCTCGTAATGTTTACATTTTGTAAGTATAACGAATAAAAATGACGCACTTTTTTTACAAAGTCAAATTATTGTTCGATTTTTGCAGCTTGTAAACGATTGAAAAGATTTGTATTATTTTATTTATTTTTAAGAACATGTTTAAGAACCCTCATTATCTCCACGAATATTGCATATTTTTCTATTCTAAGAACCACCAAATTACGTTTTAATATAGAAAATAATATTTATGTGATGCTAAAGTCGAAGTCCTTAAATATTTTTGAAATATTTACAAAATATGCTCTTTCTATCATCGATACTTTAATACAGAGCAAATTTAGTAATGTCATCACATTATTTTTTCATAAATCGTTTTCGAACTTTTGAAATATTTATTTTAAACCAGTTTTCTACATTTAATATGTGAATTATATCAAAAGTAGATGGGCGATACTTGTAAATCTATTTAAACTATTAGTTTGCTATTATTGAAGAACTTTATAATTTTTTCTTATGTATGGAATTAAAGATAATTTTGCCGATTCCAACTGGTTTTTCTATATGAGTTAAATATGCCAAGTGAAATTGGACTTGCCAATATTGTAAATTGAAGTATGGACTATATATCGATTTTCATTGATTGATGAATAACTCGGAGTAATGTAATTGTTGATAATGAAAAATAGTTTTCAATTGCTGGTAAGGGCCAATGTATGTTCAATAGCTCCGAAAGCAAAAAATGCACGTTTAGAAAAAGACGATAACGATTAAATTACAAAATCGATAACGACGACGATTAAATTACAAAATCAATAATGACCCCTTGAAAGTCTGAAATACTTCCACTTGGTGGTTCGTATAACTTTGTAGGTTTTTCGTAAAAGTCATTTGCCAAGCATAAGAAAGAGTTTTGGGCGCCAGAAAATGAAGCATGAACAATAATAGCAGCTGGGTCGAAAACATTTTCATATGTTCCATTAGGGTTTTCGACTTCATAATAGTCTGGGTGTACTGGATATGCTGCAGGCTGATTTAACATCCTCATAAATCTATACCATGCCAAGTTGTTATATTTTGTAGAAATATAAACGTTTTCTCCAAGGTCTTCTATTTTATTGATTTTAACAGTTGCATTTTTCCTGTCATAAATAATATCGAGATGGTATTCTCCTTCGTCAATGTTATACTGGTTTGCATATTCGATATAGATATCGTTTTTTTTTCTTGAAAAGCTTGAAGAGTTGTTTCTAAGTTTACAAGCAAACTAACTTGTAAAAGTTTTCCCTGTTCAAATTTCTCATACATACGTTTTTCTTTGTTATAGTATCGAACTTCAAAACCGACCGTAAATGGGAAACCATGTATGGCTTCTGAAATGAACTTCATTCTACGAAAGCCAATAGCTTTTGTGACAGATGGGTCTCTTAGCCATCTTAATGGGTAGTCAAAACGATAGCCTTCATGCTTTACGGTCTCTGTCTCAAACTTTTGACCGACATTAGTAAAAAGTTCATCTAATGGTTTAGTTGTAGCAACTCTTGAATTTTCTTTTTCTATTGAAGCATATTTTATCTAGAATAAAAATGTCGAAAGATATTGCTTCCATGAGAGAAATACAACACAACCGACAACTCATTATGCAAGCTCTAAATAAGAACACAACAAACTTTCAAACTATTCTAAGATATCTGAGTCATTGAAAGAAGGAAACTTAAAACTGACATTAAACCCAATGACAGATGAGTTTCTATTTCAAGACAAGAAGAACAATACTGTCTGTATAAATCCAAAAAAGGAACTTTAAACGAGAAACCTATAAATGAACTTCTTTTGAAAGCAGATGTGACAACAAAGCTGACAAAGAATATGTAGACGATGCAATAGCAAAAGAAGAAGAAAGAGCTAACAATGCTTATGCAACAAAAGAACATACTCATCCTGAACTAGCAGACAAAACATATGTTGACAATAAAATGTCAAGTGAAGTGACAAGAGCTGAAAACGAATATTCTAAAAAGACTCATACACATTCTATATCTGAAATAACAGACTTAAACGTTAGCCTTGAAAAGAAAGCGGATGAGGAATATGTGGCTAGTAAGTTAGAGAAGAAAGCGGATAAGGAATATGTGGATGAAAAAGATAATGAAATTATAGAAAGGGCTGAATGGTATCATGAATGGACATCGAAGATTTTAAAAACTAAAGCTGATACAGGATGGGTTTCAGGATGTTTAGACCTTAAAGCAGATAAAACTTATGTTAACGATGAGTTAGAGAAGAAAGCAAATAAGACTCATACACATACAAGTTTTACAACTGTTGCTATAGAAAGTATTGAAGGAACGGTTGAAGGAACTGGTGGGGATGCATTATATTGTAAACCTCCTAACTTTCCACAAGGTTTAACATCGGATGACGACATAACGACGATGAGAAACATTAGATGTAAAGATGTTTATGTCATGAAGGATGAATATAATATTAAATTCACTGCTCAAGATTTATATGACAAGAAAGCAGACAAAAAAGAGCTTCAAACATTAAAGACAGAAATACTTCAAACATTATATCCTATAGGCTCTATTTATACGTCAATGAACTCTACCAGACCAGAAACAGTTCTGGGTTTTGGAACTTGGACTCAAATAGTCGACAGGTTTTTGTATTGTGCAAACTCTTCAAAGGAAACAGGTGGAAGTAAAACGATTTCAGGTGAAAATTTACCTGCACACAGTCACTACATAGATTTAAGTACATCTCAAGCAGGTTGGCATAAGCATAGATATTGGGATTGGTCAGCAATGATAAAAGGTAAAGGATATGATGTTAAAGACGACGTTAAGTTTGCTATAAATTGTTACTGGAGTAACACTGAGGGAGGAGGAAACCATACACATCACGTTTCAGGATATACGCAAACAACGGGACAAAGTAAAGAATACATGCCACCTTACATGACAGTTTACGCATGGTATAGAAATGCTTAGTCGTCATTTTCAACTTCTTTAGCATATTCGTCAGGAGTTGTCTTATATTTGTTAGGAACTGTCTTTGAAAGTATACCACCTTGAACTTTGACAAGTTTGAAACGAGGTCTGACAATAGTAGTTTTATCTTCTGCTTGCAGTCTGTACATTTTGCCATGTTTGCCTAAAACTTCATAATATTCTCTTGTATACTTTCTTCTATTTTTACGAACACGAATGTGAGTACCTGTCGGGTTCCCATTGTTGTCATAGTCAATAGTATTTTCATATGGGTCGCGTTTAGGTATTTCTATTTTTACTTTGTCACCTTTCTGAAGTTTGAAGCCCGGCATTCTTTCTTGTTTGTCTCTTTTGACTAAATTATTAAATATATAGTCTTTCTCTAAGTCAGGGTTGTTTTTCATTTCTTCGGGGGAGTGGTTTCCCAAACCTTTTTGTTTACGGCTATTGTAAATATTTAAAACTTGTCTCATCTTTGCCATGGAGAAGTGTCTATATTTGTCGTCATATGACATTTCATTTGCTTCACCACCTTGTGGTTGGTTTAAGTCTCTTAACATTTTTATACAACCGTCAATGACACCAAGAGCAGAATGGTTTTGGTCGACAATGAAATATTGGTTTACATTTTTTGAACGCAGATAGTTTTTTACATCATCTGATTTGAAAGAACTTTCACAGTCAGATGTCAGTTTTGTTGGATGGTATTTGTCAACGAATATTGTCAAAGCAGTTTTCACATCTAAAATATTTTTGGACCATAATGGTATGGCTTCACAGTATCTTGTGTTTTGACCGACAAATATTAGCCAGTATGGTGGTCCATCTGTTCTAACTCTCGGAATGTTTTCCAAGATATCCATAAACCAAGCATTTGGTGTTGAACTAAAGATTTTTACCATGAGTGCTTTCTTTGTCGCTTTAGAAACATAGGGGTCCTTGTTTGGATTCGTCATTTTTATCCTATAAGAAATGGGTTTATTTGGCGCATTAGCAGGAGTTGCATCCAGATTTTTGCCCGCAGTGGGAACAATAGCCAGAGGTGTATTTGGAGTTGGAAGGAAGATTTTGAGTACATTAGGTATACTTAAAGAGAAAGCACAACCTATTATACAAACTGTACAGAAAGGTTGGGATGTAGCACGAGATGCAACAAATCTTATTCCAAATCCTGAAACAAGAGGAAAAGTTCAAGGATGGATGGACAATGTAGGAAGACAAGCAGGAAACTATTATAACAAAGCAAATGACTACTATAACCAAGCAGGACACTATATGGACCAAGGTGAAAGATTCTTTAACAGAGGATATAACCATGCACAACAATGGGTAAACAATAACCAACCTCAACCGCCTCAAACGTGGGGAATGTAAAGTTTTTTACTGAGATGAAATGAACAATACAGCATTGAGACAAATGGGTTCAAGATGGATTTGTCGGCTTCCAGCAGTTACACCACGTGTTTGTCAAGTTCTTCCTATACCTCAGGAAGTTTTAGACCGACTTAAAAAACCTAAACAACCAGTTGAAAACAAACCAAACTAAAATTTTTTACTGAGATGAAATGACCGAAGAAGTTGAAACGGTAGATTTGACACCACAAACAAAAAGTTCAGAACCATTGTCAAAAACTGTCAAAGAACTTACAGATGAAGAGAAAAATTCAATAATAGAAAGTGCCAGGTCTGGAAATACAAACCCTAACTATAAAGTCACTTTTCATAGAAATGGAACGGCTAGTATCTCAAAAAAGAAACAGACTCTCACAAATAAAATATTGAAGTCTGAAGGAGCTTTCGAGACAACAGATGGAAAAGTTTACTTCACTGACCAACAGTTCATTATAGAACATCTCATTGACTTAGAGTCGAAATATTCTAAACTTTACAACAAACACAAAAAGTTGAAAGGAAAACAAAAACAAATGGCATATGATATTTATGAAGATGTTGACGACACAACTGTTCCTGCAAGTGAAGTAAAGTCAGAGGAACCGAAAAGTGACGAAAAACCGATAGAAGAAGAAAAACCAAAAACTGAAGATAAACCAAAACCATAGTTTAGTTTGGAAACTAAACCAAGTCAACCTTCATTAGCTGGTATGGGTTGGCGTCAAAGACTTATGGCAGCAGGCGGTTATGTAAAGTAAAGAAAAAAATATTTTTTTATTTTTATAAAAATGCCCCCATATAGAATGGATAGAAAGTCTGCTAGAATAAAAGCAGAGTTACAAAGATATGGTTGGAGAGTTTCGAAGAAGTTTAAATATAAGAAAGGAAGACCCATAAAAGTCTATGACAAATTGTTTGGTCTTCGCTACGAAATGGATTTGGAAACAGCACGTGCCAATTATCCAAACAGACTAGAGAGGTTAGAAGAAGAACGTCTTATGGACATGCCTTTCGATGTGTTAAACATTGCATGAAGTAAAAATTTATTTTTTAAAAAGTGACATTTTTTATTTTATTTGAAATGTACGCTGAGTTTGTTGGAGAAGACCGTTGGGAAACTTGTTTGTTAGATGAGAAATATGAAATGGCATACCATTTTTAAAACAATATATTTTTACATATATTAAATGCTTCAGGTTGAAAAACAAAGAACAAAAGTAGCAGATACAAAACCGTTAGACTATATCTTTACAAATGCTGGTAGGACTATTTCAGATGAAGAAATTTCATCCCGAGTATACAGGTTTGACTATCCAATTCGTTGGCTTCAAAGTCCTTCAGATGCAAAGGCAATAGGATTTAGAAGAGTTTTGTTTTCAATAGAACTAACGCATTTATGTTCGTAGTATATTTTCATGGGCAGTATAAAGGTTCTGATGGTCTAATAGACAAATTTGACGAAATGAGAATCTTTACAGTTCGTTCAGACGAAAGTCTTGAAAAACTCTAAATGACTTTCAAACTCAAATGAACAAATATTATTGGGAATTTCAAGAAAAATACGACTCTTTACTAAATGGAACATACTATCTGAAACTAGAATATGACAAGATGAACTCCACCGTTTCATTTCAAAAGATTGAAATTAACCCTCCAAGAGATACAGAGTTTTTATTTTGGAAAGTAGACAAACGTTCTTGGGCACAATTTCTTCGGTTACTAAACCAGAACGAACCATTACCACCAGATGGTCCATTTCAATTTATACTTCCACCAGCAGATTTGACAGTTTATAGAACGTGTTTGACCCTCAAAATGTTATGTGTCATGCAAGTTTCAGTTCAAGCAACAATAGTTTTCTATGTATTGGTAAGGACTTTTATGACTTTGCTTCTAAATTCTACGAACCACCTAGTAACAGTTTCTCTGACTTTCAAGTTTGGTTCACAACAAATGGTGTGCAACATATTATTCCATTGTACCTATGACTTTTATCTCGAATTGTCTTTCATATATAACTACGGAAAAGTGCTGAAAAAGTATTGAATGTGAAGATATTAGAAAATAACATTTTTTCTAACATCGTAGAAAAACTCATGAAAACAATTTATTTTTTGACACTTTCACAAAAAACATAAAAAAGTGAAGTTAAAATGAGATGTTTACTGAAACTGGTTGGATGTCGCCTTCACAGGTTATGTAGAACGGTTGTCCTGAGAAGCGAAGGAGAGAGACTGAATTGCCAATTTCATATGGGGTAGGGGTTCTCCTTGTTTGGTATTTTTATCCAAGGACGTTTGTTTAGGAACTTAACAAGAGCTTCTCTTTTGGCGTCCTTTATGTCGTCGAAAGGAGTGTTTTCTGGTATTTGAATTGGAATTCCGGTCGAAGTCTCGAGATTCAAGACAGCCCTTCCAGAAATAGTGGTGAACTTGACCTTGGGCTTCATGACCTTGCGCAAGTAGTCTTTAACAAGCTCGTTAATTTCAATTAGGTAAATTGCCTCGTCAAATCCTTCTGGCATTCCGAGTCCTTCCATCCGACAGGAAAATATTTTCCCGACAACTGGAAAAAATTTTCCGGACAAAGGGAAAAATTTTTCCTTCCGACAGGAAGAACTCTTCCAGTTGTCCGTCCGTAAACCATTCAAATTTTCGAAAATTGAGAACTTTTTGGTCGAACTTCAGAAAAATTTTTTCCATCCGACAGGAAAAAATTTTCCATCCGACAGGAAAAAATTTTCCGGACAAAGGGAAAAAAATTTCCTTCCGACAGGAAAAGTTCTTCCTTCCGACAGGAAAAGTTCTTCCTTCCGACAGGAAAAGTTCTTCCTTCCGACAGGACACAAACGAATGTCCCACGTCCCACCAACCGAGTCCATTCCCAAACCAGAGGAACCTAAAGAACCACAACAGTCTCCTCAGCAACCTCAGTTCCAGCAAGTACCTCCGATTTACTACCAATTTCCACCTCAAGGTTACTACCCACCACAAGGCTTCCCGAACTACCCTCCTCAGCCTATGCCTTACTTCCCCAACCCTTGGATGTTCCAGCAAGCTCCACCCCAGCAATTCCAATCTCAATCCAAATCGAAGAGAGACCAAGAGTTCGAAGAAGGTCTGAACCGCTTACGCAAAGAGTATGCCACAGCTCCAATTGAGAGAAAGTTGTTCCCGGACCAAAAATATAATTTATGTTAACATGTTAGATCTAACACGTTTTCTAACACGTTTTCTAACCTCGTGAATTTTCATGAATTTCCTTAAGATAGAAAAAATAAAGTTAGTTTTATTTTTTGTATTTTGTATTTTTTTGTATGTAAAGATATGATTTCAGGGATTTTTTTGACGAAGTGTCAATCTTCACTTCGTCAAAAAATAACAGTTATCTAATGAAAAAGTGTCATTTTTTTCATTTGACGAGAATGTCGGGTAGATGGTTAGATCTAACCTCATTTCTAACCTCATTTCTACCCTCTTGAATTTGTCATGACTTCTTCGTAAATGTTTTGTCATGACTTCTTCGTAAATGTTTTGTCATGACTTCTTCGTAAATGTTTTGTCATGACTTCTTCGTAAATGTTTTGTCATGACTTCTTCGTAAATGTTTTGTCATGACTTCTTCGTAAATGTTTTGTCAAGACTTCTTCGTAAATGTTTTGTCATGACTTCTTCGTAATGAGTGTAAAGGACCCAAAAATAATGTTTAGGGTAGATGGTTAGATCTAACCTCATTTCTAACACGTTTTCTAACCTCGTGAATTTTCATGAATTTCCTTAAGATAGAAAAAATAAAGTTAGTTTTATTTTTTGTATTTTGTATTTTTTTGTATGTAAAGATATGATTTCAGGGATTTTTTTGACGAAGTGTCAATCTTCACTTCGTCAAAAAATAACAGTTATCTAATGAAAAAGTGTCATTTTTTTCATTTGACGAGAATGTCGGGTAGATGGTTAGATCTAACACGTTTTCTAACACGTTTTCTAACCTCTTGAATTTTCATGACTTCTTCATCGTAATGAGCGTAAATGTTTTGTCATGATTTCATCGTAAATGTTTTGTCAAGACTTCTTCGTATATGTTTTGTCATGACTTCATCGTACATGTTTTGTCAAGACTTCTTCATCGTAATGAGCGTAAATGTTTTGTGAAGAATATAGCAACAGTCTGAATTCCGACGGTTGCTTTTTATACAAAATTCATGCAGGAAATTCTTGAGTTTTGGTTGAAAGAATACGGTGGAGCCAAAAGTGGCTCGACCTCAAAACAAGCATTTTATGAGCTTACTAAGGGTATTATGAATGAATTCAAAGGTATTTACATACATCCTGACCTCGTTCATTTTGTTGCTGAATTCAGCAAAAATAAAGTTTATGTTAGCATGTTAGATCTCACCTGTTTTCTCACCTGTTTTCTAACATGGTCTAAAACTCTCGAAAATCATGAAATTTACACCAAAAATAAAGTTTATGTTAGCATGTTAGATCTCACCTGTTTTCTAACACGTTTTCTAACATGGTCTAAAACTCTCGAAAATCATGAAATTTACACCAAAAATAAAGTTTATGTTAGAATGTTAGATCTAACACGTTTTCTAACACGTTTTCTAACCTCTTGAATTTTCATGACTTCTTCGTAAATGTTTTGTCAAGACTTCTTCGTAATGAGTGTAAAGGACCCAAAAATAAAGTTTATGTTAGAATGTTAGATCTCACCTGTTTTTTCACCTCTTTTTTCACCTCTTGAATTTTCATGAATTTTCCCGAAATAAAAAATAAAGTTAGTTTTATTTTTTTTATTTTTTTTATTTTGTATAAAAGATATGATTTCAACAATCGGCACAACAACAATTCAAACAACAGCACCAAACTCTTTAGTCATGAATCCAACATCTATGTTAGTAGAAATGAAAAGCTTCATTCCTTCTTCATATACTTTTGAAACAGAAATCCAGAAGATAAAGCAAGAACTTTTAACAAGTAATTTAGACTGTAGTGCGAAAGATGAAACAAATGAACAGTATCTTTATGAAATGCAGGACATTATTGACCATTTACCCAAATTGCCTGAAATCCAACAACAAAAACTCACTATTCCTGAATTCGACGAAATAGAAGTCAAAGCAACTGACTCAGTAGAAATAAAGAAGTTCATACGAAAGGTAAACTATGAGTTTCTAGGATTTCATTGCAACCATAAGGTTATGGACAAAGATTGCGACATGGTATATAAGAATGTTTCTGACATATATAAATCTGAAGAATTTAAGACCTACGACAACTTTGTTTCATTAGTTGCAAAATGTGTATGGCAGATAAGAGATAAAGATAGAAGAGGCAAAGTATGGAACAAACAAATAAGACCCGCTATGTTTGAGATGAAGAGAACAATTGACGCTTTAGTTGTTTTAGCTGGTTTTATTTCAATGTATAACGCAAAAATGAACCCGCAATGTTCAAAATGTAAGGCAGCAATTAGGAAATATAACTACTCCGTCAAAGAGATAGAAAGAATGAGAAACGACTATGCAGACTTAAAGAAAGAAGCAGAAAAGCCAGCAGAAGATAAAATGGACATGTTAGCATTTCTGAACAAAAACTATCCAACTGCTGACGATTTCCTTCTATCTGACGTCAAGAAGAAGTATAAAGAAACCTTCGGCATAGTTAAAACATTCGATGTACTAAAAGAAGAAATAGAAGCTACAAAACTGTTTAGAGTCATGAACCATCGCAACATATACCATGTAAAACGCTTGTAAATAGTTATGTTAGAAAACAGGTGAGAAAACGTGTTAGATCTAACATGCTAACATAAACTTTATTTTTTCTATCTTAAGGAAATTCACGAAAATTCATGAGTTTTGTGTGTTTTAGACCATGTTAGAAAAGAGGTGAGAAAACAGGTGAGATCTCACCTCTTCACCTAAAATATATTTTTGGTCATTTACAATGAAGTCTTGACAAAACATGGAATCTCTTCCCTCGGAAAACCGAGAGAAGCAATCATATGACAAAGTCTTGACAAAACATTTAAGTTCGATGAAGTCTTGAAAATTCATGAGTTTTGTGTGTTTTAGACCATGTTAGAAAAGAGGTTAGAAAACGTGTTAGATCTAACATGCTAACATAAAATATATTTTTGGTCATTTACAATGAAGTCTTGACAAAAACTATCCAACAGCAGAAGATTTCCTTCTATCTGACGTCAAGAAGAAATATAAAGAAACTTTCGGCATTGTTAAAACATTCGATGTACTAAAAGAAGAAATAGAAGCTACAAAACTGTTTAGGATTTCAAATATACATCGTACAATTCATGTAAAACGCTTGTGAAAAAAAGAGGTGAGAAAACAGGTGAGAAAACAGGTGAGATCTCACCTCTTCACCTAAAATATATTTTTGCTGAAAAATGACCAAAATTCATGAGTTTTGTGTGTTTTAGACCATGTTAGAAAACAGGTGAGAAAACAGGTGAGATCTCACCTCTTCACCTAAAATATATTTTTGCTGAAAAATGACCAAATTTCATGAGTTTTGTGTGTGTTTTAGACCATGTTAGAAAACAGGTGAGAAAACAGGTGAGATCTCACCTCTTCACCTAAAATATATTTTTGCTGAAAAATGACCAAATTTCATGAGTTTTGTGTGTTTTAGACCATGTTAGAAAACAGGTGAGAAAACAGGTGAGATCTCACCTCTTCACCTAAAATATATTTTTGCTGAAAATGACCAAATTCATGAGTTTTGTGTGTTTTAGACCATGTTAGAAAACAGGTGAGAAAACAGGTGAGATCTCACCTCTTCACCTAAAATATATTTTTGCTGAAAAATGACCAAATTTCATGAGTTTTGTGTGTTTTAGACCATGTTAGAAAACAGGTGAGAAAACAGGTGAGATCTCACCTCTTCACCTAAAATATATTTTTGCTGAAAAATGACCAAAATTCATGAGTTTTGTGTGTTTTAGACCATGTTAGAAAACAGGTGAGAAAACAGGTGAGATCTCACCTCTTCACCTAAAATATATTTTTGCTGAAAAATGACCAAATTTCATGAGTTTTGTGTGTTTTAGACCATGTTAGAAAACAGGTGAGAAAACAGGTGAGATCTCACCTCTTCACCTAAAATATATTTTTGCTGAAAAATGACCAAATTTCATGAGTTTGTGTGTTTTAGACCATGTTAGAAAACAGGTTAGAAAACGTGTTAGATCTAACATGCTAACATAAACTTTATTTTTGCTGAATTCCTTATGAAATTTCATGATTTTCCTTAAGATAGAAAAAATAAAGTTAGTTTTATTTTTATTTATTTTTTTATTTTGTATGTAAAGACATATATGTCAAACATTGAGTTTGAAACAGTTAAAAAGATAGACAATGACACCAAATTGGTTAGAATAGGTGATTTAAACGTAAGATACTCAAAGAAATACAACAAATATTCTTTGTCAGACATTATATTTCCATCTGGAAAGAAAACACACGACTGGGTTAGAAATGCTTCAACTCAGAAAATTTTGACAAGAAATCCTGAGCTTATGATATCGGTAAGATTCTATGGAACTACAGCATATCTCATCGACAAAAGTCTTATACCAATAGTTTTGTTATGGTTAGACCCAGTTGTTGGATATAACTTCATAACATATGGTTCATTCGATACGGAACGTTGCAGTGAAGGCTTACTTTACATCGTTCAGAAACCGAAGGACTTCAACACAAAAAGATATAAGATAGGAAGAACATATAATATAACTCAAAGATATGACTCTACAGTCAATAGAGTCAAGGTTGTGTTTGCTAATGATATGAGAGCTGCAGAAACAGAACTACTTGAAAAGTTTGAGAAAATGTATGGTGCTCCCATAAAAGGTAAAGAAACGTTTGAAGTAGATGAGATAGATAAAGCTATAAAATTATTTGACGAAGTTGCTGAAAAATACATGTAAAGCGTTTATTTTTGGTCTTTTGTGAAAGTCAGAAAATAACGCTAATTTTTTATAAAATATTTTTTTTTATTTTGTATGTAAAGACAGATATGTCAACAACAGAGAACACAACAACTGCTATCGTTCATGAAGCCATAAATGAAGAATATGAGTACATACAGTATAACAAACAACTCCGTCTCATTCGTTCGGTCAAAGACGATATGTACCAAATGCAAAGTATTTTGACAGCATGTTTTGCACCAGATACTAAGCTTCCTAAAGACTGGTTTAGGAACCAAAGCACACAAGAACTTTTGAGCGAAGCACAGCGAGACATACTTTTTTCTGAAAACAGTGAAGAACAGCGAGTAGGTAAAAAAACCCAGTCGCCAAAACTCTATGAAAATCGTGAAAAATTGCCAAACGGTTTGAGAGGATATTATGTACATAGACTTCTTGTAAATGCTGTTGCAATGTGGGCTTCGCCTCGTTATGCTTGGAATATTTACAGACTTCTTGACGAAATTCATAGACAAGAACGTGAAGAGATGGAAAACAAGCTTGAAGCAAAAGACAAAAGCATTCAGAAAAGAATACCACGTTCGGTACCAAAAGGTAAGGAAAAGAACTATAAGTATATGATTTATACTGAAGAGATGGAAAATGAAGAAGACAGAGATATGGTTATGTTGCATTTAGTCAGAAGAAACAACAAAAGCTTTTACGACCTTGCTAAGATTTACAAATCTGACAGAAATTGGTTCTATCGCGAAAACTTACCGATTTCAATGACACCGAATGAAGATGTGAAACAAATAGTTCAAGATACGTTACCTCAAACACACTATGATATGAAAGGTTGTACAATACTTACATTCAAAGAAGATTTGTCATTGTTAAAGGAAAAAATAACAGAGTATTTTGACAACTTCAAACAAGTAGGGTAGATGAACCATTTATTTTTCAAGCTTGACTTTTTACAATTTGAACTTTGTTTGCGTAGATATGAATTCTGAAAGAAGTATGAGGGTCTTGTATGACTTTGTACTTCTCCCATAGTTCATGTCTGTCAAACTTACCTGCCATGGACTCTTTCATAAGTTCCATGAAATCGTCTTCGGACAATCCGGGGAAAAGTATAATGTCAGTAAGTATTCTTTTAACATCCTTACTTAAACTCTTTGCTGTCTGTACACAAATGACAACTGAGATGTTAAAGTGTCTGAGCTTCTTAAGAATTCGACACATATCTTGTTCTCTATTCTTAAGCAAAGGATGAGAAGCAAAGTCATCTAAGATAAGAAGACATCTATGAGGGTAAGTCTTCCAATCGTAAGATTGCAATTTCTTCGAAATGTATTCTATTTCTTTCTGTTTGTTTCTGAAGTGTTTCTTCTCTAATATTCTCTGCATTTCCTCATTTGGGTCTTTAAACTTAGAATTTATATACTCATTTATAGCATTATACTTCAAAACTCTTCTTTGGTACTTCTTTATCCAATCTAACAACTCAGTATCCTTTATACATACTAACTTAGACTTCTTTATAATATCTTTGAACGAATTGACGGTTTGGTCAAATTGACCAGAAGTCGAACAAATAACAACTAACTCATAGAATGGGTTCTTCTCATCTAGTTCTTGTTGTTGTGCAGCCATTTTAAGATAAGTGAAAGTCTTACCCGACCCAGGTGGTGCAATTAGACCTGTTATACCATTCTGAGCAAATAAGAACTTGTCATGTATAGGCTTTATCTGAGCATTTTCTAACTTCACCTTGTTCTTGTTTAAAACATTCTCAAATTTCTTGTCAATGTCAGCAAACTTTTTTTCTAACATATTTTTAGAAAAATTAAAATTTTTATCTTTTAGAAAATGTCTAGCGATTTCGCTATCTATATTCGAGACAAGCTTTTTGACAGCAAAACATCTGCCGACCATAAAATCTTACATAGTGTAAACAAGAAAGGTGAATTTGTTCTAAAGTTCTGTTTCTGGGAATATGACAAGAACCATAAAACATTACAAAGAGCAGTCTTAAAATTTGTCAATGACAGACTTGTTGACAGAGATGACGCCGATTGGAAAGATGAAGTCCAACAAAAGTTCTTAGAATGCAAAGAAGACACATGCGCTGTTCTTGAAGATGAAATAGAAAACAGAATAGATGAGCTATTAAAGGACAAAGAACTTTTACATAAATATAGTTGCGCCAAATTTGACATAACTCCACCAGAAAAGAAGAAGAGAGAAAAGAAAGAAAAGAAAGTAGTAGAAGAGAAGAAAGAACCTGAACCAGTTCCAGAGAAAAAGAAATTTGACATGTAAAAATAAAATTTTATTTTTAGAACATTTCTGGGTCAATGTCAATGTTCTCTTCCTCTTTAGGAGTAAACACTGGCTTAGACTCTAAAATCTTTTTACCCAATTTACCTTGAACTTCTACAACTTTAGACTCATAATATTCATAGTCGTCTGTCTTCTTTGGTTCATAAGGTATAACAAGTTTGTATGCTTTGCCTTCTTTAAGGTTTGAGAACCTTCTGTCAAAACTTTCTTTGACTGTTAACAAACCTTCTATGTCTAATTCTTCAAATTTCGCACCATTTTTAGTCACAATAGCAAACTTAACTGGTTCGATGTTCCAAACTTTGCTGAATGAAGACTTTTCAAAATGGTAGAAGTAAACATTCAAATATGTGAATGGGTCTAGTTCTTCTTTAAGTCCTGACATGTACTTATTTACTGAGATGAATTTTGCCATCTTTTCTATCGGATAAAAATTTTTTTTTTAAAATTTACTCAGAAAAAATTTTCTTTGTATATACACCATTCTGTACGTCTCAAAGACTTTTGACATTTGCCAAGAATGTACGTTTAGAAGCTGCCATATAACCATATTCTTGACAATATTGTTTATATTCATCATATAAAGATTTTTCATCTAAACACTCAAAGTCGCTTTCTTCTATGAACAGTTCATAAACACTCTTGTTTGCTTCTAACAATGTTTGTCTCTCTTCGGTATGTGGAATTTGTCTTGGATTGAACTTAGAAATATCTAATGTCATGAAATATGAGAACAAATGGTTGTAAAAGTCAGATGTCAAAGTTTCTGCTAAGTCGTCAAAATATTCTGTATCTTGCATATGAGAATCTGACGTTCTGACAACTACATATCTTCTGTCAGAACTTTCTAACTTCATCGGAACAGCATTGTTTGAAACCATAATGAAGTTTGCAACATTTTCACAAACTCTTTGGTCTTTATACTTTCTTTCAACAACTCCAACTTTGTCTGTTATAAGACTCTTCAAAGCATCTGAGTTCAAAACTTTGTTGTATTATACTTTGAAGTTCATTGCAAAATATAAGTTTATATTCTCTATTGAGGAGTTAACTTGCCACAGATGTTTTCTAAGTTTGTCATATTCGGATGTTCGAATAACCTTCTAACAGTTTGCACAAATATCTGTAAAATGTGTTCTTACCAGTTCCTTGTTTTCCAATTATAATGAGCAGTTTCATTTTTAGCACTTGGATGTTGTAAGATGTTTGCAAACCACATAAGATATACTCATAAACTTTTCGTTTCCATTGCATATAATTTCTTTGACATGGTCTAACCAAGCTTCTATAATTTTCTTTCCATTCTACTTGTTCATATTTATATCCAGTGAAGATAGAATAGAAGTTGGAGAAGGTGTATAAACTTTATACCTCGAACTGAAAAATCTTCTAATTGACAATAAGATATCCCAAGCATCTAACATCTTCATTCCAACTTGTACAACTTTTATTTTCTTAAGTTTCTGTCTACATTCTTGTTCAGACACTATTGTTGCTCTTGGTTTGTTAAAGACAACATCCCATTCTTTCATGACATAACATTCTGGGGCAGAGTCAACATAAATGACTAAACGTTTCAAATTCTCGACTGCTTTGTTATAGTCTCTAAATGACACATATTTCTGAATGCTTGGAAGTCATAAAAATCTGAAACATCTATTTGTACATTTTTATATAAAATAAAAAAAATATTATTTTTTTATTCTTGACTTTGTTGTTCTATTTGTTGCATTTGTTGTTCTTGAGCTATTTGTTGTTGAAGTTGTTCTTGTAATACAATACTTTCACCAGTTGCATCTTCCAATTCGAAACTTTCTGCCGTCATTGACAAATACATAGGACATAAAAGTTTTACAGGAACAAAGTTTGCGTCAACTAATGTCAACGTTATACTTGCCAAAGTGTTTGAGTTCACTAAGGTTGAAATTCTGCATTCGAATGAACAATAGGCAAACCAGCAGAGAAAGTATTGTTTATACGCATAAGTATCTTTTGGTCATAATAGTTTCTGTCGACATTCGAATAACACTTTGAACCTAAGTTTGAAACAATATATAAGATTGGTGTGCTTAATGTCAATGGAATAGACATTCCTTGTATGACACCTTTTCCTGTTATAGGAAACTGTTGGTAGTAAAAACCAGAATAAGTTTTGTATTATAGCTCATATCGTTTATAGTAAACTCAGTCGGACATCCAAACATAATGAAACCTGCTCTAGTTGCAGCACATGTTACACCCGTCTTAAAGTATTAAATAAGTCAACAAAACCTGTTGGTGGTATATCTGAGTAAGTATCTTCAAAGGAGTATTTTTTACCATTCACAACAATAAAGTCTTCTGGTGTCAAAAGAGCAAAACAGGCTTTAGTCGTCATTGTGTTTAAGGTTAGTTTACAATATCGTCCTTGAGGACTTTGTAAGTTTGTTGTTATAGAATTATATGACTCAGGGTTTTTAGTCGTAATAGTATAAACCATTATGTCTTCTGCCATTTACTTAGCAAATAAATTTTAATGAAATGTTGTGGTCGTCAAATATTTTTATAACGTCTGGGAAACTATATTTTAAGTTCAACGTTTCACCTCCTTTCATAACGTATATCTTGTCAATGACATTATATGAAACACCACAGCAACTAATGTCGGGTTCTATTTCTTTGATGTTTATATCGTCTGCCTCTGTCAAAAGTTTCAATAGTTCTTTCAAAACTTCATGAGGTGCAATGACATATGAGTTCACTTTTACAGGGTTGTGTTCGACCAAGTTTAACATTATACTAAAGCTTGACAAATCTTCTCCTGAGTTTGAAGTTTGTCTTTCAGTTGTTGGTAGTCGTTTCGAATATCTGCAACAGAACTTAAGTCTCTGCTAACTTCAGGATATGTTGGTTGTTCTTTTACAGGAACAATTGTTATACCATCTTCGTCTTCGTATGGTTTCCCCACTTCAACATCTCTGTCTTTGACATTGACAACAACACTTTGACTGTTTGTTTGAGTTGGTGAATTTAACTTCACATCTGCCACCGCCATTAAACCTTTTGAAACACTTACGCTTCTATTTTTCGGAAATGACATTTTACTTAGAATAAAAAGATGGACGTATTCGAGTATCTCTTCGAATTGAAGCAGAACAAAGTTTACACACACAAACAATACAAATACATTGACAGAATAGTTCTTTATACAAACAATGGAAATGTTATAGAATAGCAGTCTTTGCTGAACCAAAATATTTTCATAAAGCAAAGAAAGTTGGTATAACTGAAATGGTGAAAGTTCTTGAAGCAGACAAAAATATAACTTAAAACAGATATTTCTAAAGGAAAGTTTATAATACAATATTATGTCAAAACTGGCGTACTGTCAATATTTGACGGAGAGAAGTCAGTTCAAGAACAACTTACTGACCTGCTGCCAAAATCTGCTCGATGGAAGCTGTCGTTATGCCAATCTGAGGAGCCCCAGCAGGTTTCATCGAACGAATCTTCAAAAGAGCATCTTCCGTGAAAAGTGCTATTGGTTTTGTAAACTTCTTTGCTCTCAATTCATCTGGACCGTCTCTGTCACCAGTATATTGTATTTGACTGTACCAACAGTTGAAATACCACCCATAAAGTCTTCTGAGTCAGCAAATGGAATGCCAAGCCAAAAGTTTGAACGGTCTCCATTTGTATATTGAGTTTTTTGACCTCCTGTATGAGTCCATACTTTCACATATGGCATAATAGAACTTTGCATTTCAGGGTTAATGGTTGTTGTGAAGTTGTTGTTAAAGTTCATAGCATCTAATGTCAAGTTGTATGACCTCATATCCTCAACTGTAGAATATTCTTCTCTTGGATAATATTTGCCATCTATGTTTATATGATATTTAATACCAGGGTTGTAGAAACAAGAATAGTCATTTATAGTTCGTCTGAACAGTACAAACATAGTATCTGCATGTTTCATTGCAGTTGTTAAAGCAATATCTGTTCTTGCACCTGGGTCAGCACTTTGGTTTCCAACTTCACCTGCAAAGTCTTTGACAGATATTTGGTGTATAGGGAACATAAGTGGAACTGCAATATATTTGGCAGCTAAAGCATTTGAAATATCTGGGTCCAACATATAGACTGCAAGTCTGCTTTCTATTCTCTTGCATTCAAACTTTTCGCATGTGAACTTAACTGGGTCCCAAGCAGTTCCAGCAGCATTGAAATAATAGTTTACTTCATTGTTGAAGTTTGAGAAACCAAAGTCTAAGTCAACTTTGTCTTTGCAAAAGTCACAGAACTTGGCTCCACCAGCTTACAGTAATGTGAATGGGTCTTGTGTTGGTGCAATGACTAAGTTATTTTTGCTTGGAGTAAGTTCGATAGAAATTTTTCCTGCCCAGTTTGGCAAGTATCTTAAAAACCTGAAGATGAGGAAAGATGACAAAGGAACTCTAAGTTTCAGTTTTACTTTAGGAGCAGTTCCATTGAACCAGAAAGGTTAACATAAACTCCTGGAACGTTAGGGTCAAGTCTTCTTATTTTCTCAATATTTGCATACTGGTCTGTTTGTTCTCTAGCTTGTGGTTGTACTGAGTTTCTCAAAGCGAACCATTCATAGTTTGCCCATGTTACTGTTTGAACTAAGTCAGAGTTAGAATATATCTTATATCCCATGAAAACTTCTGGAGCATATTGGTATCCGACATAGAAAATTCCATTGCAACCTTTCTTGTCAGACAACTTGGCAGAAGGTTTTATTTCAATGTCTTGTTCCACGTATAAGAATGAGTTGTCAATAGAAATAATATGAAACCTGTCGCAAGCAATATCTACTGTTGTTGAAGAACCTTCTCCAAACTCACCTACGTTTCCATAAGAAACAGCAGTTGTATATTCGTAAGTTCCAGGAACTATTTCTGACCTTCTAATGGCATTGTCGCATTCGTTATACCATTCGGAAACATTTCCGTTCATGGCATCCAAAACTGTTGGCGTTATATTCTGAGCGGCGTACATTTCATATGGGTAAAAATATAGAATAGTTGGATTTATATGTCATAATAGAACCCACTCGGACCAAGCTTTACTTTCTTCCTGACTGAGTTTTTAACTCTTCTTTTTCCTTCATTGCCACTACTTTCACTAGATGAAGTTACTTCTTCACTACTTTCACTTTGTTCTACTCTTCTTCTTTGGTGTCGCTTTTGGTAACTTGCCCTCTGCTTCAAGTTGTTGCATCTTTGCCTCATGTTCACTAGTATGTTGTAAATTTCCCATGTCCTTTTTGCCTTTGGGCTCTGGTCGCCCATCTCAGGTAACCTATATCCTAGAAAGATTTGTCATAGTTTGTATTTGAGTCTTCGCGTATTGTTTGCATGACTCTTTCCTGAGTTTCCGGTTCAAGCTCTTCAAACAGAGCTGTCCATATGGAATAAGCTCGTTTCCAAATATATGTTTTTGTAGCCATTCTGGTTTTCTTTCCATGTTACCAACTATATCTTTTGTGAATGGGAAAGCTTTTACCCAATCTTTCAGTCTTGCGTCGTTTATTTCTGTAGTTGGTTTTATTTTGTCAAGGAACATGTTTTTCAATACTAACATTTCATTTGGTACTGTCCATTTGAGTTTTCTTAAATATTCATCCCTTCTCGGTTCATTGTCTGCAAAGTAAGTTTTTATGACATTTTGTAAACTTTCGTTTGCAAGGTCATGTACAATAGGTTCTCTTCCTTCTTCTCCCTAACTTTCTTTCTAAACTCTTCACCAAATATACCATCTTATGGTTCTGTGTAGTTCTTTGAGATAAATGTTCTAGAACGTCAGGTGTTATATTTCCATCAGCCATGTTCATTTCATACTGGTCCAAAATATCTGCATGTTTCATATCTTTCAATGGCATTAAAGCCGCGCTGAAAATACCAGCTATATCTGGTTCACCATTCACTTCCATTGCGTCTACAACTTCTTGGAATTGTGGTTGTAAGTTTATGAACCACCTATCCGGATTAGCTTTATGACCCCATCTCATTGTAGTTCCATCGTCTGCAGAAACAAAAGTAGGTTTGTTTCCATCTTGGTTAGGTTCTGAATGAACTTTAAACAATGTTTCATTTCTATATGTTTTTTGAAATTTAACCTTTTATTTTCACCGAGTTCATCCAAGATTGAACGTTAAATGCTCGTAAGTAAAAAGGGTTGTTGTATTTGTGTACATTTTCTTTCAGTACTTCCATTCTATGCTGAATATTTTCATCTGATGTTGGAGTCTTTTGTATGTCGGCAACATTTTTCGATATTCTTCTACTATGTCAGCCGAATTTTTTTAGACTCTTGGAAAGATTCCATATTCTCCGCATACTCTTGTTGAGGGTCAAGATTTTTCGGCTGTTCCAAATCTTCATCTAGTTCTGTGAAGTTAGTTTCCAAAGGAGGACTTGTTCGTTTCCTTCAGGCTCTTCTAGCTGTTGTTGCTGAACTATTTCTTCCATGTCTGGTTGTATCTGAACTTCTTCCTGTGGAGTTTCTTGTACCTCATCTGCTGGCATTTCATATATTCCGAGACCGTTTTTAACAATTCCCTATCTAAGTCATCCGCATTCATAAGCTTTCTTTTTTCGTTCCGTCTCTATTTTTTACGCGTTTCATGAAGAAGTTGAATTGTCATTTAGCTCTGACATCAAATATCTCGGAGTAAATTCATCCATGTCATTTGGATGATATGCTATTAAATCATATCCCTTAGCGAGCTTGTATTTTCCAGGTTTGAATTATATCCGTTTGGTGCTGAACCATAAAGCTAAATAGGTTCGGGTCAGTATTTCCTCCTTGAACTTTCTAATAGCTTCTTTATATCTGTCACTAAAGTCAAGAGTATCTGGGAACCATACTCTTCTTAAGCATTTTTAAGAATTCTTGGTTTCCTTGTTCTCTACTTCTTTTATGTCCTTGCTCTGTTTGTGGTTGTTGTTGTGCAGGTTTTGAACTGTTGGTTGTGTGCTGGTTTTGAACTGTTGGTTGTGGTTGCAGTGTTTTTGCTGTTGGTTTTGTGCATGCCTGTGTCTGTGTCCATGTGACGATGTAAATGTTTTAGGTAGTCCTGGTGCAGGTGCTTCTCTTGGAGGGTTTGGTGGTATATAAGTTCCACCAGCTGGCACATATGTTCCATCTGCAGCGTAATGTCCTACCTGACTTTTCGTTTTTAAGAAAGCATTTACTAGGTCTGTTTTGGTCTGTTGTAACTCTTTTTCTTGACTTTTCACAACAGTTGCTCTAACGGCGTCATAGGCACTTTGAACTGCCTGTCTCGTTGCTGCATCTGTTATTTTCGTCATATTTTGTGCTACTTCTTTAACTCTTTGTCGAAACCTTCAGACTTCAGTTTCTTTCCAGATGAGAAGTCGTTCACTTGTTTCACCTTACTATGAAGAGCTTCGAAGGCGTTCTTAAAGTCAGCATTTTAAAGCTTCATTTGAACTGTCTTCATCCGCTTGTATTTTTGTCCTTATTGACCCTATAAGTTGGGCTGCTTTAGCGTTGGCTTGGGCATCTAACCAGTCATTGTTAGCTTTTATATATTCTGCGCTTTTCATTGCCTTTTGCATGGCTGCGTCGTTATTTTTACTTTCTTGTGCTAAGTTTTCATACTGTACGGTTTGGTTTTGCAACTGTAAAAGTTTTTCTGCCTTTACATTTGCTTCAACTTCTTTTTTATACTCATCGCTATCCATATATGTCTTCAGGGCTTTTTGTTTTATCTCTTCATCTTTCAGTACTTTATATTGAGTAGTATGGTTTTTCAAATTTATACATCTTGTTCCATTTTTGCTACTTCTGCTGCTTTTTCTGACACTTTTTTCGCATATTCCTCTGTACTTAGTTCTTTCAGTTGTTCTTCTTTCTTCTTTTTCTCTACGTTTAACTCATTGAGTTTCTTTGTGTGTCTGTCATATTCTAGTTTCTTTTCGTTTTCACTTATTTGTTTCTGTATGTCTATGTTTGACTTTTTGACATCTGTTATTTGATTTTTGAGTGAACTCAAATTCATTTGACTTTGAGGGTTATAAGCTGTTCCGTCTGCAGCTCCACCATAGCCTGCCATTTTCGCTAAAAGTGCCGCTCTTAAACCTCCACTCTGTGCACCAATAACTCGGTTTAAAAGCATAGGGTTGCTTGACATTTGTTGCAACATAGTGGGGTCATTCATCATTTGTTGTTGCAACTGTTGTTGTGGTGTCAGTTTTACTATTGGATGTTTCAATGCTCTCTTCCTCTTACGTATATTCTTACGTAGCTTACGTGGCATTTTAAGTGAAGTTAAAAAGCGGTTTTTGACAGATGTTTATATGACACTTTTTGTTCAGCACAAAAAACTACTCGGTCAAAGTGTTGTCAGTTTTGTAAAATAACCGTCCTATCTTTTTAAGGGAAAAGGCTTCTCAAAGTATACTTCCTTGGAACGCCTGTAACTTTTCCTGTAGCGACGATAGACCCTTACTTGTCCGGACAAAGTTATACTATTTTGAGTGCTCTACAAAAAAGTCAACGCGACGACTCTCAAAAACCGTTGTGTAAAAAGTTTTACCGTTGGACAAAAAAGTATATATAGAAAACAAAAAACGTTTATAGTTCATTCAATATTTGAGATGGAACGGTTTCCAACGGTAACTATTAAATAAAATAAAAAAATAGAGGGGGTTACCGTTGACGAAAACGGTTTATTTTCAAACTTTTCTATGAGTAGTCCGAAAAAAAACAGTTCATTTTTCATAATGTACGCGTCTCGAACAGTGAAGCCCAATTCAATAGAATACTATCTCGAAAAACAAGAAGCTGACACTGCTATTCAGTCTTTAATACAGAACCAAGCTCAGGAGAACTCAAAAGACTCCCAATTCAAATCGACATCCAATTCGAAGCAATTAAAACTTGACTCGAATGTTTTAAAACCACAGCCCGCACGAACAAATACAGCTCTAAGAATAGACCAAAGAATACCGAACAAAGAGTTGAGGTCAAGATTGAAATTACAATCGGATGAGTATTTTTCCCTTAACAACCAGGGAAATACTCCATATAACCGTATCTACACAAATACCGTTAAAGAAACAATAACGGCATACACAAAACTCTGTCAATTGGTCCCCAACCAGGACCAATTGACGGACATTATATGTTCCTACCTTCCCATATTTGCTGAGTGTGTGGAAGGTAGGACATTGTTACAAGCTTGCTTACGTATGCCACCAAATCTCCGTCAACAATTTGCTCAAATTGTACATGAATTTAAAGCTTTTAACAACGGATACGATGAAGATGAAGTAGCAGATGAATTTGGGGAAGAAAAAACATTTTTCCCCTCATATAATACGCCTGCAACAGTATTTCCTACTAATGAATTTCACAACTATTGTGTCGTTCATTTAATTGTTGTGGATATGCCCACAGGTGAAGACATTCTCAGTGGTGACTTCATCGAAGTCTGTATCAATACAGAATTGGGAGAAGATGAGTTGCACAAATTCTCCTACGTCGAACATATATTCAAACCAGCACACCAACTCTTTATCGAAACTGAAATAACACTCACACAAAATATGTCCATCTCATTTAAATCCAAATCAGGACGTCCATACAGAATTTGGATGAACTACGTCCTCTTCCACTACGCCGACGATGACGAAGAAGAGGAAGAAGAGGAGGAGGAAGAAGAAGAGTCCTCCGAATTCACACCAGAAGACTAACAATTTTCCGAATAAAAACTTCATTTATACTAAACATCTTCGGGGCTAGAGGGCACGAAGTGCCTGGAAGCCCCACTACCTTTTTTTTTAAATTTATCACCGGAAAAATTTACAATAAGGTTAATACCGAAAATATCGAAAAATCAACATTTAAGGTTAATTTAAGAGTATGCACTTTTGTCACCTACTCTGAACATTTTTTAAGGGTATACTCCGACCCATTCAATTTCTAGGGCACATAAACTGCCTCCCCCTGAATTAAATATTGGATATTAAGAAATGATAATATGATATATTTATAGAATGCGGGTACAAAATAAAAGGACTTTTAAGGCTTTTTTGTCACTTTTTAAATTCAAAATTCAATAAATGTAAAGGCTTATTATATTAATTTTGTGAACTTACGGCTTTTTTAAATGTCAGTTAAGAATTAATTGTATTTTTGATTTTGTTACATATTAAGTTCTGTCAAAATGTAAGCTATTGAATTCTTTGAGAGGGAAATAATCGTCGAGGAAGTAAAAAGTGACACTTTAGGAAATATTATTAGAAATATGATAATAAATATATTTGGGAAAAAATATGTTTTTTTTCAAAAATTGAAATGTTCATAGAATATTTTGAAATATGTAGGGAATTGAATTCGGTAATATATGATAAACAGGATTTTTAAATTTCAAGGAAAAATAGCTTTTGTGAATACTTTTGAGAACTCTTCTCAAAGATCATGATTCAAATATATTAAAGAGCCAAAATATTAGAGATGAGTTCATAATCAAAATTTTACATTTTAATTATTTAGAAAAACGTATTAACCTCAATAAAAAATATCTCAAAGATTAATAGTTAATTTAGGGTTTCCTAGCTATCTAGAGGGAATTGTTCCTTATGATGTATATATTTATAATGTATGCATCATAAGGAACAATTCCCTCGCTGAAGTGAGAAAACTTGTTCGCAATTGTTTATCATTTCGAACAAGTTTTCTCGTTTTTAATAACAAACTAAAGGCTATGAGGCACTGATTATATATTAGTGCCTCATAGCCTTTAGTTCCCAGTAGATAGCTGGGAAACTTTCTCCAAATGATAAGTTATTTAGAGAAAGTTTCCCAGCTATCTAGAGGAATTGTTCCTTATGATGTATATATTTATAATGTATGCATCATAAGGAACAATTCCCTCGCTGAAGTGAGAAAACTTGTTCGCAATCATTTCGCATTGCGAACAAGTTTTCTCACTTTTAGTAGGGAACTAAAGGCTATGAGGCACTGATTATATATTAGTGCCTCATAGCCTTTAGTTCCCTGTAGAAAAGATCGAAATTTTATTCTGATTTTAACTGATCTATATTTCGCTTGCGTTATTTGAATCTTTTCTTTTGCATATGTCATTCCTTTCACTTTTCGAATTTCATTTGCCTGCATGCTCTCTCGTTTTGGTTGAAAATCAACTCAATCTTAAAATGAACTTCTTCATTCTTTACAATAAATTCAATTTTTTTCGAGATATATCTTTATCTACCCCTATGTGAGCTGCATATTCTTTCTCGCTAAATTCTTTTGATTCTTTAGAGCTAAAAATCAAGTTTAATAAAAATAATGTTTATTCATAATTTTGAAAACCAAATTCAAATTTGAATGAGAATTTTTGAAAAAATATAGAATATTTCAATAGTTTGGAATCTCTTCAACTTCCCACTGCTTATTAACACATTGTTTCCAGAGCGGTTTATCATCCTTGGTCCATTTCTTAAATTTGTTGTAAACCTCTCTTGGAATGTATGGTCGAACTCCAATTTTTGGATGAGCGCCATGTGGCATGTCATTGTATTTTTGCCTGAATTCTTCCAATTCCTGATTGATGCTCTCAAATTCTGAAGACTTTGGAGCATTTTTGTCCAGTGATGGCCAGAGGCGTTCAATTTTGCCATTTTGACGTGGCATGTATGGAGCTGATTTTCTGATTTGAATGTCATAAGTACTCAAAAATTTTGTGAACTCTCCCTCATTTTCTTTACCGTTATCTGACCAGAAACAGAAAGGTGCTCCATATTTTTGAACTGTTGCAATTGCCACTTTTGAAGTTTCTGTTGAACTTTTGTTACGAAGCAATTTCAATGCTAACAAATAACGACTTTTGTCATCAATTATTCCATAAACCGGTAAAGTTTCTGGTTCTTTCAAAAAATGAATATCCACATGCCAGATTGTATTTGGAAGAATTGCTTCATAATCCACATAATATGCTTTTGGATTACTTTTATCTTTTTCTTTGTAAATTCCCAGAAATTTTGCTGCCTTAATAACTGCATTGTAACTGATTTGAAATTGTTTTGGATTCATATTGAGAGTCCAATACAATTTTTGAACCCCACATTTGTAATTTTCGTAAGAATTCTGAACCTTCAAAATTAATTCTGGAGTTAATTCCTCTTGTGGAGGACCACTTTTAATTTTTGGTGTACCACCGATTTCTTTGAATGCTTTTTTGAGAGTATTTCTTGAAATTTGTTTGAAAATTGTAACATTTTGATAAGAATATGGAACTTTTTTCAAAACTGTTGCGTAAGTTAACTCACCACTTTCAAGTTTTTCATACATATATCTTACCCATTCATTTGGAATACGAGGTCTCGAGTTTTCGTTCATTTTTTTACTTTACAAAACTGTTTATTTTTCAGAATTTTTAAATTTGAAAACATCCATTCTATATCTGATAAATAATATATTATTTTTTAATCAAAATATTTTGATTATCATCTCAAAAGTGTTCTCAAAACCTAGTTTTTCTTATTTTGGATAATCTTAATATTTATATTATTATAAACTAATTGAACACCATATGTTTTTGTATACTTTTACAAAAAAATTGATAGATTTGTGATATTTCCCCCGACGATAGAATTGAATAGCTTACATTTTGACAGAACTTAATATGGAACAATATCAAGAAGATTATGATAATTCATTTTAATATTACGAATAAAATGTCACTTTTCTATTTTTGACACGTAAAGTTGTCACTTTTCTGTCAAACCGTTTTTATCGTTTTCGTATATAACAATTTTTGAAACTCTCAGTTAAATTTCATCTTTTTTATCGGCACAAAATTAGTTAATATTTTTGTATTAATCTTCTAGTTAATCAAATATCAACATTTATCCTGAATATATGGAATTTTTTGAGAGATTTGTGACTTCTCCATCCTGAACTTAAAAATTCAAATATTTCAATGGGGAATTCGATTCTTTAAAAATGTATTGATACCTGAAAAATTCAATATTTATTAAATATCAACAAATATAAATAGATTTCGTTTTGGAGTCATCTTTGATCTTACTCTTTTACATTTGATTGAAGATTCGTGTTCGCTTGAATAAGATTCCGAATTAATATCTTTTGGAGTGGGAATAACCATGTGAGGTGAAATTTCTCTATACCATGAATGTCCTTTTTTACATTATGAAGTGACAAAGATTGATATTCAGACCTGATCATTTCGGTGCAGATGCGCTATATATGTACGCATCAATTCGTATCTTGAACCAAGTTATTCACTAAATAAATTTATCAGAAGTCAATATTTTGATCAAATATTCATACGCTGATATTATATAGACTTCATATAACAATATTATATAAGTAATGTATGAATAGCTAATAACTTATAGTCTGACATCTTATATAACAAATTCAAAAATCGAAATATCAGGTGTTTTCTATGGATATCTGTTTGTTATCATATTTTTATCTAGTTATATTATATAATCCAACTTATAAAAGCTAAACAAGATCAGAACTGAGTTTTAAATTTTTTGTAAAAACTTAAATTTTTTCAAACAAAATTGAACAAATAATTTCGTAAGACGAAATTGTGGAAGTGAAGTAATGTTGAAACCTTATTTTTCTTTAGAACAATTATAAATTTAAAAAATTAAAAATGTATATTAATAATAATAAAGTGTTTATTCTAACTCCATAAAAACCCAATTATCTTTGATGAAAAGCAACCCGGTTCGTACCAGAAGTGTAACTCTTAATAAAGCTCATTTGGAGTAAAATATGTGTTTAGAAAAAAGCAGTATTCGGGTAGATGCTGCAGGCCACATCATCCAGAACCCAATGTATACAACAAAGGAAATTAGATTTTTGATGATTACAGCGTTCATGGATGCATTGGGTTATGGATGAAAAAGCTTTTTCATGTTCAAATATAAATAAAAAAACCATAAGATTAATTTTCATTTTTTAAAGGTATATAATAATAGTTATAATGATTTATTAATAAAATCTGAGATTTTGAGGTTATTTTCAAGATTCTAATTTTAACTAGTCACTTTTCGAAAATTCTACATTTCCATCTCTTAACAGCAGATATTGTCTATGCGCAATTCCGTTTAATTTGTTGTAAACAGAAATTCATCAAAAGTGACACCTCAGAAAAGCTAAAATATTGAATTTTTGGAACTTTTGATAGAGCACGTTTTTAAATATTAATTAAAGTAAATGTATATTTTGTAAAGATTCTTTTTAATAAAAAATAAAATTTTGAAGAAGAACACAAAATCTTCTGAAAAATAATATCACATAAACTCATATTATTTTCTAATATATAACTATTTTATATAAAAATCAAATTCAATGATCTTAAAAGCGAATGATAAACCTCAAAATTTACGAATATAATGAGTGGGAATATAATGCTTCTCTATCATAAAACCATATGAAATATTAATTTTTGCTTTACGCCTAATTTTTGACGACAATTAGCAAAAAATGTTAAATGTTAACACTCAGTCCATTTGAATATGAAAAATAAAATTGACTTTGATTAAATGTTTTTATTTATCATGCAATTCTTCTTGCGACCAAAGATTTGAATAAAATTTCAAAAAATAAGATAGCTTAAAAAATAATATACGGTAGTGTTTACTAATAGATGAATAGTATATAAATTCTATTAAAATGGATTTGATCCAAAAAAATATATAAAATTTGATCATAAATAAAATCGTTTTAAATTACTTCTTCATTTAAATCATAACAATTATTTTTGATTTTATATTTTTTTGGATCAAATCCATTTTAATAGAATTTATATACTATTCATCTATTAGTAAACACTACCGTATATTATTTTTAAGCTATCTTATTTTTTGAAATTTTATTCAAATCTTTGGTCGCAAGAAAATTGCATGATAAATAAAAACATTTAATCAAAGTCAATTTTATTTTTCATATTCAAATGGACTGAGTGTTAACATTTAACATTTTTGCTAATTGTCGTCAAAAATTAGGCGTAAAGCAAAAATTAATATTTCATATGGTTTTATGATAGAGAAGCATTATATTCCCACTCATTATATTCGTAAATTTTGAGGTTTATCATTCGCTTTTAAGATCATTGAATTTGATTTTTATATAAATAGTTATATATTAGAAAATAATATGAGTTTATGTGATATTATTTTTCAGAAGATTTCATTCTATATGCCTATGAAAAGTACTCTCAAAACTAACTTTTTCCTAATTATAATTAAATCTAGAATATTGTATTATGCTTAGTATTATTTCATTTTTCTCATTCAATTTAGAATTTACAAATGTCACAAAATTGAGAGCTGTCACTTTTGATGAATTTCTGTTTATTACAAATTGTTTTTTAAAATATGAAGTCTGGCAATAACCCCCATCATAGACCTACGCAGCAGTGGTTCGAAAACATCAATCGGATGCACCAAATTAACAATATCTCAAGCTACATCCCCAGCGAATTAAATCCCGATGAAAGTTGTACAGAGAGCAATCCGAAGATTTGGAAAGCCCCACACAATTTGGTCTGATAATGGAGGGGAAAATCGGAGAGAATTTCTGAGAGCAATGCAGGTAAAAGGAATCAGAAATGATAAAATTGAGAGGTTATGGCCTGGAATTGAGAAAGGACTATCCTGGAACAAAAGCCACGCATGTATCTTTATCAACCAACAGAGTAAATGCTTGAATTTTGTTGTATGTATATATAGGGACTTGAATGTCTCTGCCTTAGTAGTATGCTTGTAGAATTGATTGATTGTAATCAATCGATTACATAGTAAGGATTTGTAGAAAGTTATTTTGTCTATGCTCTCTTTGATAGTGTGGTTGCTGAGTGGTATATTTCTGAGAATGTTATTGAGATGTTTGGATTGATCAAATTCTTATTTGGCTCTAACAAGCCAAGAAGGATCGATTAGTGTGTATAAGTTCATTTTTTTGAAGATTATGAGAAAATACTATGAAATTTTCAAAGATATTCAGAAATACTATGAAAAACTCATTTCAATATATAAAATTGAGAACCTCTTCAATTTTATTCAAATTTAAAATCATATTTTATGTCGATAATGAATTGAAAAAAATTTGAAATTTAAATATGATCTAGTATGTTGTTGTAAACAGAAATTCATCAAAAGTGACACCTCAGAAAAGCTATAATATTGAATTTTTGGAACTTTTGATAGAGCACGTTTTTAAATATTAATTTAAGTAAATGTATATTTTGTAAAGATTCTTTTTAATAAAAAAATAAAATTTTGAAGAAGAACACAAAATCTTCTGAAAAATAATATCACATAAACTCATATTATTTTCTAATATATAACTATTTTATATAAAAATCAAATTCAATGATCTTAAAAGCGAATGATAAACCTCAAAATTTACGAATATAATGAGTGGGAATATAATGCTTATCTATCATAAAACCATATGAAATATTCCCACTCATTATATTCGTAAATTTTGAGGTTTATCATTCGCTTTTAAGATCATTGAATTTGATTTTTATATAAAATAGTTATATATTAGAAAATAATATGAGTTTATGTGATATTATTTTTCAGAAGATTTCATTCTATATGCCTATGAAAAGTACTCTCAAAACTAACTTTTTCCTAATTATAATTAAATCTAGAATATTGTATTATGCTTAGTATTATTTCATTTTTCTCATTCAATTTAGAATTTACAAATGTCACAAAATTGAGAGCTGTCACTTTTGATGAATTTCTGTTTATTACAATGTAATGTCTAATTTTAAGTTTTTATATTTGTCATACTAAATTGTTTGAAAATAAAAATATATTTTATGCGGCTATGAAACTCTTAAATATACAATATTATTGCACAGGCATAATTAAAAATACAAAATTATAAAAATATTAGTATTTATATTGATCATTATACATGCATTATATTTTTGGATTTTTAGATCTGGCAATCTAAAATAAAATATATTTTATGTAAAAATAAACTCATATTTTTGAACCCCAGCAAAATTAGAGAATTAGACTTGGTATGATAAGTCAAACTGAAATGTGAAATAAAGCTTAGGTCATGGATAAAACCATAAAATATATTTATAAAATTAAATAATTTAAATAGGGAAAGGTGAGTGGACAGTAACAAAGTTGCGAAAAAAAATTGACACTCCTTTTGTAAATTCCCGCATACATTTAGACTATTTTTAGATTATATATTTTATGTAGAAATTATTTTATTGATTTTATTTAGATAAAAAATAAAGGATAGAAACATATAATTTCACTTAAGGGTCGACATATGAAGATCTCCCCCATCGCTACTCCACTTCCATATGATAGAAGTGGAGGAAAATTACAAATCTTTTAAGATTTCGAAGTTTTACTAATATTTTTAAAAACTTATTAGCATGCTTATAAATCAGACACAAATTCTCGTATGGTAAAGATGGAACAATTGTAAGAAAGCTTTTATGGTACTATATACGAATCAGTGCCTCAAAAGGCTCTATTCCCACTGGAATTTGCCAAAACTTGGGTCTGATTGTTTGCATATTAAAGAGGGAATCATGTTTAAGTGAACTATAGCATCACATATGTACTTACCATGATCAATAGAGTTATTTTTGAACGAAAGTACTACACAGAAAAGATCTTTACTCGACTTTGTTTTGGAAAATCATTGCTTTCCAATCCAACTATACACAGGCAATCCATGATTGTCACGTGCAAATCAGCTGTGGAATAGTTGATGACGGAACCGCACAATGGGCTGCACTTAGTGGTAAGGATAATTCCATCCTAGCCTTATCTCAAGTGCAATGGATGAAGGAGATAATTGTTGTACTCTGCATTTGCCACAGTGTACACAATGCTTATAAGGCGGCAATGAACCATACAGCAATTTTGTTGCATGCTAAGTTCGGTCAACGATAGAAATTGAGTGGAAATTAATCGTCGAGGAAGTACGATTATGTAAAGTAAAAAAATGTTGTGGGATTTTTAATATTATATATTATTTTATAATAAATTTTTTTGAGTCATTTTAAGAAGCACATATAATTTTTTGAATTTAAAAATTAAAGTAGTGTCAAACGAATTTATCACTTAATTTAATACTCAGATTTCTTAAAATTAATGAAAAAAAGGTTTTCTGAGAACTTTTGAGAATGGTTTTCAAATTCCATTATTGAAAATATATAGGTATTGTATGAAATTCAAACTCTATATTTATTAAAATTCTAAATTTTTAATAAAATAACTTTTCAGAGGAATATGATTTTGAATGGTTGATTAATAAGTATAAAAATGTCTACGATTTTAAGGAGGGAATTGTTCCTTATGAGGTATACATCATAACTATATACCTCATAAGGAACAATTCCCTCTTGATAGCTGGGAAACTTTCTCTGAATAACTTATCATTTGGAGAAAGTTCCCCAGCTATCTATTAGAAACTAAAGGCTGTGAGGCACTAATATATAATCAGTGCCTCATAGCCTTTAGTTTCCTATTAAAAACGAGAAAACTTGTTCGAAATGATAAACAATTTCGAACAAGTTTTCTCGTTTTAAGGAGGGAATTGTTCCTTATGAGGTATACATCATAACTATATACCTCATAAGGAACAATTCACTCTTGATATCCTGGATATTTTTGAATATATTTTTTTAATTAAAGTTCTCAAAAGTATTATCAAAAGTGATTTTTTAAAAATATCTCCAATTAATTAACTAATTAAAAGTATTATATTTTTAAAATTAAATAGTTTTTCAATTTTTTTGAAGGAATTGAGATACTTCCCACGACAATAAAATTGAGAGGTTTACATTATGACTGATCTTAGCATGCAACAATTTCACCATTGAAAGATCAATTGCTGGAAGTTGTCGATATATTCCGCAAGCATATGGAGGTTTTTGGGTCAATATGCCCATCCAATGTTGAAACAAGATGTATATCTTTCATTAAACACTTCCATTTTATATGGACCAAGCGTGCGAAGGTGAAATTATTCCATTCCAGACGGAACAGAAGATCCGTATAAGTGTACTGTCATCTCTCCCAGATTGGTCCTGATCTTCGAAGATCCGAAGTCTCCGCTTTCCAAAGTCTATTGTTGCAAAATCTGACAGCGAATTGGTCGGAACATACATCGAAAGGCGTCATGTTTTCCAGGAACAGAATAAATAACAAGAGGAAGACCCGATTGAAGATGTCAGGGAGATGTTCATGGGAGACCCCGCCGCTGAAGCAGAAGGAAACACTGAACAACCAGCACTTTCGTTGAATAGCAATTGTCCAGCCGAGGATCTTAATAAATTCAATGAAGATTTTGCAATACAGTGATTTGAAAATGAACTCAGAAAAAGAGGACTTAGTGATGATGTAATCGAATGGTTGTATGCCAGAGGCCCATTTAGGTCCATTTTGACACTTTTATGATATTTTTATGACACTTTTTAGTTTTTTTTTCTGAAATAGTGTCAAAATGGGTATAAATTTGATATGCAGGCTCATTTTGACACCACAATTATTTTCCGACGTTAATTTTGTCAAACTTATTATAGAGTTGTTTTCAGAATGCTTGCCATATACAGACATAACATATTCAATTTGTAAAAGAGAACTATATTTTTAAAATCCTTTTAATTCGATTTTTATTTTAATCCTTTCATATAAATGGGCAAAATTCCCTCCAATTTCACAAATATTCAATTCCCAGTTTATTTATAAAAAACTCACCATGTATAAGATTTATTTCCTATAAATGCGTATATGAAAGAATATGCAATAAAAAATCTCCAAGAAAGTTAACTAATCAAAGGAAATTTAACCAGATAAATTACTTACAATATTAGTTTTGAATTTAAACGTTTTAGCTAATTCACAATATATAAACGTTCGCAAAAGTAAACATTTACAACTTTCGTCTCCAACTTTTAGATTAAGTACATTTTTTGAACATACACAAAAACTCGTTGAAAAATTTAGCTCAGTATCATGATGTTGTTCAATATATTTATTTCTCTCAACTTTTATTTGTAAATCCAAAAGGTGACAATCAGAGATAATGACTTTATCCATTCCTGATTTTTAAAGCTGGAGATATTATCATATCTTTCATATCTGAGATATTGTATTATGCAGGAAATTGTAGCTAACTATTAACACAGTAATAATGCATTACTTTATTAATGGTGGTACAGCACAAAAATGAATGACCTCTGTTATACAAGATCATTAACATTTGAGGATACTGATAATATCATTTAGCGTATTCTTCAATTAATGCAGTGAAATCAGCAATCCGCAAAAACTTATCATGGATAACGGCAAGGAATTCCTTGGAATTGAATTCCAAACTGTTCTCTCCGATCACAATGTAGGTCAATGGAAAATGGAAAAATAGAACGGATATGGAATATGATGTTCAATGCTAGGCAAATCGGCATACCTGTCATGGAGCAACTCCCATTTTTAGTCCAATTATATAATGATAGGTGGCCTCACAGAAGCGTAAACTTACACCAAAAGAAGACCTTCGAAATTGATCCAAATCCACAGATTATTCATCAAGAATTTCATAAAATTATCGAATAAACAATTAATTTTATAAATATTACGTTTTTTACTATAGTATATGAGAACTATGATAATACTAAGGTCTTAAGTGAACTCTGAGAGAATTATGATTAAGCAAAGGAACCTACCAGGCACTGATACATAATATGTGCTTTGTAGGCTTCCATTCCCTCGAGAAAATTCGAAGAGTGAGAGGTAGTCTATATGCTTCTCACCCTCCAATTCCCAGCTCTACTAAATTTTTTCTAATTAATTTTTTGACACTTTACAAAAGGTTTCCTGACACGAAGTGTCAGGAAACTTATTTATCCATTACAAATGAAAATAAAAGCCGAAAAATAAAAAACGAAATATTTTTATAAGATTCTGTTGAAATAAGGCTATTATCAAGATAGTAACACCCTCTGTGATAAGGTGTCACTTTTCTATTGTTACTTTTTCGACAAAGTATATCACTCTTCAAAACTTCAACCATCTTATCATGATCTTGATAAAGCAATCAAAGAAGTCAGCACAGTTCGTGTTAGATCAAATGCTCGAAAATATGCAGATCTGATCAATAAAAAACATCCTGTTCAAGCATTCCATCATAGATTTTTATGCAGAGCCACAAAGCTGAAGGTGGAGACAAAGAGTCAAGGATCAGAGCATTTTCAAAATTAGTTACATTGCTGCATACTCAAAAGAAATTGCATAACGCAGTTATAATGATGAAGTTATATGACGATCGAAAAATCTACACACTATTTGATGATATCAAAAAGAAATATCATGATACAACTATTTACATTGAAAGATTTTTCATCTTGGCTATAAACGCAAGGATCTTTGTAGATAGCGGAACTTTCTGTGGAATTCTTTCTCTCGATGGATCGTTTTATTGTGATAACAAGCCTGGCCAAATAATACAAAGTTTCTGAAAATGGTGTGGACTTTACATAATCAATGATTCTTTATTGTCTCACAAATTCAATATGCCTATTTTAGATAAAAAGTTTGAGTGTTTAGGTTGCACTCTTGAACGCACAGGTGATCAGCGTGATCACATCCTTGACGGGGCAACTCCAATCGGGGAAATTTCAATTCCCCCGATTGGAGTTTTTAAATTTAAAGCGATATTTGATTGCAAGTTTTTCATCAGGAGGACTCCTTCGCTTCGCTCGGAGTCCTCCTGATGAAAACCCTGCTTTTTAAAATCAAAAAACTAACTTTTTGCTTAATGGTGGAGATTTTAAGTACCTTTCATATAAAGTGTGATCTAACCGAAGTGATTATTTCCAATGAAGAAACTAATTACATGATAATATACTACTTGTTATATACGAAAACGATAAAAACAGTTTGACAGAAAAGTGACAACTTTACGTGTCAAAAATATAAAAAGTGATATTTTATTCATCATTATCTTCTTCATAATTTATTTCATATTCTTCGTCTTACCAACAAAAGATGGGAATGTGAACAATTGCGGGCAATTTTTAGCCATTTTGGCTTGGAACTAGAGCCTGCGAGGTACATGGATAGTATCAGTACCTCACAGGCTCTAGTTCTCTATATGGCGCCGAGAAATTTTGGTGAAATGTGGTCGCATTTCACCAAAATTTTTTCGGCGCCATAGGATGAATTGGAGGGTGAGAGATATTATTTCATACAATACTACTCTCACCCTCCAATTCCCAGCCAAAATGGCTAAAAATTGCCCGCAATGTGAACAATTGCGGGCAATTTTTAGCCATTTTGGCTTGGAACTAGAGCCTGCGAGGTACATGGATAGTATCAGTACCTCACAGGCTCTAGTTCTCTATATGGCGCCGAGAAATTTTGGTGAAATGTGGTCGCATTTCACCAAAATTTTTCGGCGCCATAGGATGAATTGGAGGGTGAGAGATATTATTTCATACAATACTACTCTCACCCTCCAATTCCCAGCCAAAATGGCTAAAAATTGCCCGCAATGTGAACAATTGCGGGCAATTTTTAGCCATTTTGGCTTGGAACTAGAGCCTGCGAGGTACATGGATAGTATCAGTACCTCACAGGCTCTAGTTCTCTATATGGCGCCGAGAAATTTTGGTGAAATGTGGTCGCATTTCACCAAAATTTTTTCGGCGCCATAGGATGAATTGGAGGGTGAGAGATATTATTTCATACAATACTACTCTCACCCTCCAATTCCCAGCCAAAATGGCTAAAAATTGCCCGCAATGTGAACAATTGCGGGCAATTTTTAGCCATTTTGGCTTGGAACTAGAGCCTGCGAGGTACATGGATAGTATCAGTACCTCACAGGCTCTAGTTCTCTATATGGCGCCGAGAAATTTTGGTGAAATGTGGTCGCATTTCACCAAAATTTTTTCGGCGCCATAGGATGAATTGGAGGGTGAGAGATATTATTTCATACAATACTACTCTCACCCTCCAATTCCCAGCCAAAATGGCTAAAAATTGCCCGCAATGTGAACAATTGCGGGCAATTTTTAGCCATTTTGGCTTGGAACTAGAGCCTGCGAGGTACATGGATAGTATCAGTACCTCACAGGCTCTAGTTCTCTATATGGCGCCGAGAAATTTTGGTGAAATGTGGTCGCATTTCACCAAAATTTTTTCGGCGCCATAGGATGAATTGGAGGGTGAGAGATATTATTTCATACAATACTACTCTCACCCTCCAATTCCCAGCCAAAATGGCTAAAAATTGCCCGCAATGTGAACAATTGCGGGCAATTTTTAGCCATTTTGGCTTGGAACTAGAGCCTGCGAGGTACATGGATAGTATCAGTACCTCACAGGCTCTAGTTCTCTATATGGCGCCGAGAAATTTTGGTGAAATGTGGTCGCATTTCACCAAAATTTTTTCGGCGCCATAGGATGAATTGGAGGGTGAGAGATATTATTTCATACAATACTACTCTCACCCTCCAATTCCCAGCCAAAATGGCTAAAAATTGCCCGCAATGTGAACAATTGCGGGCAATTTTTAGCCATTTTGGCTTGGAACTAGAGCCTGCGAGGTACATGGATAGTATCAGTACCTCACAGGCTCTAGTTCTCTATATGGCGCCGAGAAATTTTGGTGAAATGTGGTCGCATTTCACCAAAATTTTTTCGGCGCCATAGGATGAATTGGAGGGTGAGAGATATTATTTCATACAATACTACTCTCACCCTCCAATTCCCAGCCAAAATGGCTAAAAATTGCCCGCAATGTGAACAATTGCGGGCAATTTTTAGCCATTTTGGCTTGGAACTAGAGCCTGCGAGGTACATGGATAGTATCAGTACCTCACAGGCTCTAGTTCTCTATATGGCGCCGAGAAATTTTGGTGAAATGTGGTCGCATTTCACCAAAATTTTTTCGGCGCCATAGGATGAATTGGAGGGTGAGAGATATTATTTCATACAATACTACTCTCACCCTCCAATTCCCAGCCAAAATGGCTAAAAATTGCCCGCAATGTGAACAATTGCGGGCAATTTTTAGCCATTTTGGCTTGGAACTAGAGCCTGCGAGGTACATGGATAGTATCAGTACCTCACAGGCTCTAGTTCTCTATATGGCGCCGAGAAATTTTGGTGAAATGTGGTCGCATTTCACCAAAATTTTTTCGGCGCCATAGGATGAATTGGAGGGTGAGAGATATTATTTCATACAATACTACTCTCACCCTCCAATTCCCAGCCAAAATGGCTAAAAATTGCCCGCAATGTGAACAATTGCGGGCAATTTTTAGCCATTTTGGCTTGGAACTAGAGCCTGCGAGGTACATGGATAGTATCAGTACCTCACAGGCTCTAGTTCTCTATATGGCGCCGAGAAATTTTGGTGAAATGTGGTCGCATTTCACCAAAATTTTTTCGGCGCCATAGGATGAATTGGAGGGTGAGAGATATTATTTCATACAATACTACTCTCACCCTCCAATTCCCAGCCAAAATGGCTAAAAATTGCCCGCAATGTGAACAATTGCGGGCAATTTTTAGCCATTTTGGCTTGGAACTAGAGCCTGCGAGGTACATGGATAGTATCAGTACCTCACAGGCTCTAGTTCTCTATATGGCGCCGAGAAATTTTGGTGAAATGTGGTCGCATTTCACCAAAATTTTTTCGGCGCCATAGGATGAATTGGAGGGTGAGAGATATTATTTCATACAATACTACTCTCACCCTCCAATTCCCAGCCAAAATGGCTAAAAATTGCCCGCAATGTGAACAATTGCGGGCAATTTTTAGCCATTTTGGCTTGGAACTAGAGCCTGCGAGGTACATGGATAGTATCAGTACCTCACAGGCTCTAGTTCTCTATATGGCGCCGAGAAATTTTGGTGAAATGTGGTCGCATTTCACCAAAATTTTTTCGGCGCCATAGGATGAATTGGAGGGTGAGAGATATTATTTCATACAATACTACTCTCACCCTCAATTTTAATTACTTAAACTCATTCTATTTTTTTGACATGTAAATGTCACTTTTACTGAGATCTGACACAATGTCAGATCTCTTTTTTCGTATATAAGATACTATCAAATGAATATCTATTTGTAGAGTGTGGTAGAATTTACGAAAAAGTGACACTAGAAAAAGTGACACTTAACCTTAAATTTCCAAACACTATTTTTTGATTATATTTTGTTATTTATATATTTATATATGTATATATTTATATATGTATATATTTATATATGTATATATTTATATATGTATATATTATATATGTATATATTTATATATGTATATATTTATATATGTATATATTTATATATGTATATATTTATATATGTATATATTTATATATGTATATATTTATATATGTATATATTTATATATGTATATATTTATATATGTATATATTTATATATGTATATATTTATATATGTATATATTTATATATGTATATATTTATATATGTATATATTTATATATGTATATATTTATATATGTATATATTTATATATGTATATATTTATATATGTATATATTTATATATGTATATATTTATATATGTATATATTTATATATGTATATATTTATATATGTATATATTTATATATGTATATATTTATTATGTATATATGTATATATTATATATTTATATATGTATATATTTATATATGTATATATGTATATATTTATATATGTATATATTTATATATGTATATATTTATATATTATATATGTATATATTTATATATGTATATATTTATATATGTATATATTTATATATGTATATATTTATATATGTATATATTTATATATTATATTTATATATGTATATATTTATATATGTATATATTTATATATGTATATATTTATATATGTATATATTATATATGTATATATTTATATATGTATATATTTATATATGTATATATTTATATATGTATATATTTATATATGTATATATTTATATATGTATATATTTATATATGTATATATTTATATATGTATATATTTATATATGTATATATTTATATATGTATATATTTATATATGTATATATTTATATATGTATATATGTATATATTTATATATGTATATATTTATATATGTATATATTTATATATGTATATATTTATATATGTATATATTTATATATGTATATATTTATATATGTATATATTTATATATGTATATATTTATATATGTATATATTTATATATGTATATATTTATATATGTATATATTTATATATGTATATATTTATATATGTATATATTTATATATGTATATATTTATATATGATATTTATATATGTATATATTTATATATGTATATATTTATATATGTATATATTTATATATGTATATATTTATTAGTAGCTGCTTCATGCTGCATTGAGTATTGTTGAATAATTTGAAGTAGTGGTTTTTGAAATCAGCACCCCTATGAGAGCGCTGGCGACCGAAACACCACTAGTAAGATTGTGTATTAGAAACTGCTTCATGCTGTGTTGAGTAAGCTTCGATGTCTTTGTAGGATAGCTTTCTGAGAGCGAAACAAGATAGTGTTGAAAAAAAAATTTGAAAATCTGAGAGACTGTGCAAGAGCCAACGACCAAAACGCTACCAGTAAGATACAGCAGTATTAGCTGCTTCATGCTGCATTGAGTATTGTTGAATAATTTGAAGTAGTGGTTTTTGAAATCAGCACCCCTATGAGAGCGCTGGCGACCGAAACACCACTAGTAAGATTGTGTATTAGAAACTGCTTCATGCTGTGTTGAGTAAGCTTCGATGTCTTTATCAGACCACCTTTAAATTAACCACTCACATTCTCACTGTGGTCCATCTAAAATTTGTAAGCTTTATGACATAAAATTATATTATATGCAGGATCCCACCTATTACTTAATCTTTTTGGAATAAATGTTTTATAATATTTATCGATTGATTGTAATTTTTTGTATAAAAAAGTTTTTTATTTATATTAAAAATATATTTTGTTAATGATATTATCTTATAATTTGTAAATAAATCTAGTAATAAAATAACTTTAATAGTTGGTGTCACTTTTTCGAAAATTCTGGTTTTTTCTGATCTAACCGAAGTGATTATTTCCAATGAAGAAACTAATTACATGATAATATACTACTATCAAATGAATATCTATTTGTATATACTCACATGATGATCCATCAAGAATTTACTGCGATATAAGAAGGGAGTCCAATCGGGGAGTTTTAATTCCCCCGATTGGAGTCATTCCCATCCTTGCCCTTATATTCCATAAACGAATCAATATTGAGAATGTAAAAAGCGCTATTCATGTGTGCTGCGAGTGGCATGAATTTCTGACTACATTCGGGAAAATTATCATGTCATAAATTTCAAAACAAAAATCGATCCGGGATTAAATGTTGGAGTAAAGAAAATTGTTGATAAAAGACCTCAGAATATCAACAGATACAGAAGCGGGAATGAACCTAGGAAGGCAATATGGTAATTAATTATTAGTTATTCATGAAAAAATAACTTTTGGAATCTCGTTGAAGATAAAGAAAATGCCAAATGGATTGTCGAACACGAAGAGCGCGACCTAAAAGAGGATCTCGCTAACTTTAGAAGGAAAAATCGAAATTAATTTTTATATATTTAAAAATTTTTACATAATCACATAATATACATGCTAGAGAAACTGAGAATTATAACTAAAATATCTAAATGAGAAGTTTTTAGAAAATTGAAAGATATGAGCACAAGAGAATTTAAAATTTGAAATAAAATATATTATATTTAAACGGGTAGGGCGTGTAGATCAGGTTGTATACAAATGTTCTTTTATAAGCGGGAAACTTTGTCTGAATAGTTTAACATTCAGACAAAGTTTTCCGCTGTCAGAGAGGGAGTGGAAAGGTAAGAGGTATATATTTATAATGTATACCACTTACCCTTTATTTGATATATAAAACTAAATTGTTTCTTATTGCATAAAAATGTTTTTTATATAATTATATATTTAAATAATTATTTTTAATATATTAAAATTATATAACATTTATTCCTTTAATAGATTTTTAATAAATCTCTAGATTTCTAAGTTTAAGGTTAAAGTTTTTTGGCGAATTTTCCTGCCATAACTGTCACTTTTTAGTTGTCCATTTCGGTAAGAAACAAAGTATACAGTATGATCTCCAAGCCATTCACATTGCCAAAGGATACTCAGCTGATGCCATGGTTCCAATCATTAGACATTTCTTACAACTAGTTACCAGAAGTACAATTATAAGCTTATAGGTATTGATCTTCAGGGAACATTTAATGAACTCTCAACAATGTATCTGGGAAACCTTCAACGTATCATTGAAAAGGAAACACATGAAACAATTACAAAGTTCAAACCAGAAAATTCCATTGATGCGCTCACAAAAGAATTCGTTATTTCAATCATATCTTGGTACAAGTACAACACCTTAACTCAATGAAATTTCAATTATTTTTTGTTATGAATTCTTAGCTCAAAGAATATCTTATGTCAGAGAAATTGTTGGTTATTATAAAAATAAAGTACCAGCACCTGTTTCATTCTCTTCAGGTATCAAATTAAAAGGTAAAGATTTAGAAAGTCAAATCAAATCAACGAAAGTAAGAATTAATAGTTTAGAAACAAAAGTAGATGAACTAAATCAAACATTATCAAAAGTTTTAGAAAAAATTTAAATCTTTTTAATTTTTTTTAAACAGAATGTCAAACGAGTTTGATAAAGTTTATGATGAATTATTAGAAACTATGCTGATCAAAATAGACCTGAAGATGCTAAACCAGTATATTTCCCATCAGCTATTAAAATTAATGATTTAAAAATTCAAAACATTAAAGGAAAAAAAAGATACATATGAAATTAATGGTGAAGATATTATTGAAACATTATCTCCTAACTTTCCTGATGGTCTTCAAGTTAATGGTAAAAATTTCATGGAAGAAATATATACTGCAAACACAAATGTTAAAAGTAATTGAAACAATAAGAATTACCGAAAAAGTGACAAAACATCAAAAACAGGGAGGGGTCTCAATTTTTATTACTTATATTATTTTACAATATTTATATAAATACTCTTTATAATATATTTTACTATAAAATTATACCTCAAATTCAAATATTTAAAATATTATTTACATAATTATCTCAAAATTATATTTTTATATATTATTTTTCATATGTATAAATCATATTGTTCCATGCAAAGTTCGGTCAATGATAGGAATTGAGGGGAAATTAATCGTCGAGGAAGTACGATTATGTAAAGTAAAAAAATGTTGTGGGATTTTTAATATTGTATATAATTTTATAATAAAATTTTTGTGAGACATTTTAAGAAGCACATATAATTTTTTGAATTTAAAAATTAAAGTAGTGTTGAATGAATTTATTGATTAATTTAATACGGATATTTCTCAAAATTAATCAAAAATAGGTTTTCAGAGAACTTTTGAGATATCTTTTCAAAATGTCTTTTTGAAAATATATAAGTATTATATCAAATTGAAAAAAGGTATTTATCAAAATTCTAAATTCTTAATAAAAAATAACTTTTCAGAGGATTGTGATTTTGAAAGCATGAGTAATAAGTAAAAAATATCTACGATTTTAATGAGGGAATTGTTCCTTATGAGGTATACATCATAACTATATACCTCATAAGGAACAATTCCCTCTTGATAGCTGGGAAACTTTCTCTGAATAACTTATCATTTGGAGAAAGTTCCCCAGCTATCTATTAGAAACTAAAGGCTGTGAGGCACTAATATATAATCAGTGCCTCATAGCCTTTAGTTTGTTATTAAAAACGAGAAAACTTGTTCGAAATGATAAACAATTGCGAACAAGTTTTCTCGTTTTATGGAGGGAATTGTTCCTTATGAGGTATACAGTATGAATATATACCTCATAAGGAACAATTCTTTCTTTAAATGGGAGAAACTTTGTCCGAATGTTAAACTATTCGGACAAAGTTTCTCCCATTTGTAGTGGAGATGGAAGGCTTTGAGGTATATTATATTAATATGTACCCCAAAGCCTTCCATCTTTATTGTACAATTTAAAAATTCAGGAAAAATGTAATAAAATTTTTATAAAAATTAAGCGTTTATTCGTAATTGTGTATTCAATGGTTCGGTATTTCTTTGATTTCGAAGTGTCCATCAATCATAACTCTCCAAAATGGCGTTTCACCCTGTTTCCAATGTGGTGTCTCATTGTAACACTCTTCTGGAGTCATGGGGCGAAAACCCTTTTTGGGAAGGGTTTTATGTGGTACTGAGTTGTAATTTTTCCTGAATTTATCAAGAAATTCTTGAATTTGTTTTGCATTTGAAGACCGGCCGACATTTCTTTCAAGAGACGGCCAGAGCCTTTCAATCTTGCCGCTCTGGCGCGGCATATGGGGGAGAGTGTGGCGGATTTGAATGTTGTTTCGCATGAGCCAATTATAAAATTGGCCCATATTCTCTCCCCCGTTGTCGGACCAGAAACAAAATGGCTTTTGATATAAGCCAATCGTTTCTTCGGCAACTCTTGTTGTAGATTCGGAAGATTTATTTGGCAAAATTTTTAAAACCAACAAAAACCGAGATTTATCGTCTATTATACCATAAACAGGTAACCTCTGTGAACCGTATAAAAAATGAACATCTACATGCCATATGGTATCAGGTTTTGTTGCTTCATATAGCGTATAATATTTTTGAGGGGGCATGTCACTTTTTGGTTCTTTGATCTCCAAAATACTGTAAATTCTTCTGAGTTTATTGTAGGAAACTGAATAAACATTTTGATCCATGTTTAAACGCCAAAACATCTTTTGGATTCCGCACTTATATTCCTGAAATTTTTGGAGAACATATTGCAAATTTTCAGGAGTAATATCATCTGGTGCCGGACCAGGTTTAACGTTTGGGGGCGTTAAATTTGCATTTGTGTGTAATGCATGAAAAATAGCGTGACTTCATTTTTGACAGTTTACAAATGTAAAGTGTTTCATCCTTAAAAACTTGGAAATATATACATTCATGAATTATCTTGTATATTAATTGAAAATCCATAAAACCCTAACAATATTTTTTCTTAAAAAACTATAAAAATATAAATAAAATTAATCGTTAAATAAAAATATGTGATATTAGAATTTTATTGGAAAAATAAAAAACTTAATATTTTAAAGAAATACTTAAATACTTGAATGTTTTAACTTTTACATTATCATATAGACTCTCAAATTATTAGCCATTTTGGCTGAGAACTATGGTCTGCGAGGTACATAGATAGAATCAGTACCTCGCAGACTATAGTTCTCTATATGGCGCCGAAAATTTTTGGTGAAATGTCGTCGCATTTCACCAAAAATTTTTCGGCGCCATAGGAAGAATTGGAGGGTGTGAGATACTATTACATGCTATAGTACTCACACCCTCTAACTCCCAATCAAAATCGCATAAAATTTGCTACTTATCTTCAGATTACCTCCCATTATAAAATATATCATTGCTATCTCATCGTACTATATTTCCACCCTATTGTATTTAAAAATATAAAAATTTTTGATAATATATTTTTATATCTTGAATTTTCAAACAATATATTCACAGATAATATAATGGGAAATCTATCTCAACCTAGCCTTAAAGTACCAAACTCCTGCTTGCATTCTCACTCACAAATATTAAACATCCATCTCCAAAAAACTAAATTCTTCACAATTTTTTTAAAATTGAGAACATAAAAAACGTATGCATTCAATAATTTAAGATACTAACAAATATTAAAAACTTCAAAATATCAGATATTAACGTTTTTCAATTAACAAAATATCATTTTGCTTTTCAATTCGAACATAAATCGTAAATATTTTTAATTAATATCTGATTTACAGCATTATTATCCATTTATAAATCTGACAAATAAATGACAAAACCATCAGAAATAGTGTCACTTTTTGTCAAAAGTGAAGTTACGCTATTTTTCATGCACAACAAAATTTGCATTTGTGTATGCTGCTTTAAGTGTGTTTTTCGAAATTGATCTAAATTCACACTTCATTTCATCCTCGTATGGAACTCGCTTACACGCAATTAAATAATTGAGTTCGCGAGATTCAAGTTTTTCGCGTGTTTGAATTAACCACCAAGAAGGAATGGTTGGTCTACTCATAATAAAAAATGAAAAGCCAAATTCTCTCAAAAAGTTAAGTAGGACCAATTTTTTATAAAAAAATTCAATTCCATTATGAATGTTAATTAATTTATATAATTATTGAATAAAAAATTTTCTTTGAGATTATGAAAAGTTCTTTGAAAAGTTATTTTTTCTCATTTTTAAATATTGTATTAGCCTATTTATTTATAATCCAAATTAAATAACTTTAAATTCAATATTTAAAGAATAATTTTGAAGGAATTGAGTTACTTCCCCCGACGATAAAATTGAGAGGTTTACATTTTGACCGAACTTAGCATGCAACAATATAATCTATATCTATGCAAATCTCATCTAAAATTTTTTGAAACAAACCGCTACCATTTTATAATGGTCCATCTTAAATTCATCATAAATTCTGGTACATGTTAGTACCAGAGTCTTCAAATCTCAAACACTCTGGTACCAACATGTACCAGACGCGAGTTTCCAATGCCCTCGTACGATTTTCTATTAAGATCTTCTTGAATGAGAAGGTCTTCATAGAAACTCGTACGAGGGCTTTTCTTTTAAATACTCTGGTACCTGCTGGTATCGGAGTCGACTTTACAGCCCTTTCCCCAATTTTGAAGCTGGGGAAAGTTTTCAAGCAATGAAAGGGAAGCTCTCGCTATGAGGTGAAAATCTAGAATTTTTACCTCATAGCGAGTAATTCTTTGTTAATTGCTTGAAAACTTTCTTCAAATTATCAAAATTTCGAGGAAAGTTTCCTTGCTTCAAAGTAGAGATGGAGCCCTTTGAGCCACTGCATATAGGTCAGTGACTCAAAATACTCCATCTCTACTAGAAATCGCCAAAATTTGGGTCGCAATCTTTGAAATGCGACGCAAGTTTGGGCAATTTCGCGAGGGACTTGCTCCATTTGGTGCATAGATTCACACTCTATGCACCAGATGGAACAATTCTTTCGCTGACAGCGGGAAACTTTGTCTGAATAGTTTAACATTCAGACAAAGTTTCCCGCTGTCAGAGAGGGAATGGAAGGGTAAGAGGTATATATTCATAATGTATACTCTTACCCTTCCATTCCCTCAAGAAAGTTCAAAAACTTGGGTGCAATCAGAACTGATTGCACCCAAGTTTTTGAATTTTATAAGGAATTGTTGGCTATGATGTACTGATCATGAATCAGTACATCATAGCCAACAATTCTACCTTTTAACCAAAGATAATTGATTCGTATGTAAAATATTAAGCTAAAATTTCTCTTTCTTTTAGTACACATTCTTCCATTTCGTGTACATGTATCATATATTAAGTACTAGTTATCTATTCTATATCCTTTATCCCAATTTAGATACTCAAAGATAATTCTTTTTCAGAAGAAAAAAAATATTTTCTATTAAACCGTTATTTTTTCAATGTGAGTTTTCAATTTTATTTTTCCTTTTTGCTGCTCAATGCAACATCCTCCACCCGATCCTCCATGCGAGGTTGATCAAGCCATAGGATATTTAGAATATTCTCGTTTTGTTATAGCTGCAGAGCTGCATGGTAACATAAGATTTGTCAAAGACCCACAAAAACTATCAATTGGAACAGGAGTATTAATCTACCACCGATGCGAATACGAAGGCTGCCCAGCAGGCTTTAAATTTATTAAAAATTTCGACAATTACATTTTTAAATCTGCAAACTTAACTCATATTCACTCAGGACCACCACCACAACATAAAAATACACCTACAAGTGGTACTTACCGTGCTTGGATTAAAAAATTTCTCATGAATCACGGAAGTCCACTTAATGCAACACAAGAAGTCAACAAAACGCTTGAAATACCTAAAGATCATACTTGTATTCACATGACTATGAAACAAACTGCAATCAATCAATTGAAATATTATTTACAACAAAAAGATCTTATGAGATCTTTACCAGACATATCTTTAAATCAATTTCAATCTTTACAAAACTATGTTAATCAATGGGAAGATCAACATGATGACCTTATTTATTTTGACATTCAAGGTGAAGATACTGATTTTCCAGACAAATTGGTTTTTATTTACTCTGATAATGATATGATCTCTCAAATTCATGAAAAACCACCAATTTATCACTTAGACTCTACGTTTAAATTAATTATTCATGGATTTCCTTTTTATGTATTAGCTACCAAATTTGCTAATACTCATTCTATCCCTTTGTGTTATTTTATAATATATCCAGATAATAGTGAAAATATTTCTTTTTGCTTAAGTAAATATTTTGAAACAACTCACACAGAACCTGAATTTATCATGTCTGACTGTGCACTAAACATTTTCAACGGGATTAGGAATTCATTTCCGGAGTGCAATATCTTTTGGTGCGCGCTACATGTAATACGCGCACTTAAAAAGAATCTCTCAAAGATAAATGATGAAGAGATTAGATCAGAAGTCGAAAAATTTATGAACATTTTATGTTATTATCGTGATTGCACAGAAGAAGATGCTGCAAAAATGTATAAAGAGCACATTATTGATAAAATTCAAGATCAATTGGAATTTAATCAATACTTTATACGTCAGTGGGACATTCATAAACAACAGTGGATAGCCGCTGCCAGACCAAATGAATTAACCGTTGTGAATAACGTTTCTGAATCTTTATTTAAAAAGATAAAATATCACGATTTTGGCTGCGTTAAAAATCAAAGAATTGATGTTTTTGTCAAAAATCTTTTAGAAGAAGTTGCACCCAATTACTTTTATCGTATTAAAAACGATTTACTTCAAACAGGTTTTATTCCTTCAATTAGAATTCGCGAGCCTCGATTGACAGATTATAAAACAAAATTGAAAAGAGAAGGAGATGGATAAAATGCACACATTTGCACACATTTTGACACTTTTTCTGACAAGCATCATTCAAATTTGAAGAAAAACCTCTAAATTTCATTCAAATTTCTGTCAAAATGTGTGCAAAATTGAAATAGGCACACATTTTGACATACGATTATTTATATACGTTATTTTAATGGTTTCAGAGAAATCTTCGTTACACATTATTGAAGATTACTCAATATTTAAGTGAATGACTCACTACCACCTGTTTAGAAAAATGGTAGCATAAAATCCAAATGTCACATATATTATTTCTTATTTCATACAAATAAACTTACAATTATAACCTCAACTTGTTTGCAAAGCAGAAACTCAATATAAGCAATCGATCAGTAGTGTATTTAAAAGTCGAATTTAAATTTAAAAATTTATAATCTTATTTCGGAACCAAATAGTATAAATTTAGGACAAAAAGCTACGTGGTGTTGATAACAACTATTAAAATTCAAATATTACTACCATGAACAATACAATGGCTCATATTGATAATTGATAAACGTGCATATAAATTGCATATATCATCAATGTCATTAAGTAAAATACATGTATATAAATAGATTAGAAATATTTTTCGGTTAGAATTAAAATCTATGTAATAAAAAATAAGTTATAAAAATAAATACCGAATTTTTATTTGTAATATAAACTGCTACAATATGCTAGTGTATACAAATGTATTTGTCGTATTGATTTGAAAGATCTTCAACATGGTTCAGATCTAAATTTGAAACTCGTAAAATAAAGCGAATCTTTATTTATAATATAAACTGCTACAATATGCTAGTGTGTACAAATGTATTTGTCGTATTGATTTGAAAGATCTTCAACATGGTTCAGATCTAAATTTGAAACTCGTAAAATAAAGCGAATCTTTATTTATAATATAAACTGCTACAATATGCTAGTGTGTACAAATGTGTTTGTACAAATGTGTTTGTACAAATGTATAACTCTTTGTCAATTGTTATGGCACCTTATAACTTAAAAATCATTTTCATTAACAAATATAAAAAGTGACAATTAATATTTTCATTAAATGCATATTTAATTATCAAAACAATGTCGATTTAGCTTGAATGTTCATTATAAATGTGTAAGTTTAGGAAAACAAAAAATAATTAATTCTCGCAAAGAAACTTATTTTAAAAGAACCTAAACAAAAGTTCATATAATAATAAATCTAAAAATAGATATTAATTTAAACGAAGATAATGAGAGAATGGGGATGTTGTAAAACAATGAGACTTAATGATCAAATAATTAAAATAATAAAATTAATTAAAGGAAAGCTAAAATAGTTTAATGAATTTTTATAGATTGATTACACAATCAATGTTTCTGTGTCAATGTACATCAATCAACATTGTTTCATTGAATTTTGTCTTTCACCAAGAAGATTCAAGAACAAAGTTTTGTAGTTTCAATAGATTGATTACACAATCAATGTTTCTGTGTCAATGTACATCAATCAACATTGTTTCATTGAATTTTGTCTTTCACCAAGAAGATTCAAGAACAAAGTTTTGTAGTTTCAATAGATTGATTACACAATCAATGTTTCTGTGTCAATGTACATCAATCAACATTGTTTCATTGAATTTTGTCTTTCACCAAGAAGATTCAAGAACAAAGTTTTGTAGTTTCAATAGATTGATTACACAATCAATGTTTCTGTGTCAATGTACATCAATCAACATTGTTTCATTGAATTTTGTCTTTCACCAAGAAGATTCAAGAACAAAGTTTTGTAGTTTCAATAGATTGATTACACAATCAATGTTTCTGTGTCAATGTACATCAATCAACATTGTTTCATTGAATTTTGTCTTTCACCAAGAAGATTCAAGAACAAGTTTTCCTCTTTTTCTTTTTTAAATGATTAAAATATTACCTTGCTTCAACTTTACACGTTTTCGTTTACTAAAATTATCTTTTACCTTCACTTATCTTATCATACCCAATTATTCATTTAATTCTATATTTTTCTGACCAAAAATCCTCTCAAATCTCCCTTCTTCTTTCAAAAATTCTATGAGTTTATTCAAATTTCCTTTAAATCTTTGCTAGTCCTTCTATAAGATTCATTCTAAAATTTTTGAAAAAAATTTAAAATTTGCTAAATATATTCTTTATTACTTTGCACTATTTTCCAATTGAAAAATCGTCGATTTTAATCAAATGTAAGATCATAATAATAAAAATTATGAAACTTACCGTGTTTATTAGTAAATTTCAATATGAAGTTGTTATACAAACAGCTGGGACTTTAAATTGAGAAATTGCATAATTCCATCTACAAATTTTGGTCTAGACAATAATCATTGATAAATTATAATATATGTATTATGTGTATTTACATTGCATATATAACAATTTCAATTTCTATATTAAATTGTTATTTGATATCAGCTATATTTGTTCAGGTAAAATGAAGTGTAAAAATATAACTCATGAATTACATATATATATATATTATTTTTATTATTAAAATCAAATTCAGATTTATAAATTAAGGTTATTCATTTTTGATATGGTTATCACGCTCAAATATGGAAATAAAATTAAAAAAAGTCAATACTCCTCAAGAAATACATTGTCTATCATTATATCTATATGCTTCCAAAGTATTTCATCTTAAACTAAAGACTTTTATATTACAAAAAGATTCAAAGAAGATACAATTGTTTAATTATGTTAAACATTATTCAGATATGACAATTGAAATAAAAGAGTCAAAAAAGCCTCTAAACTATTTGACAATCCAATAATTTCTTCAACTAAACTATCAAATTTGGAGGATTTAATAAAATGTGGATATGATATGGATATTTCACAAATTGCATTGTTTTCAGCCAGAAATGACATTGATACTGCTATGAAAATACTGAACATGGATTCAATCGAAGAATATGGATATGAACTTAATTGCTTATTAAAACAAGTAAGAGAATTTAGAAGAAGTGATATAAAAGGTCAAATGATTGCAATAAGGACAGATAGCAATGGTAAAAAATACACAGAAGTATTAGCAGAAGGGATTTTTAAAGCAGATAGCGATGTTGATTGATGTACATTGACACAGAAACATTGATTGTGTAATCAATCTATTGAAACTACAAAACTTTGTTCTTGAATCTTCTTGGTGAAAGACAAAATTCAATGAAACAATGTTGATTGATGTACATTGACACAGAAACATTGATTGTGTAATCAATCTATTGAAACTACAAAACTTTGTTCTTGAATCTTCTTGGTGAAAGACAAAATTCAATGAAGCAATGTTGATTGATGTACATTGACACAGAAACATTGATTGTGTAATCAATCTATTGAAACTACAAAACTTTGTTCTTGAATCTTCTTGGTGAAAGACAAAATTCAATGAAACAATGTTGATTGATGTACATTGACACAGAAACATTGATTGTGTAATCAATCTATTGAAACTACAAAACTTTGTTCTTGAATCTTCTTGGTGAAAGACAAAATTCAATGAAGCAATGTTGATTGATGTACATTGACACAGAAACATTGATTGTGTAATCAATCTATTGAAACTACAAAACTTTGTTCTTGAATCTTCTTGGTGAAAGACAAAATTCAATGAAACAATGTTGATTGATGTACATTGACACAGAAACATTGATTGTGTAATCAATCTATAAAAATTCATTAAACTATTTTAGCTTTCCTTTAATTAATTTTATTATTTTAATTATTTGATCATTAAGTCTCATTGTTTTACAACATCCCCATTCTCTCATTATCTTCGTTTAAATTAATATCTATTTTTAGATTTATTATTATATGAACTTTTGTTTAGGTTCTTTTAAAATAAGTTTCTTTGCGAGAATTAATTATTTTTTGTTTTCCTAAACTTACACATTTATAATGAACATTCAAGCTAAATCGACATTGTTTTGATAATTAAATATGCATTTAATGAAAATATTAATTGTCACTTTTTATATTTGTTAATGAAAATGATTTTTAAGTTATAAGGTGCCATAACAATTGACAAAGAGTTATACATTTGTACAAACACATTTGTACACACTAGCATATTGTAGCAGTTTATATTATAAATAAAGATTCGCTTTATTTTACGAGTTTCAAATTTAGATCTGAACCATGTTGAAGATCTTTCAAATCAATACGACAAATACATTTGTACACACTAGCATATTGTAGCAGTTTATATTATAAATAAAGATTCGCTTTATTTTACGAGTTTCAAATTTAGATCTGAACCATGTTGAAGATCTTTCAAATCAATACGACAAATACATTTGTACACACTAGCATATTGTAGCAGTTTATATTATAAATAAAGATTCGCTTTATTTTACGAGTTTCAAATTTAGATCTGAACCATGTTGAAGATCTTTCAAATCAATACGACAAATACATTTGTATACACTAGCATATTGTAGCAGTTTATATTACAAATAAAAATTCGGTATTTATTTTTATAACTTATTTTTTATTACATAGATTTTAATTCTAACCGAAAAATATTTCTAATCTATTTATATACATGTATTTTACTTAATGACATTGATGATATATGCAATTTATATGCACGTTTATCAATTATCAATATGAGCCATTGTATTGTTCATGGTAGTAATATTTGAATTTTAATAGTTGTTATCAACACCACGTAGCTTTTTGTCCTAAATTTATACTATTTGGTTCCGAAATAAGATTATAAATTTTTAAATTTAAATTCGACTTTTAAATACACTACTGATCGATTGCTTATATTGAGTTTCTGCTTTGCAAACAAGTTGAGGTTATAATTGTAAGTTTATTTGTATGAAATAAGAAATAATATATGTGACATTTGGATTTTATGCTACCATTTTTCTAAACAGGTGGTAGTGAGTCATTCACTTAAATATTGAGTAATCTTCAATAATGTGTAACGAAGATTTCTCTGAAACCATTAAAATAACGTATATAAATAATCGTATGTCAAAATGTGTGCCTATTTCAATTTTGCACACATTTTGACAGAAATTTGAATGAAATTTAGAGGTTTTTCTTCAAATTTGAATGATGCTTGTCAGAAAAAGTGTCAAAATGTGTGCAAATGTGTGCTATGTTTTTTTCTCAAAGAGAAGTTCAATCACGTTTATACCAAGTATTAAATTTTGTTCAGAATCAAGAAGCCAATTTGAATCCATTAAGATTTTTATTGGAAAATGCTGAAGAAAAACTTTCTCAAATAAATGAGAAGATACAAAATTCAATTACATATTTAAGATCGTTTGAAATTCCAAATGAATTGTTAGATATGTATATGTTAGAAATTAATGAATTTTGTTATAATTCTCCAGATTATATTTTAGAACATTTCGAAGAATTTTTGGAGGATTTCAAAGAAAAGAATAATTTAATAGACTAAAAAATTATTATTTTTATTTATTGTGAATTTTAAATTGTCACTTTTTAAGTGTTACCCCCTATTGAAGTGTCACTTTTTGGGTGTCACTTTTTCGGAAAATTCTTATATACTCCTTTCCTGATGGTCTTATCATAAGACGAAATGGTGGAAGTGAACTCAAAATAAGAGTAATTAGGTTATTTTGCCGACCAAATATATTTACAAGACAAAATATCATATTACATGTCAACCTATTATCAGTATGTTTTGATAAAAAATTTTATCAAATATCATATTAAAATTAACATCTATATCTATATCAATATCTACACTATAAATTTTTTTATTCAATGTCATAGATTTCAAAAATTTATTTCAATTTTAAATTAATTTATGGTTTTCATCAAAATTGTTTTTTATTAAAAAGCATGTTTCACAATTTTTACGGTTTCTTTCAAAAGTTATAAAAAGAGAGTCAATAAGAAATTTCAACGCTTCAAGAAGGAATCAAAGAAATTGACGAAGTTCCAGAATTTTATTCAACAATTCTTAATCAATTAAAAAAAACTATACCGAAACTTATCTTACCATCCAAATCAAATCACATTACATACGGAATAAACATTTAATCTTTTACCATTAAAATTATATTTATACGTTATTTAATTTTTTTACGTCTAAGTTGAATAGGATAATAGCCGAAGATATAAAGTAACTATAGTTTACAAGCTAAGGAACAAATCAGCATTGAAACTAAAAAATAACGTATTTGAATAATTTCGTAAAAAATTAGAATTACTCGATATTAAGCATATTGCTTTTCTATCATATATGCTTATATTCTACAATAGTGTTACCAAACATCGGGCAACATCATACGTATAATACAACTTTTTAATACTTGAACGTCAATTTGACAGACTCAAGTTTCGAATTAGAGACCAACTTTCATCAGCATAGTATATGTGCGCAAACTACTGCATAATGGTATGCTTATCTTTTCATTTTAAAAAATAACGTATTTGAATAATTTCGTAAAAAATTAGAATTACTCGATATTAAGCATATTGCTTTTCTATCATATATGCTTATATTCTACAATAGTGTTACCAAACATCGGGCAACATCATACGTATAATACAACTTTTTCGTACTTCTTTATCGAATTTAAATAGAACTAAGTTTTTATTTTAAATAAAAGAGAAATAATTCTAATTTATAATCTCATTATTAATTTATTCTCATTTTAATATTTCATCGATTTTTTATTATCGATATTCAATACAAATGAATTCATATTATAATAGTATCTAGTATAACTAGGTATTCTATCACAGTATTTCTTCAATTTATTATAATATTTCAGCATTTTTTAGTTTCAATGCTGATTTGTTCCTTAGCTTGTAAACTATAGTTACTTTATATCTTCGGCTATTATCCTATTCAACTTAGACGTAAAAAAATTAAATAACGTATAAATATAATTTTAATGGTAAAAGATTAAATGTTTATTCCGTATGTAATGTGATTTGATTTGGATGGTAAGATAAGTTTCGGTATAGTTTTTTTTAATTGATTAAGAATTGTTGAATAAAATTCTGGAACTTCGTCAATTTCTTTGATTCCCTCTTCCTCGCAATACAACTCCATATCATTAACTTGTATTTAAAGGCTTCCATATACAAAACTATATATAATGTTTGAAAGTTAAATCCAATCTTTTTCTATTTCTAAAAAAAATTGAGACCTAAACACGAGATAGCTTTCAGAAAATTTTCAGGGACATTTTTAATCATTTTTTTATTTATTGTAATATCTTTGTTATTAAATTTGAATTGTTTAATATTTGAATGTAAAGAATTGAATAGTAATAATTTTAGTTTTAATACATAGCTAATTGCTAAGCAAAATAATTAATTTATTGTAATTTTGACATGTAAACTATAGGGGAATTTAGCCGGCCAAATATATGTCACTTTTGGCTTCACCTCACTTCCACCATTTCGTCTTATGACAGTCTTCAAGTTAATGGTAAAAATTTCATGGAAGAAATATATACTGCAAATACAAATGTTAAAAGTAATTATGATAACCTGAATAATTTAATTTTTTATTTTCATTATAAATGGAATGAGAAAGGGACAGACTAGCCCATTGTCACTTTTTAATTTAGCAAATGAACGCTTATGGAGTGGAGTTTTTGGGTAAATCTGATTTGCTTATAAATGAAATAAAATCAAAAGAAACCATATTGGCATTATATTATGCAAAAATAAATGATCTTACTTAGTACTTTTAAAGTTAATTTCAGAAAAAATTTGACACAATGGTATCCGGCACATACAAGTGGTGTACAACCAAAATATAAGTTAGTTTAAACATATATTGCTATATCTCATGATCTTACTTAGTACTTTTAAAGTTAATTTCAGAAAAAATTTGACACAATGGTATCCGGCACATACAAGTGGTGTACAACCAAAATATAAGTTAGTTTAAACATATATTGCTATATCTCATGATCTTACTTAGTACTTTTAAAGTTAATTTCAGAAAAAATTTGACACAATGGTATCCGGCACATACAAGTGGTGTACAACCAAAATATAAGTTAGTTTAAACATATATTGCTATATCTCATGATCTTACTTAGTACTTTTAAAGTTAATTTCAGAAAAAATTTGACACAATGGTATCCGGCACATACAAGTGGTGTACAACCAAAATATAAGTTAGTTTAAACATATATTGCTATATCTCATGATCTTACTTAGTACTTTTAAAGTTAATTTCAGAAAAAATTTGACACAATGGTATCCGGCACATACAAGTGGTGTACAACCAAAATATAAGTTAGTTTAAACATATATTGCTATATCTCATGATCTTACTTAGTACTTTTAAAGTTAATTTCAGAAAAAATTTGACACAATGGTATCCGGCACATACAAGTGGTGTACAACCAAAATATAAGTTAGTTTAAACATATATTGCTATATCTCATGATCTTACTTAGTACTTTTAAGTTAATTTCAGAAAAAAATTTGACACAATGGTATCCGGCACATACAAGTGGTGTACAACCAAAATATAAGTTAGTTTAAACATATATTGCTATATCTCATGATCTTACTTAGTACTTTTAAAGTTAATTTCAGAAAAAAATTTGACACAATGGTATCCGGCACATACAAGTGGTGTACAACCAAAATATAAGTTAGTTTAAACATATATTGCTATATCTCATGATCTTACTTAGTACTTTTAAAGTTAATTTCAGAAAAAATTTGACACAATGGTATCCGGCACATACAAGTGGTGTACAACCAAAATATAAGTTAGTTTAAACATATATTGCTATATCTCATGATCTTACTTAGTACTTTTAAAGTTAATTTCAGAAAAAATTTGACACAATGGTATCCGGCACATACAAGTGGTGTACAACCAAAATATAAGTTAGTTTAAACATATATTGCTATATCTCATGATCTTACTTAGTACTTTTAAAGTTAATTTCAGAAAAAATTTGACACAATGGTATCCGGCACATACAAGTGGTGTACAACCAAAATATAAGTTAGTTTAAACATATATTGCTATATCTCATGATCTTACTTAGTACTTTTAAAGTTAATTTCAGAAAAAATTTGACACAATGGTATCCGGCACATACAAGTGGTGTACAACCAAATCTTCGACTCGATGAAATTGTCATCGAGTTATATTCCAGTGTTGTTCCTTCATTCCTGATTAAGTTGCAAATTAAAGGTCTGGATTCAGAGAGAAGTGTTAAAGTTATCAAAAAAGTCACAATAGATTTCGAAGAAATGACACAATTTAAAAAAGTCGAATGCATCAGTATGCTTGAAGCTGTTCAGAAAGGTCTGAAAAATGATACACTTGATCCCAACATTGTTTACTCAACATTAAAAATATTATTGCAAAGAAAACATTTGATTTAATAAACATTTAATTTATTATAATTAATTTTTTATTACAGTATAGTAAAAAATGCTATAAATAAATTATTATATTTTATTAAAATGTGACTTTTAATAGTAAGTGAATAAAATAAATCAGGAATTGGGAAAGAAATAAGGTTAATTAAAAATAATGAAAATTACAAGTTTAAGGTTAATGAAAAAGTGACAATGGGCGAGTTTGTCCCCCACTCTAAATGGAATTCACGAAACTATCGTTACAGTTCATAGATAATAAATCTAAAATTAGAAAAGGACTTTTAGAAATTCTGAATCAAATCGATAAAAATGATAATATAGTCTTTGTTGATTTGTTTGGTGATTCTTTATATATTTCATATTTATTACATACACTATTTCCAAAATGTAAAATCATCACAAATAATTAAGATAATTATGCTGACAGATTAAATCACATTCATGAAACTAAAATGATTTTACAGAAGTTAAAAGATGAAATTAACATTAAAATTAATCAAAAGATAGCAGATGATAAAAGAGAATTTGTCCGTGAAATTTTATCCAAAGCTGAATACAAAGATTGGAATACATTATTAGCTAAACTATTATATTCAGGTAGTATTCTATGTTTTGATATTGATACATTAATGAAGAAAACTTTATATTTATCGTTTAAACAATTATTTAATGAAAAAAAATTGATACATATTTAGAAGGTTTAACAATTGTTAGAAAACACTACAAAAGGCGGATTCGACAATATAATCCGCCGTAATCAGTTAAAAGAATCAAAACATTGCAAAGTACCCTGCCCCAGCATTGAAGATGCAAAAGATATTGCATCATGCCAATGCAATTGTAGCGATCCGTTGCAGGATTGTAAGGACGATGAAATTCAAGTAGGAATGCAATACTGAGATCGTTATTATCATTCAGGAGTCGACTAGATATCCAGCTGGGATGTGCTGGCAGTATACCGTGCGCAATTATGTATCTTGAATTCAAGGGCTTGCTTCGGTCAACAGAAACCAATCCGGTTGCCTTGAATGCAGTCAAGATAAGAAGTTTTTTGATGTCTCTGGTGCAACAGAATTTCTCACAGTAAAACGAGGAGTCCAAAAAGTTATATTACCAGTTCTGGCAGACAAAGACTATGTTGGAATTAACACCAAGCATCCTACCGCAATTTTTATGCGGAATGGAAAAGATCCACTGGTCTTGCAGCAAAATCAAGTAATTGCATCAGACCGTCAAATTGTCGAAAAGTACGTATCGTTCTGAACCGTTGGGAAAAATTGAATACCAGAGGTTCAGCATACATATAAAAATGAAAGACTTAGAGCCTAGGGTTAAGCAGGAAGATAGAGGGTACATATGAGATTATCCTCAGTAACTCTCAGGCAAATCTGAGTTTTTGGTCAGATATATAAGATTAATGTGAACGAAAAATTATCTAATATAGGCCTAATTGTCATGTGCGCATATAGACATATGTATATATTATATGTTTCTTGTGTTATTATAGGTTAAATCCATAGTTTGATATGTGAGATAAATTATATCTTAACACAGAAATCGTTTTTTTATATTATCACAGTAGATATGAGGGGTACTATATGTGTTATAATATATATTATTAGGAATAAGTATATAGATCCAAAATAATGGGAATGCATAATTTATGGCGAACTCAAAACATTTATTTTTATATTATGAGGTTATAAAATTGTTTTATTCATATATTATATGTGCTCTGTGCTATTGAAATGTGCTTAAAATGATTCTGCACGCGCAATCACAAAGCAAAACTTCGTAGCGAGCAACAGTTTGTGCAAGGACAGGGAATTTATATTTTTATCCTTACATAAACTTATAATGTGGTTAAAATGTTCGGTTTGCTCTCACTTTTGTTCCGCAATGTGACATCGTGAACAAAGTTTCCGATCTGAGTGCATATATGCAGGGTCTTTCCATGGTACCCTGCATACATGTACTCAGATCGGGAATATTGGCCACTTTTGTTCCACGATGTGACATCGTGAACAAAGTTTCCGATCTGAGTGCATATATGCAGGGTCTTTCCATAGCACCCTGCATACATGTACTCAGATAAGAATTTTGCTTAATTGTTTGACATGAATGTCACATTCGAAAATCGTTTCTCGAAAGGAGTTTACAATTACAATATATTGTCCTATTGTATTGTAATTGTAAACTCCTTTCGAGAAAAGCTTTCACTTTGTGGCACGAATGTCACATTCGAAAATCGTTTCTCGAAAGGAGTTTACAATTACAATATATTGTCCTATTGTATTGTAATTGTAAACTCCTTAGTTCGATTCCTTCATTTTATTAAATTATAAATATACAATTCTTTCTAATCTTCCTTTTTCATAATTCATTTCTCATTTAAATTCTAAATAATCTAACTCTACTAATCTAGATTTTTTCTAATATCAATTTTTCATATACAAACTCTTATTTTTTCTTTCAAAATTCCATTTTCCAATATTTTTTGAAAATTTTACATAATTTTATATATATTTTATTCTATTATTATTACATAATAATATTATACATATTAATTGTTTTAATTTTTGAATGCATACGATAATTTTTAATTCAATTTTTAAACGAATGTTTTGATGGGACGAGCTTACTGCTCATAGGCTCATCCCATCAAAACATTCCATTCAAAACTCTGGCCTTCATCGAGGCCAGAGCCAACAATTCATCCCCTCAGAGCCAAGTTCCTCGACGGTCGTCCTCATTAGGCCTGATCCGAGAGGAACTTGGCTTTGAACGAAAATCACAAGCTCTGGCCTCAGGAAAAGCCAGAGCTTCGCAAACAATCCTCGGGGCCGGCTTCCTCAAAGACCGCCCTGATTCGGGGCGGCCGGAGAGGAATCCAGTCCCGAGAGAACGTCCATACGAAGCTCTGGCCTTTTCCGAGGCCAGAGCTTGTAAATACAATCCGCAGGGCCGAGTTTGAGGGAGATCGTCCACATCATTGGCGATCTCCTCTCTTCTCGGCCCTGAAAGACATGCAAATACAGGCTCTGGCCATAGCAAAGGCCAGGGCATGGCTTACATTCCCCAGGGCCGGCTTTCCCAAATGCCGCCCTTATCCCGGGCGGCAGGAGTGGAATCCGGAAGTAGAAAATACGAAGCTCTGGCCCAAGCAAAGGCCAGAGCCTGCAAAATTCATCCTCAGGGCCGAGTTCTGCGATGATCGTCGATCATGTCGACGATCTCGCAGGAACTCGGCCCTGAAAGACATACAAATACAGGCTCTGGCCCAAGCAAAGGCCAGAGCCTCGCTTACAATCAAATTTGCCGAATCTCAGGAGATCGTTCAAATCACGGACGGTTTTCCCTGAGATTCGGCAAAATAAGTCAAATTACAGTTCTAGAAAGACTAGAAGGGGGCCCTGACCTTGAGAAAGGACCCCCTTCCCGGTCTTTCTGGCGAACTTTGGTTCGCATTGCGAGTGTCTGCTGCGAATCCGGGGCTGAGCAGCAGACACTCGCAATCATATGTCGCGGCAAGTGCACCTGTGGTGCCAGAATGCACTTGCCGCGACAATTGCGAAATGCAAAGATGATGCCGGAAGGAGCGGCAATACTGGCAAAAGCCACTCCTTCCGACACCAGAAAGACTAGAAGGGGCCCTGACCTTGAGAAAGGACCCCCTTCTCGGCCTTTTTTGTTAAATTTAAGATTATTTCAATTGCAAAATTATTTCAAAATTCATAATGGATAGTACCATACGAAGGTGCAAGTCATAGCAATGGTGCACCATCAATATGAGCCCCATTGCTATGACTTCACCTCGGGATAACCTCGATGGGAGGAAAAGTGGAGCAATTCGAAACATTGCTCCACTATACAAGTTCTTGTAAGGATAGGTATATAGTTACCACATCCTTACAAGAACTGTTCCTCGCTTCGAGGTTTTGTCTTGTGATTGTGTGTGCTGTGCCATCCAATGGACAAACGGATAGCACAGCACACACATACTAGGCATGATAACCCTTCCTATGAATTAGGACGCGATAGCCCTGACCTCACCCCGGGATAACTTGCATTTGTACTCATATCCCGATCAATAACATAATTTATATCAAGACACACCTACCACTACATAATATAGCATTATATCAACACAATACTAATATATAATGTTAAAAACACACAAATTGATGATATTCATAATATAAATTGGGACCAAAGATCTATATTGAGACCTAACTATTATCAAACCTTTATATATAGGAAACATACATTGCACCTATAGAATATTGAATGAAAATTAGATGGTTCTAAAATTCGATATCTGATGCTGACCCAAGGTGGTCCTCATTCCTATATATGTTCATCTATACCTAATGTACTAATATTCATCCATATACATGTTGGGTCTATCTCCATCAGAAGGGTCCATGCTGAAGTGTGGGTATTCAATTTCCACCCAACGGTTCAGCACGCCTCGAAAAGTACTAGGCTCGATTAAAGCTCTGATGGAGCACAGTGAGTAAGGGCTTCAGAGAAGAACATGCAAATTTCAAGCTTATCCTCGAATGCTTGGTAGTCTTGACCAATTATTTAATATATCTCCATCCCATGAACAATGAAGATCCATTTGATTTTGAATGGAGAAATGATCCATTACCAAAGTCAGTATCATCTGAAGTTCCAAATTGGAAGATCCCCGACTCAATTGTAATTCCCAAGTTCATTGTTCCAACATTCGCTTTAATTCTGATGAATTATGCAGGTTTGGTCAATCTAGGAACAACATGTCATGTCAATGTTATTATTCACATTTTCAACCAAGTTTCAGAAATTTCTCAATTCTTCAGAGAATGTTCGTTCAATTCCCCCATTCTGAACAATTTCAAAGAAATCATTTTCAACCAATTTCATTGTTTCATTTCAAGATAATGTATTGCAAAATTATTTTTCATTAAAATTGTTAATTGGATGTCCTTCAGTTGCCGCAATTTTTTTCGGAAAAATTGGAATCATTCCATTTGACAGCTGATTAGATTGTGAATCAAGATTTTTTTGTGAAAAGAATTTCGATATCTTAAAAAATGTGTCAGATTTGATTTGACAGCGTGTGTATATTTTATTTCATGAGTGTATTTGTTCTGTGTGTGTTTCATGTAAAAAGTCCAAAATTTTTCGGAATCTCCAAGATATTCGCATCAAAAAAAGTTTCGTTAATTTTAATAAATGTATATGTTTATTATATTACATATTATATAGGTGTATGCTATGTGTATTAGAACGAGTGTTATTGAGTATTCATTGAGATATTAGCACATCAAAGGTGAAATTCTATGGTTATCAACTTTATTCTTAATTTTGCATAATAGATAAATATAATACTATTAGTAATACTATATGGTGTATTCAGATAGACTCAATATTAACTATCAAAAAAATTCGTACGTGGAGCACATCAAAAGCATTCAAATTTTATTATATCTTGTGAGGGTGATGTGTTATGAGCTTATGATATATATGAATAATATCTATATATGTGTCCAAATATGTGATAAAAGATTTAGGCTTGTTGGGTGAGTTTTGAGGTGTGATTAAAATGCAATCAGCATATTACACATAAGCTTATATAATCTGAGTGTATTTTGAATATATTTAGTAAAATATTTTATTTTGTGATGTGTTTTATGAGTTTGAGCTATTTTTTGAGAAAATATAATTTATATCCAAAAAAAAGTTAGTCCATTTGTACTCATTTTGTTATAGATGTCTTATAATAATATATACTTTTTATTTATATAATAAAAGATGTGTGTAGGATCAATATCCACAGAGATATAAATGTGTTTTTGTGATTAAAAAAGACGCTTATCGGGGGTCAAAAAACGATTATTGTGCATTATGTGAATGAGCTATATATATGAAGTATATGTATGAAATATAGGAAACATTATATAGTATAATATATTATATAGCGGTGTTCCGGACAGCACCACCTGGTGCTGTGGAACGTGCACAACGAAAAAGTACAAAGGAGTTATTTGAGACCGATACAAATGGTCCTACCCCCACATTCTCATCTATATAATATAACAAAAAACACACATATACATTTATCAAAATTAACGAAACTTTTTTTGATGCGAATATCTTGGAGATTCCGAAAAATCTCTATATACTTAACTCATTCATATATATTTGATATCATTTACACTAATAAATTTAATATCAACAAGCAAATATTCTCAAACACACCAAATTTTAGCACATCATTAATCATTTCTCAAATATCTCAATATACAATATATCTACATGCTATCAACGTATGGATATCATATATATATAAATATAATGCTTTTTAACCGATTTAATACATTTGGACACATTTTTTGATGTGATCAAAAATTTAATGCACTACTATAATAGATATTGATGCAATCTGTTACTGTTATATATACCAATATAAAGAGTTATTTCATTGTAGAAAAGAATATTGAAATTTAATGTAATTTTAAAAATAATTATTTTATCAATAATGAAATTATAGGCCAAAGTGATATATGTATATGTGGGGTATATGTACTGATATATGGTATATGTCATAGGTCAATATACTTTGTATTCATAGTTGCGACCAAAGTTTCCTCTCGATTTGTAGGCTACTTTGGTTCGGACCCAAAATCTTGAGACACAAGTTCTCAAGAATTGTTCTGAACAAATTCCTTTTGAGAACTTCAAATTGATATCACATGATCGCGACAATTCTTGCATGTCGTTTGTACTGGAGAAGAACCTATACGACATGCAGTTATAATTTCATACAAAAAACGTAAAAACTTATATAATTAAAACGTGTGGATCATTTAACACGCAGCAGAATGAAAGTCTTCATGCTTTTATCACTCGTGCTGCACCCAAAAACAAAGTATTAAGAAATTCGTTAGCATCAAGAGCTCTTCTTAACGTCATAGAGCACAATGATCCACATGGATTAGAGAGAGTTCCCAATGAAATCGGTATTAAACCTCAAAATCCTTTTAACAAGCAAATTTCCCATATTCTTAGTGAAGTTGGAGAACAAAGAAGAGAATACCGTACCTCTGATCCCAACTATAGGGCTCAGGAAAACCATAAACGTCGAGAATTTAGAGCATCACAAAAAAATGCAAATGAGCCAACTGATTATGGTCGTCAAGCAATAGCTTCGAAGCTATATTATTAATTACCGTGATACATTACAATTACCATACTTAAATTTCTACAAATTATTTAATTTTGTAAATTATTATGATTTTTTTGCAAAAAGCCATGATCTCGTAATTTAACTAAGATAATGTAAATACATTAACTAAGTATAGTATAATTATCGCATTATAAATAATCCATTTATATTATTTGTGCATTTTTTTATAATATTGTTTCAATTTAAATTTTGAAGTTATCGGATTTGAAAGTCATCATGTTCCTACTCTGAAGTAATGTATTTTGCGTACACTTGGTTCAAAAAGTATGTGAAAATCTTTGCCCTTGTAGGTCTTGTTCTCTATGAGTTAAATGCCTGTAACAGATTTGAATTCGATCATTTCATCTATTTATTAAAAATCTCTATTCTATGTTTAGAAATAATTTGAAATTTCTTGGCTTTTGAGGAATAGGTTATCAAAAGTTTGTGATTTTGGTTTTAATACAATAGTTTTTAATTATAGACGCTTTTTAAGTTTGGATGTTGAATTATATGTAGCATATAAATTATTAAATTGGATTTTCATTTTACTGTATGATATAATATTAGATGGGCATTGAAACTATTACCATAACGTTTCAACGATCAAGGGCTTTTCTATTATGCCGATTCGGTACTAATTGACACCATTTTTTGACCGGAGTACACCCTTAAATTTTCACAGTAAATATTCAATTTTTTGAATGTTAGTATCTTGATTCCTTTTGAGAATCGGATATTCTTTATTCTGTATTCCTATTCATAATTCTTATTATCAATTAATTCCTTATTCCAAAATCAATTTTCAATTAAAATAATATAGGGTCTTATTCTAATTGAAAATTTTTTTGGAATAAGGAATCGATTTTGGAAATGCGAGTTAAGTTTGGAATTTCCATTCACATGTTTATCTCATGATCCAAAATTATTATTTTCAGTATTATTAAGCCTATAAGTAGTAGGATATGATGGGTTTTGTGACTTTTTTTGTAAACGTAAGAATTCATACAATATCGAGCGATTTTGTATCATTTTTTTTAACATATGAAGTAAAAAATGTATGATTCTTACGGTTTTTATTCTTACGTTTTTGAATAAATCAAGATTTAAAAAATTTTCAAAATTGTAAGACATTTACACTCAGCCCATACATAATGAAATAAAAAATAAAAAAAAATTTTAAAAAAATAAACCATTAAAAAAAATTAACATTAATTTTAAAATAATTTATTTTATCTTTTATAAAAGAAGCTATATATAGATGATGTCAGATATTCCGCGATTAATTAAACATTGTTTAAATCCTGAATGGGTTTAATAATCATCCGTTTAAAATTTTAGAACTTGGTAACGAAAAACTTCAGAAAAAAATTAAACGAAAGACTATCAAAAGATAAAGTTGAAAGAGTAAATAAACTCGCTAAAGGTAATGGTAATGGTAATGGTAATGGTAATGATGAAGAAGAATTTGATGAGTTCAACATAGAACTTTAAGAAACTAATGATTATTTGAATTTATGAAATCAATTATTTGATTCATTCTTTCTTCAATAATTTCTATTCTTTTTGTTAAATCATCTATTTTCATTAATGAGGTGATTCTTGATTGAGGAATAGATTTCAAACTAACCACTCCTTTTATTTTTGAAATTTTGAATCCATCAACTTTAAACATTTTATTCAATTTACACGTTGTCAATTCTTCAAATAATTTTTTATTATTAGCATAATAGTCATTAAATTCTTCAACAGATGAAAAAATTTTTATTTCAGTAATTGGTTTAACAACGTTTATTTTTTGTTGAACATTTTCACTTTCATTTATTTCTTCCTCCTCTGTTTCATTTATTTTTAAAATCGGTTTCATTTATCATTAAATAAAAATTAGAATATAAGTGATGAAATATATTTTTTTAATTAATATTAAATCAGAAATGGCGGCAGGATTCTTTAAAAAATTATGGGATGGAATTAAGAAAGCTGCGGGTTTGGTTTATAAAAAGATTATTAAACCCGTTGCAAACTTTTTGGCACCAGTAGCGAAAACGGCAGGAACTATCATAGGTGGAGTATTAGGTACTAAAGCAGGTAATCCGGCGATGGGAGCACAAGCAGGTAACGCAATTGGTGGAATTGCTGAAGGAATACTTAATAAAATAGGAGGTAGATAGTGGAAAAATAAATATGAGATCCTATGGATCATCTCACCGCTTAGCGGCTTAAAATTATTTTTATCTTAGTATCGGTTGTAGTCTTTGATAAACTTTTTCTCCTTTATTTAAAACTTCTCTTATTGGGGCAGCTTTTGGTGTTATTGATTCAGCAACGTCACTAATTGCTTCTTTATTCTTAAATATCCAATTTGCCCCCTTCTTCAATGTTTCCCAAACTTTACTCGCTCCTCTTTTTACTCTATTCCACAGTTTCTTAAATATACCTGCAGCCATAGTTGATTATTTCATTAAAATTAAAAATTCATTTTCATCTTTTAATTTTGATTTTTTATTTATTAATAAATGACGACTAACTATTTGGTGCCAAACACTAAACCGATTAATGGAAATGTATTTCATTCATTCGAAAAGATAAATGAAATATTCGCAAAGAATGACGGTAGAAGATATTATAGAGAACTTGAAAGTTCATGCTATGACTCTGATGCTCCATATTTTGATGATAAACAAACTCATTTAAGAATTACAAATCCGGCTCATGATGTGAACCAATTAGGTGACACATATATTAAACGCAAAGTTAAAGCAACTCTAGTTTCAAATAAAGCTTTCACATGTGATGCCGCTTTTAAATGCATGCGTTTATTCGTTGGTTACAAATCATCAAATCAAAGCTTTAAACAATTAGAAGTAGAAACCGAAAGAGGTGATGCCGGTTATCTTCAGATGGATTGCGCCCGTGAATCTTTCGCATTTGCAACATATAAAAAAATCAGAAAGGAAAGTTAAAAAGTTTGTTCATTCGTTATATAATAATGTTCAAAAATATGATAACTCAGTATGTGGTAAATATATTGACCCTTCAGAAGTTTTCAAGAAAGCAAATGAAGAAGTTGATGTCACTTTTGATATGATTATTCCGGTAAATGATTTGTTAGCATTTCAGGCGTTCGATGATTATCCTAAATCATTTGGTGATATCATTCTTAAATATTATGTTTTCAGGGATACTTTAGTATTTTGTCAGGTTGACCCGTTAAGAGTTGCTGATTTACAAAATTACGTTTATGAAAAGATAACTGATGAAAATTATGAAAAGATTATGAATCATGTTTATAAATATGATCGCAAATTCCAACAAATCGGACTTCCTGCCAAATTAATTACAAGCTTAGCCGCTACATCTGCTGACGCAACAGTTGATGACGTTATTATTTCATGCACAAAGATGGAAGTTTTAGAGGATAAATGCATTACACCAGGATACGGTTTAATTGAAGAATCAGTTAAAGCAATACCACGTTTATTCAGTAAGGAAGATCCATTCATGATTCCAGCTCAACATATTGACGTTCGTTCACTAAATGGAGGTTGCATCACTCCTGAAGGTATTAGCTCAGATTTCTCATACGCTCTTCATAATGTTACAGATGTTGTGTTAGCATTTCCGAAGAATGCAATGCAAAGAACAGTTTTAGAAAATCCAATGCTTCGAGGTCTTCAGGTCACTATAGATTCCAGAAACTTCCCCGATCAAGCGATGACCACAGTGGGCGACATATTCTTTACACGTATGCTTCAAGCTTCTGATTTAGATGGAGTGAATGAATGCACAGAAGAATACGAGGACTCATTAACTAGACCACTTAATGCAGATGATGGCACGCCATTAGCTAGAACATGGAAAGACCAAACTTCATTCTTATGCACTATTCCAGTTCAACGTGATGGAGCGGGTATATTCTTTGATGGATTAGAAACTTTCAACTCACAAGTTACAGTACAAGTGAAAGCTTATCCAATCATTCAGGGTGAAAATGACACTTACTGTTCAAAGGTGACAAATCCTCCTCAGGTTTGGTTTACTAGGACTACATATTGGACATGGACACCGGATGAAGGTTTGAAATATCATCCAACAGGTACACCACCACAGTATAGAAGTTCATATGATGAAATATTGATGAATAGAAATGTTTAAAATTATAAATTTATTTTTGATTAAATGGATTTAAATTCATCCACTCCTTATGAAGAATTAGCAGGAGTATATAATACATACATAGATGATATGATTAATGAAGCATTGAGTGATAATAGAAATGCTCTATCTAAGGAAAAATTAATGAAAATTCCATATTCTGAATGTTACTTAAATTCAATCACTGCAGCAATTGGTAAACAGAATAAAGGTAAAACATTAACGATATTAAAACAAATTATCATTATTGCTAACACTTCCCCCTATTCACACGTGTTAATTTATATCAACCGTTCAGGTTCACCTTCAGATGATACATTTGAATCTTTAAAGCATTTAATCAAAATTCCAATTATTTATTTATCACAAGAAGAAGCAGAAGATTATTTAAAAAACTTTTTAATGTATAAAGAATTATATAATACAATCAAGAAGCAAGGATTAGAGGATAAAATTATTGATAAACAACGGGATGAATTATTTGAAACACTTTCTATTTCAAATTTTGATAGAGAATTTTTGCATTCACTCATTTTTCTAGATGATGCAGTGAAATCAAAACTAATAACAAATGAGAAATCATATTTTAATCAGTTATTAACTCAATGTCGACACATTCAGTGTTCATTCTTCATGGCTGTTCAATACTTCAAAGCATTAAGCACAAACATTAAATCAAATCTATCAACACTTTTCATTTTCAGTGGGTTTAGTCGTCAACAGTTGAACGTTATGCTTTATCAAGTGAATTTACCAATGAGCATTAATGAACTTTACACACAATATCAGCAATTAGGTGAACATGGAAAAATAATAGTTGATTTAAATAAAGGAGGTGTTAAATTTGATTAACTTTTTATAATTAATTTTTATTTTTATTTATAATTAAACATGACAGAAATGGCAAATCTTCTACAGGTTCCATTAAAACAAGGAACAAACAAAAAGGGTGCATATAATAGAACTATGAAAGTTCCTGATGGAATGAAAGAATTAGTTCATATTGTTGCTGGTCTTCAAAAAGATGTTAAACAAATGAGAAACGTTTTAACATTACCAGAAGCTCAAGCATATGCCAAACGTCAAGGTCCAAATTGGGAAGCACACGAAGCAGACATTACGGGTCCAAATGGAAAACCTGATGGTATAAATGAAGTTTTCATTACTGATGGTCAAGGTAATATTAAAGTCATAAATGGTTACAAATTAACTATAACTGATTATCCTAAACGTAAAGCATATAATGAACGTTATCCTATGCAATTTGATGAAAATGGAAAAGCTGTTAAACAATACATTGGAGAAGGTGAAAATGGTCCAATTAATTCATACCGTTATAATCCATATTCTTATTTCAATGAAGAATTAAATGCTATTGAAGAGGGACCGGATGGATTACCACGATATTCTAACCAGTTTGATGGTCAATATGCAAATATTAGACCGAAATTTCAGCTAAGAAATTCTTTAAAGTTGCTTTATTCGATCCAGTTTTCGCAAATGTTAAAGATGAACTTAAACAGCAATTCCAACCAATTATAGTAGCAAGAATTGCATCAGGTGCTTTATCTCAAGCATTCAAAGATTTAATTAAGAAACCATTATATCAGCAACGAGGTTTAACTTATGATTTAGTTAAGGAATCAGATAAAAGAAAATTTGAGAAATCAGATGATTATAAGAATGCAATTAATGAATATATTAGGTCTATTAATTACAATGAAACCAGCTAAAATCAACTTCAAGAACAAATACAGGGAATAATAGATTCAAAACTTCCAGCAAAATAAAAGTTTAAATATATTTTTTTATTCGATTATAAATGAGAAGACGTTTCACTAGTCAAAAGAACACTAACGCAAAAGCAGAGATTACGGTTGGTTATAACGTAAATGATGATAAATCACGAATTATTCAAAATGTTAAAGTTAATGTTAGCCCTGAATTAACAAGGTCAGCAACTCAACCAAATTTATTAACTCGTGACTTACCGAAGAATGAGGAGAATGAAGAAAACCATGAGAATGGAGACCCAATCATTTTATCTGAACCCGGTAAAGAACCTGTTGAAATTCCCACTTATCCAACATACCCCCGCCTCTTTCATCAAACATCGAGAACCCATATAAAATAGACATTAATTCTGAATTAATGAAAATTTACCGTGATATAATAATTAATAATTATGATTCAATAATAAATTTAATTGACCAATCCGGTTTAATTATTTTACCTTATGAATCATTAATTCACATTATCGCCATTCTTTGTGATGTTCAAGATTCAGACGTTAAGATTCAATTTTTCATAGATGATGAGGTTTCATGCTGCGGAACAGTTGCAAAAATAAATCCTATAAAGGATATTAGCACAATTAAGATATCAAAGAACGGAACAACAACTGAACTTCATTTAACATATAATGATATTTATAATAAAATAGTTGATGAATATAAAATATCACTTGAAAAATTCTTTGTTAAGGCTATTTAATATTCAAGCATTAACATTATCGAATAATAATCCTTTGAATCATAATCAATAATAATTGACCTTTCACCATTTCTATCGTTTGTTTTATTTCTTTTTGTTCCCCACTATCCGGATCGGTCATTGTAATTGTTTTTGTTATAGTATCAGCTTTATCTTTAACTTCAATCTTTTTTCCATCGGGATATTTAAACCAAAATTCCAAAAATTCGATATTGTCAATCTGTTCATATTTTAATCTATCAATTACATTTTTAATACCATCTGAAAATCTTATGAAATGGTCATTATATGGGTTTGATTGAACTAAATTTGAATGAAGTGAAATATAACCTGTTGATGAATATGACACTGACTCATATTTTCTGAAAACACTAAAATTTATAACATGAATGAATTTCTTATTCGTTGAATTTATGAATTCTTGAGGTAATCTTATTCTAGTTTTATTTATCACTGGAAAATAACGCTTTACCATATTTTTAATCGTAAAAAAAATGTCAATTATCAATATTATTTCGAATAATAACTGTGAATTAAATTTAACAGTTAGCGGAATTTATAATGTTACTCTCGTTTCTGTGAGTGGTAAATTTAATCCCATTCTTTTAGACTCTTCAGATTATATATCATTTATTAAAGATGACCTTGAAAAAACGTATGATATGTATATAAATAATGTGATAGCGAAATGGGATATTAACATGATTTTAAGTTATTTAAATGAATCATTTATCGTATGGTATGAAGAAAATTTTAAATCAAAACCTGATAAACTTTTTGAACTTGATGAATAAATAACCTTATTAAATTTCCGCTGAAAATTAAATTTTGTACTCCTCATCTTCGTTCATTGTTGGGGATATTAAATTTTGAAAAGATGTTGGGGATGTTTTGTATTCTGACACTGGTTCCAATTTCATTTTAATCAAATGTGATAAAGTTAATACCCCAATGAGATTTTCACATCAAACATTAGACCCTAACTCTTACCCATCAATACAAAACATTTTATCCATCAACTTAAACACATTTTCTTTAATATCCGTTTCAATTATCCGGGAATTCATTTATTCTTCATTCAAAAGATTTATCAAATATTAAATTTAGAATAACTGACCTATTTGATTGTGATTTAGAATTTATGAATGAAATATTATGGCAATTTCAAATAGAGAAAATAGCTGATGAGATAACGGATTAAATATTTATTTTTAAATCGTAATAAATGATTAAACAACAGCAACTTAAGGCGCAAAACGCCCAGGTCCTTCAGACCATTACATACGCCATATATGCATATAATTCAAAGACGGCAGAACAAACGCAAAGGTTGAAATATGGAGATTTGGAGATAGTATTGAAAAATGACCATTTCGAATTCGTTTGCAAAGGTGGTGCAGTGATATCAAATATAAAAGAAATTTTATTTATGAATTCTAAAATTAAAGGTATAACGGATGATATAACATCAATTCCACCAGAAGAACAGAGATATTACGCATTAAATGCATTTCCTAAAGTTTTGAAGATTGGAAGATTTAATTTAAATGTGGAATTCATAGAAGGTTTCCTAAATGACATAATGAAGAAGGTGGATAAGGAATATGTTAATATTGAATTAAATAAGAAGGCAAATTTGGTTTATGTTGATGAAAAAGATAATGAAATTAAAGAAAAGGTTAAATGGTATCATGAATGGACATTGGAGACTTTTAAAGTTAAAGCTGATACAGAATGGGTTTCAGGATGTTTAGACCTTAAAGCAGATAAAACTTATGTTAACGATGAGTTAATGAAGAAAGCAGATAAGGAATATGTTAATACTGAATTAAATAAGAAAGCAGATAAGGAAAAAGTTATTTCATTCATTAATACTGAGTTAGCAAAGAAAGCTGATATATCATTTGTTAATGAAGAAATAAAACAATCAGAGGTCTATTTTACTCCACCATTTTTAAATTTTATGAAATCATCAGATAAAACCTTTGATATAGATTCTTTTGAATGGATATGTTTCGATGGAGTGACCACGTATTTATTTTATACAGCTGGAGTGCTTTATTATTTTAAAACAAATGATTTTAAAAACTATGAATCATTTACTCCATCTGTTTGGAATCCTGATACACGAAAGCCAATCATTAATCCAAGAATTTTATATGTTGAATATAATAACGGTAAATTTATGGGAATGATAACGGTTGGAGATGATTTTTACCCTTGTTATTCATTCGATTGTATCCAATGGTTCAAATGTAATTTAAATCAAGATGCTAAATTTAAATATCCAAATAATCCTATTAGATGCGTTAATAATAAATGGGTACTAATTTATGAAGTCAATCAAATTTTCATTAGTGAGGATGGGATAAATTATTATATGTTTAGTATGATGTCATCAGATTTGGAAATTGATTATACAAGTAAGTGGTATTACATTAACAACATGTATTTTATCCTACAAAATGATAAAATTTATAGATCATCTTCAATACCATTTGGTCGTTTTGAACAAATTTTTCAAGCTGATGGAGACATTGAAGCTTTATGTTATGCTTCAAATGTTTGTGTTCTTGTTTCAGGTGGTATGGTCTATTCATATCCTGTAAGTTATAACAGACATATTTATTTATCACAGGATTTTTCACAGGATCCAGAGAGAAGTTAATTAACCAGGTGACACATGGTGACGTGGTGACACCTTCAGTTATTCGAGACGTTGTCGAAGAGGAATAAAAATTAAATTTGGATTGAGTTTAAAAATTCATCTTTATTAAATTCATCTCTTCCAATCAATTTATTTATTCTATTAAATTCTTTTATTTTTGCTTCACTCAGTTTAAGGATTGAACGGTAAGTTTCTAATTTTTCGATTATTTCTTTCCTCTCTTTATCGTTTTCAATTACTTTAGTTTTATGGGCATCAGCCCCACCGCATTGCGGCTTCTTTTGTAATAGCATATTTTTGATTTAATTCTGTTTAGTTTTTTTTATATTCATTGTCTGGACTCTGAATCTTAATTGAATCAGGACTCTTGGCTGCTTTGTTGTCACTCATTTCTTACGAAATAAAAAAATTAAATATATTTAAATATAATGGAGTAATAAAATAAATCGGAATTTCTATTAATTTATTGTCAACTTCAACTAATGCATTGCCGTTAATATATCTAACAAATTCAGCTATTGTGTCAAATCTTCGTCTTCTTTTTGTCATTGATTTATCAGTTTTTCCATAATCGAGATGAATCAAAACTTTATCCCCTTGTTTAAAATTCATGAGCCCGAATTAATTTGTTCACGTTTAACATCATTTAACCTTTCCATTTGCTTTCTAATATATTCCCATTCTTTTGAAATATCATTTTTCATTTCCACTGGTTCCATGTTTATAGTTCTATGCCATGTATTATTGTAATAATATACTAACTGCTGTATGATGGAGTCATGATTTCCATTCCAGTATATCTGACCGTTAACTCCTAACGCATCTCTAAGAGTTCTCATTACCGCATCAACTATTTTATTATGAAACGTATATGGAGAAGATGAGAAGTAAAAATTAATTTGTGGGAAATAATGAGCCATAGCTGCCTGAAATCCTTTATCACCATCACCCCTGATATTATCTACTCTTTCATGATCTAGTAAGTATTGAATAGCTCTTCTTGTTTCCTGTTCTGTTTTCCCTTTCACTGGAATGCAATATAAATATCTAGTGTTAATGTTAATGGCAAATAAATAAGTAACGTTTCCTTTTGAATATTCTAAATGATCGATTTCGTATGAATATGGATATGGTGCAAATGAAGGGCGACTAAATTTTTCCTTTAATGGTTGAATTTTTGGGTCAGTTGGTTTATTTAATATCTTGAAATCCTTTTTAAAATCTTTTTGCTTCTTTAATGTTTGAAATGGATATAATAAAGTGAATGATGAAGGATTAACTGAAGGAGGAGGTACTACCGTTGGAGGTTTTGGTGTTGTAAGTGGTTTAATTTTATCCGCTTTGATTTTGGATGATGAAGTTTTTGTTGTTGATTTTCCTTTCATTAATTCTGGATGTATTCTAAGTTAGTATACATATCATGTGTATGGTGGCACTGCGTTCCACCTTACCCAATACTTGTGAATTTGACACTTTACAAAACCGTTAACATATATTTTTACAACACAAATGACAACACTAACTTAACCTTAAATATTTACAAACCCACTAACGACTTCACTAACGAATTCACTAATGTTTTCACTAATGACTTCACTAATGTAAAAATAAACGTTCTCACTTACAAAAGTATTGCAACTCCTCCCATTGCTGTGCTTCACATAACAGCTCATAATCTTCTGACTCACTTTCTTCTTCATATAGGTCAAAATCACTGTCAAAATAAATGTTAGTAAGTTTTGACAAATGTAATGAAACACGTTTACCGTTTGTATCGTATGCTTGTATAAACTTTCCATTCTTCATTCCTTCATAAACGCTCAAACTAACTTTACCCTTTCTCCCTCGTATCTGATAGAATGTATTTTCACGAGGAACGAAGAACAAATTCTTGAACTCATGACCGTTGTAGTTTGTTATCTCAATAGTTTTCGTCATTTACATCCAAATAAAATAAAAAAATAAACTTAAAAATTAATGATATCACCACCCTCACACGTATGAAAACATAGCGCAAAAATAAATTTAGGTGAAGCGGTGAGATCTCACCTCTTTTTTCACCTCTTTTTTCACCCTAGCCGCAAAGCGGCTCTGACCCTTTGGGTCTGTTGAATTCATTGCTTTATAACTCTCTTCCTTTCTCCAACTCTTCTAACTTCTTCCTAAGTTCAGCAATGTTGTCCTCATGAAGTTTAATCTTTCTCAAAATTCCTTCTCTATCTAATGGTTGCTTTATCTTTCTAAACTGAACTCTACCATCCTTCATAGTATGAATGTAAAAACCTTCTGGAATAGTTCCTGATTTAATGTATTCTACCAAAAACTTTTGTTTCATTGCTTCAGTGACTTTATTTGTCATTTCAATCAAATAAAAATTTTAATATTAAATAAAAATAACGTTATTTTTTTCAGTAAGGAAACGCAGGAGTTTTACGATTTATTTGAGGAGTAGGTTCTGGTTTAAATGTTGGAGTCGGTTTAGGAGTTGACTTTTGAACAGGAGTTTGTACTTCCATAGGTTCAGGAGTCATTGAAGGTTTTGCTTGTGAAGGCGTTGGAGTTTGTTTAACTTCAGCTACTTCAGTATTATTTACAACATTTGCTTTATTTCTTTTCAACATCATTACTGCTCCTGCTGTAGCTAGCAAACCTAGTGGGAGACCATATTTATATAAGGACTTGACCAAATGCTATTTTTGACAGGAGCTGGTGGAACACCTAACCTTGGTGAGACTGCTCTTTGCCATTGTGCAGCTCGTAAGAAATATTCAATAGGTGCTCCATAATCGTTTGGTAAAGTTTGTTTCATAGATGGTGAAGGTTCACGAGAGCTTGATGAAGAACTCATTTATAAGCTTTAAAAATAAACGTTCATCCTTTATTCCTCACTGTCGTCCGTAGCTAAGTTATAGTCATCTAATCTTATTATGGGATTCCATTAGCACGCACCTGAATGGCAAAGCAACAATCCCTCATAAATCCAATAAGTGGCTTTGGTACATTTTCAGTTGCTAGTTCAATAGGTCCTTTAACAGACAATTTGTATGTTATTGGAGCAGTAGATGTTTGACCTTGCTGGAAGCAAAAGTCCACTTCTGTTGGAAAACCACATAAGAAATGTGTGTTGTCATAGCTATCCCATTTATGTTCCACACTACCATCATCCACCAATGACCTCATAACATCTTCATTAAATCCTATCATATCATTGTTTGTATTGCAAGCGTTCGCAACCATTTCATAAAATACAGGTCCATATGATTTTTCAGGTTCTGCAGGCATATTTCCATAAGCTCCCATGGAAAGCTGAAGATATTTAAACTTAGGGTTCTCAAAATTAACATAATAGTTGTCTTTCTTTCTAAATAGTGCCCAAATACTTTTAACATTAATAGGCGTATAAGCTGCTGTAAATGTTGCACTTGAACTATCTGTATTCTTTGAGAATGAACCGTCCATAGGAATCCAATCCATAACTTTAACAGGAAAACATAAAGCCTCGTTTGTATAATGTTCTACAAGTTCTGTATAAATGTTAGGGTCTAAAGAGAATGACTTTGGATGAATGAAACATTCATTAAAATCCATCTTTGTTCGAAATAGTTGCTGGGTTACAGTTGTAATAGTAACTGTTCCACTAGCTTCTACTGCCTTCGTTATCATAGTGAATGGTTCATTCCATGGAACAAATTTATTTGTCGGTGGATTTGAATCTGAAGCAAATGCAACTTTAAGAGTTGGATTGAAAGCAATGATATCATTTACAGATATAGATGTGCATTGTAAGGCGTCGCTACTGAACTTTACTTTAAGCTGAATGTTTCCTGCAAAAGCTGGAATAAATCGAATAGCTTCTAATGGAAGGAATCTTCTAACAGGAATTCTTAAACGAAGCTTAAAATCAAATGATTTTCCTGCTGTAATTGGACCACTAACAATTTGTCCTGTTCTGCATGTTCCCGAATGACTCCATACATCTTCATGTCGAGTCTTTGAGAAAACATCTACTTTCTTTATTTGTTCGGTAGTTTGTGAGTTTGAAGTTATATATGCTTCTTCTCTTGCGTTGTCTTGAGAATATACGATACGACCATTTGCAAGGATTTGATATCCAGCAACTGCATAGAAAGCGTCATCGAAACCAATCCAAAATCCTGGTGGGTTTGTTTTATTGGAACCTGAACCAATTTCTTTATCTACAATAAATTGACCTTCCATTTTATACGTAATGAATGTATTGTAAAGGTCCAACATATTTTCACCAGGAGGTGAGAGATTGAATGTTACCCATGTGTTATCTTTAGCAGTTCCAGGTTGTGATGGAATCTTTGCGTCAGAATATTTTCTATTAGTGTCACCAATTTGAACTGCATTGATCTATGATATCGAAATATGAGCGAATCTGATGAATATGCTCTGCTGGAGTAAATTCGTTTAACTGTTCGTTCTGCATGTATTTACTTCGGATAAAAATATCTATTTACTTCATTATTCTCACTCTTCTTCTTGGCATTCGTGGTGGAAGTTGTTTCTTGACATTTTCAATGAACTGTACATTCTCTTTTGTCTCAACTTCTTTCACTGGGGTCAGGGTTCTTTGACTCGGTTTGTTTTTCAATGAAATTCACGAACTTTGCAATAAGCTCTTGGTTCGTTATTGAAAGTACATCTGGCTTCTTTTCTTCTGGTTCTTTGACTTTTCAGTTTGAACAGAAGGTTTTATATGGGCTTCGTGGACTTCACCATACACCTTAATGTTGTCGCTTTCTGCATTCGCTAATGGAACCTTTCTTTTTCTTACGTATATTTTACCATCTTTACTCTGACTTACGTAATAGAAAGGATGTTGTATTCCTCTGGCGTCATTTAATATAATAGACTCTCGCTCTGATTTTGACAAGCTCATTTTACATCGGTTAAAGTTTTAATTTTGTTTTTTATCTGCAGTCAAATGACTCAGACAAGCCCTACGGACAAGACCCAAGGGGTCATAGATGTTGAAGCATTGAAGAAAGAAATTCGTGAGCAAATTTTATCCGAACTGAAGGAACAAAAACAAGAACAAAAGCCAGAGAGACCAAAGAGAAAACTTAGTGAAAAACAACTTGCTGCATTAGCTGCTGGAAGACAAAAGAACCCACGTTTGCTGGCGAAGAAAGCTAGAGAAGAAGCTGAAGCAAAAGCTAAAGAAGCTGAAGCAAAGAAAGAGTAAATGGTTTATTTTTATCCGAATTAAATGTATAGACAAATACCTTTATCTGTTGCGTTCAGTAGTGAAAACCCTGACGTCAAAATAAAGGGGAACAGAGTAACGTTTAAGTTTCCAACAGACTGGATTGTGAACATAAATGAAGAGAAGTACATTGGCATAACATCTATGTATATAACACGTGCTTTCAGAAAGGTTGACTTTATACTTCAAGTCGAGATAGAAAATGACGAACAGTCTTTAAGCGCCCAAAACATTCACATATACAAATACTTTAAAGACGATACAACATTGTTGCAATGTATGATTTCATTTAATGAGATGTTCGAGAAAAAGTTCAACATTGAAGTACAAACTTTACAACCTTTACGTGAGTTTCTTGCACAACTGAAAGAAGAAGGTAGTCAGCCACAACTTATAGACTTTCATTATGAATTTAATGAAAATGAAGATGGAACACATGACTGTCAGTTTGTTGTATTCTCACCATTCAATGAAGTCGCTAAAAGAAAAAAAATCCATTACGTATAAGATTTCAAATCTCTGAACCAAGTGATGATTTCAAGAATGTTTTCAATTATGATGCAATGCTTCCGAGGAAAAATGAATTTTCAAAGATTGTAACACCTGGCATTTGGGATAGAAAGCAAGCTATATTATATTCAAACTTAAGTAAGGGAGTTGAAAATGAGTTCATTGGTCATACAAGAACTTCACCACTTCCTAACCCTAAATACTATAAATTAACTGGCTTCAATCGTGAGTTTTGGATAGACATGTTCTCCACTCATGACCATAACTGCCCAGTGTTCTTACCTCTAGACCATAAGGACTGTCTCTACATTGAAGCACAACTCTTAAACTCTACCATTGCAGTATTGTAAAATCTACGCTAGCTTTATTTTTATCATTCATGACCTCATTGCTGACAAAAATAAATGACCTCAGAACTTCAACTTACGAATAAAGTTTGTTTTAGTCGTTATTGAGAAGTTAAACTTTTCAGCAAAGCAAGGACTAGAAGACTTACATAAGTCAAATCCAATCTCTTGACCGTCATAAAGTGCTTTATAAAGTTTCATTAAACTGAACTCAGAGTCTTTGTCAAATTTTCCCGGAACCATTAAACCTTTATCTTCATCATAGAAACACTGAACAGAGTCAGGAAACATTTCATTAGCGGTTAAAGCAATAACATCTTGCTTCACGCCTTTCATTCTGCAGTGAAATGCAACTTCATTTAAATCATTCGTGAGTAAGTCTATGTAAGTCTTCTTTCCACAAAATATTGACTTGTATGCTAAACTTTGTTTTCCAGGTGTGATTTCTGCAAAGTCGCTATGAAATTGACCAAGGTTTTTACCAATGAGAACTCTTCCATAACGTTTCTCAAACTCTTCAGCTAAACGAGGGATATCTTCATTGTAGAGATGCATACTGTCGGTATCGCTATAAAAGATGTCCATTCCTAAGTCCTCAGCAGTACAGAATACTTCACACATTATTCTCTTCGACATAGATAGAATATTAACACCAAGTGGACAGAAGTTAAAGTGTCTGCAAATGCTTTTCGTTAGCTTGAAAATAGTTTTATCTGAACCATCCAAACCTTCGAACTTCACTATATGGTTGTAGTTTCTGATGGCATATCTTATAGCATCTTTGTCATTTACTATGGTTATTTTTGACTCAATAGGAGATAGAATAGTTTTGCCATAAATACTGTTCAGAATGAGCTTTATATTTTCTTGCAAAGGATTTCCTTCTTTCTTATACTTTAACCTTAACTCAAACAACTTCTTTACTTCATCTCTTATTCTAATATCTCTGTTTCCATCGTAATAGTATCCTTGCAACACTTCACATTTGACACCTTGATATTTTATGAGGTCTTGTAATGTTATATGGTCAACATACATTAAACAGCAAGTGTTTGAACTTCTGGGAACATTAAGTTCTGGATTTAGTTCAGGGTCACAAACTATTAAAGGAAAGTGTCTATGTATTCCAATCTCTGTTATCTTAATGAGAACAAAGAAGCCAGACATAAACTTTTCACCAATGGGTTCCTTTTGGTCGTCATCGAATAAATGTCTCATGAGATACTCTGTGCTTAACATTTCTTTCTTCATAACCTTTGGAATACCTTCTAAAGTATACAATCTTGCAATTGCTGATGGATATAATGAAACAGCGTCGAATCAGCAATGAGTTTCTTTTCGCTCTTTTGTTTCATGTTATCTGACACATACATCTTCCACCTTGAATACAGCGTGAAATAAATTCTCTTGGTTTATTTGAGAGGTCATATAAATTTCCATTCGGGAAGTACACTCTGTTCTCAAACAATTTGTTAGCAATAGAACAAATACTAACGTAGTCATAAACGTTTAAATCAAACTCTTTCAATATGTCATTGCGGAACTTAACAAAACCTTCTCTTAAAATTCTTACATCTTGTTTGCAATAAAATGTGCTATATTTTTCTAAGTCGAAGTGGTTCTCATCTATTCTGCAACCTTTGATGGAATCTATGTTTTCATGAATGTATCTGCATCCTGATAAACTTACATGCTTCAGAAATGACACCAGTTCTGTTGTCATTTGCTAACAAAACACTGCTGTAGTAGTTATATGGAAATACTTCTTTCGGTCCTGTTTGTAAGTTAAACATAGCAGGAAATAGTTTAAGCTTCTTATTTATAACACTGTAAGAGTCTTTTATAATAATTGCCCTTCCTTTATATAAGCCAGTTATTTGCATTGTTCGTGAACCTTTAATGATGGGAGTTCCTTTCACTTCTGTCATGTGTCTTAAGATGAAGTTTATATCATAGCTGAGGTTATGGAAATATATTAAACTCTTGTCAGGAAGTCGCTCCAAAAATTCTGTTGCACAGTTCTGACCCCATATGCTTTCACTCACTGAACCATCTTCACTGTCATAACATATGTTAAAAGCTTTATGAAAGCCATCGGTACTACACTCAAAGTCAGCAAAGAAAACGTGCTCAGGAATGAACTTGCACTTATTTTTATTTACTTCTTTTGACTCTGCTTTCTTCTTCAGTTGTACACAATACTTTGGAGCATATGTCAAATCTTTAAATGGTGCAAGGTTCTGTTTATATAAGTCAGTCGTATATGTGAAAAGTTCTCCATAAGAAATAGGTTCGAAATATTTGCACTCCCACAATGTTTTCATAACATCCCATAGCGGTGTTGTTCTATCATAACGAACTACATATTTATCTTCTCTCTTTGTATAAATCTTCATTTGTTTCTCAATGTTCATTCCACCACAAGCTTTGAGAATTTCTATATAGTTGCGAATGAAATATGTTGTCATTGGTAATCTTTCGTTTAGCATGTAGTGGTCTTCAACAAGAAGTAAGTCAATAGTTCTAACAGTTTCACATTCTTTTGGTATGTATCTCTTTATTTCATTATGTCTTGAGTCATTGAAATAACCAATGGTAACATTAAATGCTATACCTGTTGCGTCAGAAATTTCTTGTACTTTACTTTGAGGAAAGTCTCTAACACGAATGACTTCTCTCATGTGGTCAATAGTTTCTTCATTTACTCCAGCTTGAATGCAAGCATAAACGAAACAATTGTCTTCTGTCATAAGTGTTGCAGTTCTTTTGTTCAGTTCATTGAAGATTTGGTAGCGTTCAAGATTTATAGGTAATGTGCAAAGATACTTCCAGAACTGACCGCTTCTCTTCTTATAAAACTTCTTTTCACCATTATCTTTCCAAAAGCTTTCTATAAGTGCTGGGTTTCCTGTTTGCTTAAGAGCTTCCAAAATGGCTTTCTGGTCATTTGTCAGTGTGCTTTCATCTCTATATGGTCTCTTTTTTGGTTTGCCTTTCTTTACATCTGACATCGTTAAGCCTTCATATTCTGTTAAATCATACATCTTTATTTCGGTAAGATTCTTTATGTTTGTCAAGAAGAAGTCATAGTGCATTTCAACAATACCTGCAGCATTTGCTTCTATCTCTGATATAAAGTTCTCCTTCAAGAGCTGATGTAGTAATGTTCCAATATTATTGAGGTTTAACGTAGAACATTCATACTTTCCACCAAGTTTATAACATACCATCCATCTTTGTTGGGAGTTTATTTTAATTTTCTCTAAGAGTCTCATGAAAACCTTACCGAAATGTTTGTGTAAGTAGTCTCTGTTTGGTTCATCTAAAGCTTCGATGTTAAAGTCAATGAGTCTATTGCCTGACTTCACATTTCTCTTCCTATTCTCTTCATCTTTCTTTAACCATCTCTCACCTTCTTTTGGTTTGTCGTCAATGGAACGAATGACATCGTTAGCTTTGCGAACTTGTTCTATAGCACTTTTAAACATCTCTCTTCTCTGTTGTTTCAGTGTGTCGTCTCTTCTTCTTGTTTCACCAACGTTCACATTTGTTATGTCAAACATCTCTTGACGAACATCATGTGAAAGAGCTTTACGAGTATGACCAACGTTTGCATTTGTTATGTCAAACATCTCTTGACGAACATCATGTGAAAGAGCTTTACGAGTATGACCAACGTTTGCATTTGTTATGTCAAACATCTCACGCCTTACTTCATGAGGTATTGAACGTCTATGATATAAGTCAATAGCAACGTCATTTAAAGGAAATGTTTTGTTATTAATGTAATCATGAATTCTATCATAACTTATTGCACCATTATAGTCTTTAATGAAGTCAGCGAGTGCTTTTTTGTTTGTTGCGTAATGCTTTGCAACATCTATGTTAGCTTCTGTAAGAAGTTGTTTTATTTCCGAGTGTTCTAACTTAGACAACTTCCGATACATCTTTAGTAGGAAATAAAAAAAATATTTTTGAAAAAATTAGATTAGATTTTTTTTAAGTTATTTTTCAAAATAATTTAATATTTTTATTATAATGAAACACATGCAAGATTGCAAGTTCTTTTCATACAATGCTCTCGCTAATGCCATCAAGAATGAGTTCAATAATGCTTCAAACGTTAATGTTATCTTTAACAAGAAGTTTGTGAAAGAATCTAAGTTTGGTCAGTATGTCAGACCATTAGCTATCGTCATTGACCGCAAACGTTATACTTCACAAGAGTTAGCAGTAGTTTTGAAACAAAAGAGTTTCTTCGTGAATGTCAAAGATACTCATTATACTGTCATAAAGAACTCTAACATTGACTTCTTCAGTATTGCTATGAATCTTTCCGAACAGAAAGAATATAAGAAGGGTGAAACAAATGTGAAATATTATCCTTCATCTCTGAAGACAATAACGAACAAAGATGTTATACAAATTCTTACCAAAGGTTGAAGAAGCTTCAATTGACATTGACGAAGGAAGTGAAATGGTTGAAGAAATAGACCCTGAAGCTATTTAAGCAAAAATATATTTTTGGTTAGTCTTCATATCGATATTTTACAACAATTCCCCAATGTATAAACTTTTCATACGCTTTTTCATAAGCTTTATATACCTTCAGAAATTTTGCATAATCTTTAGAAGCATTTAGATATTGTTTAAATGCTTTGTATGTCTTCATAAATTTTGCATAATCTTTTACATGCTGTTCGTTCTCCTCTTCTGTCATGAGTTCCGAATATTCTAAATTCATGTTCTTTCATATGAGATAAAATTTATAAAAAAAAATAAAATTAGCTTAGATTTTTTTATTCTTCCTCTTTGAAGTTGTCGAAATATTCTGTTATTTTTTCCTTCAGTAATGTTAAGTCTTCTTTGAATGTAAGTATTGTACAACCTTTGATGTCATAGTGTGTTTGAGGAAGAGTATTTTTGACAATTTCCTTTATTTGCTCATTCGGTGTCATTGAAATCGGTAAGTTTTCACGATAGAACCAGTTTCTGTCAGATTTGTAAATCTTAGCAAGGTCATAAAAGCTTTTTTGTTTCTTCTGACTAAATGCAACATAACCATATCTTTATCTTCTTCATTTTCCATCTCTTCAGTATATATCATATACTTATAACTCTTTTCCTTTCCTTTTGGTACTGAACGCGGTATTCTTTTCTGTATGCTTTTGTCTTTGGATTCAATGACTTCATCTTTTGCTTGAAGTTTCTTTTCCATCTGTTCACGTTCTTGTCTGTGAATTTCGTCAAGAAGTTTACAAACATACCAAGCATAACGAGGCGAAGCCCACATTGCAACAGCATTTACAAGAAGTCTATGTACATACCAACCTCTTAAATTTATTGGCAAATTTTTACGATTTTCATGTGTTTTATGCATGGCCGATAAAAGTCGGTCTAGAGAAATTTCACTGTTTTCATGAGTTTTAGGCGACCCTGAAGGAAGTCGGTCTCGCTGTTCTTCACTGTTTTCAGAAAAAAGTATGTCTCGCTGTGCTTCACTCAAAAGTTCTTGTGTGCTTTGGTTTTTGAACCAGTCGTCTGCGTGTTTAGTGTCTGGAGCAAAACATGCAGTCAAAATACTTTGCATTTGGTACATATCGTCTTTGACTGAACGAATGAGACGGAGTTGTTTGTTAAACTGTATGTACTCATATTCTTCATTTATGGCTTCATGAACGATAGCAGTTGTTGTGTTCTCTGATGTTGTCATTACTGTCTTTACATACAAAATAAAAAAATAAATAAAAATAAAATTAGCGTTATTTTTTCTGAGATAAACACTATTTCTTCACAACATTAAATTTTATCCTGTATGAAATGACTTTAAAAAGATTATTGACTGACTTCGAATACTATCTCATTGACGCACTGACAGACCCTCAAAACTGTGTTGAAAGTTCTTTAAGCTTTAAGATTGAAGGTACGACGCATTTTGTCTTCACTTATGTATTGAAAGAATATGACCGTTATCATAACGAAGTGAATCAAACACTAATCAAATTTGTAGATAAAAAATTGGTTAACAATGAATATTTTAAACGTGAAGACCCAAACACTGCTGGAGATGATGAAGAATACAGACAAGCTATTGAAAAAAATAACGCAAGATTAGATGCAATAGAAAAGAATTTTAATGAATGTCTTACAAACACGTATGAATATCTTATGCGGTGGGAAGCTAGATGGAAATAAATTTACGTCAAATATGCAATTTATAAAATCTTATGTCGACAGGCTACGTAGCACAGTGGTCTAAGGTGGTGTTATGGAGGGGTCAAGGTCTGTGGTTCGAACCGCGACAGCGCCGTATTTTCTTATTTTCTTTGTTTGTCTTGTTTGTCGTGAATAAAAAGTGTCATAAAAGTGCTCTATCTTCCACAGGAATAAATAAAAAATTTACTTTATTTCTTCTTTATTTCTTTGTTCCCGTGGAAGAAGGGTTTTGCTGTTTTTTCTCAGCCGAAATCAATGATTTTTTCATTTTTGGAATCCTTAGCGAATGAGGAATCTTTTCTCTCGTGGAAGCTTTGAACAAAAATAATGTTTAGGTGAAGAGGTGAGATCTCACCCGTTTTCTCACCTGTTTTTTCACCTCAGTTATTTTATAAGCGTTTTACATGGTAAACGTTATTTTTGGAATTTTGTGAAAACTCAACGGTTTGACACATGCCCTAAAAATTATTTTACTCAGAATTTTGTGCTGAATTCAGCAAAAATAATGTTTAGGTGAAGAGGTGAGATCTCACCTCTTTTTTCACCTCTTTTTTCACAAGCGTTTTACATGAATTGTACGATGTATATTTGAAATCCTAAACAATTTTGTAGCTTCTATTTCTTCTTTTAGTACATCGAATGTTTTAACAATGCCGAAGGTTTCTTTATACTTCTTCTTGACGTCAGATAGAAGGAAATCTTCTGCTGTTGGATAGTTTTTGTTCAGAAATGTCAACATGTCCATTTTATTTTCTGCTGGCTTTTCTGCTTCTTTCTTTAAGTCTGCATAGTCGTTTCTCATTCTTTCTATCTCTTTGACTGAGTAGTTATATTTCCTAATTGCTGCCTTACATTTTGAACATTGCGGGTTCATTTTTGCGTTATACATTGAAATAAAACCAGCTAAAACAACTAAGGCGTCAATGGTTTTCTTCATCTCAAACATAGCGGGTCTTATTTGTTCGTTCCATACTTTGCCTCTTCTATCTTTATCTCTTATTTCCCAAACACATTTTGCAACTAATGAAACAAAGTTATCGTAAGTCTTAAACTCCTCAGATTTATATATGTCAGAAATGTTTTTATATACCATGTCGCAATCTTTGTCCATAACCTTATGGTTGCAATGAAAACCAAGGAATTCATAATTTACTTTACGTATGAACTTCTTTATTTCTACTGAGTCAGTAACTTTAACTTTAATTTCGTCGAATTCAGGAATAGTTAGTTTTTGATGCTGAATTTCAGGCAATTTGGGTAAATGGTCAATAATGTCCTGCATTTCATAAAGATATTCTTCATTTTCTTCATCTTTCGCACTACAGTCTAAATTACTTGTTAAAAGTTCTTGCTTTATCTTCTGGATTTTTGTTTCAAAAGTATATGAAGAAGGAATGAAGTTTTTCATCTCTACTAACATTGACGTAGGATTCATGACTAACGAGTTTGGTGCTGTAGTTGTGGACAGAGTCCCGCCGTTCGCGGCTTGAATTGTTGTTGTGCCGATTGTTGAAATCATATCTTTTATACAAAATAAAAAAATAAAAAAAATAAAACTAACTTTATTTTTTATTTCGGGAAAATTCATGAAAATTCACGGGGTGAAAAAAGAGGTGAAAAAACAGGTGAGATCTCACCTCTTCACCTAAACATTATTTTTACTGAATTCAATAAAAATAAATGGTTCATTTACTCACAATATTTTTGTACAAAACGACCCCAAACTTTTAACTTCTTTTCTGCAGCTTCAAATGCTATCTTAGCGAGTTCATATTCTCTAAATTCTCTCTTTAAATCTTCTTGTTCCCATTGGTCTAGTTCGTATGGAGAATCTCTATAACCATAATATATCTCACGTTCATGTTCTAATTGTTTTTCACACATTTTTCCAACTTCTTCTTCGAACAAAGGTTTAGCATTCTCCACTGTATCTTCGAGTTCTTCTTCATCTAACTTCTCATGAACTTTCTTGTCTATGGAGTCCATAATATCTTTGACATAAAATGCATACTTTACAGAGCACCATTCAGCAACAAAAATGAACGAGGTCAGCATGTATGTAAATACCTTTGAATTCATTCATAACGCCCTTAGTAAGCTCATAAAATGCTTGTTTTGAGGTTGAGCCACTTTTGGCTCGACCGTATTCTTTCAACCAAAACTCAAGAATTTCCTGCATTTTAGCACTATTGAGAAATCTGTTTAAATGGTTTAACTTTCCTGCTTTTCTTGCCATCTTTGTTGCATTAATGTAACCATCCTTGTCTCTACGTAAGACTTCAATACCGTTATAAGTGCCTTTTGTGAATGTTTCACCATTAGATTTGTTCGTGAATGTTTTTGCTTCGACTGACATTATTGTCTTTACATACAAAATAAAAAAATAAAAAAAAATAAAACTAACTTTATTTTTGGTCTTTTGTGAAAATTCATGAAAATTCACGGGGTGAAAAAACAGGTGAGATCTCACCTCTTCACCTAAACATTATTTTTGTCTGATTTACATCTAATGAAAAAGTTTAGAAGAATTTTCTTATTCTTTCTGACATATTTTTGTCTTTCCAGTACTCCCGCTCTAATGGTCCCAGATGTGTTGGCTTTGACTCTCTCAAGTTCTTAGATGGTATAACATCTTCAACGCCTCCTTCATATCTTACTTTATAAGTGTCATCGTTTATGTTGTAGTCAAGTATTTCAATAACCACTCCTCGCTTTGCTTCGTCAATGGTTTCAGCAAGTTTGCCATTACTACTTTCGACTAATTTATGTCGAGGATAAAACGCAATAGAGTCGTCGGCAGCTTTTATAAGATATCCATTACCTGTGTAGAGTCTACGATATAATAGTTTCTACTTAACCTTAAACGTTTCTTTGTCAACGGTTTGTCGTCAAGAACTACACGAACTTTTGTTCCAGGAATGAGGGTAAATTGTGTTGAATTTCTGATATTTTGTGTTTGGCTTCGTTTCTTTTGTATATACTTTTCTTCTTGTTGTTGTGTCATTGAATTTGGTGTATGTCCTGTTGTAGAATGTGTTGAGGAATTATATACTTCGAGAAAATGTTTCATTGTTTCTTCGGTAAAGTCTCGCTCTTGGTTTAAATCTCTGAGAGTCCTTATGAAGCGGTTTATGATGCCGAGTATGTTATGGTTATGGTCTTCAGTAGTGTAGTGAGTTATGTTATGCTTAATGAGAAAATCTGTGATTTCATTGCTGAGGTATGCACTGTCTTGGTCTGATGTTAAAGTACTTGGGTTATGTTCTGCTACAAACTTTTGTAAAACTCTTAACACTTCACGAGTTCCTTTATTTTTCATTGGATATGCATATGCTTTACGAGTGTTAACATTTATGAAGATGAGGAATGGTTTATGTCCTCCTTTTCTGCTTTGAATGAGAGTGTCAAATTGGTATGCGTCAGGAGTGTTGGAGTAAATTGGTAAAAAGTAGTCGTAAGGGTTTATTTTTGTTTGATGTACAACATTTTTTGTCAAAGAACTTTTCACTTCAGCTCTGTTAGTAAATCCCCAACTCTTTGCAGCTTCATTGAACTTCTTAAATGACCTCCATGGATGTTGTTCGAATACTTCTTTCAAGCTCATTTATGTAAAGTTAAAGATTTTATTCTAGGCTCAAGCGCGTTCATTGAACTCTAACATGCGAATACAGTCATAAATGGTGGCATATAATCTTCACCCGAGCCTGTTGGATTGTTGTGAAAGTGTGTGAATGATTTCCTCCCGGTTCAGTTTGTCGAAAAGTCTTTTTTGCTGCATTGTTATAAGATGGAGATAAAACGTCATTGCCAGCTTCATACTCTGAGTTGTATAATGGATGGTCTCTTAATGAGTGGATATGGTCGCCAGAAAAGTTTGTAGTTCCTGTATGAGTGTGTGGTGGAAGGTTTGCTTCTTTAATTTTCTTCGAACCTCCTGTTTGCTTTGAAGAGTTAGCACAGTATAAGAATTTGTCTACAATCTGCTGCCATGTACCAAAACCTAAAACTGTTGCTGGATTTGTTGAGTTCATTGACGTATAAATAGAGCCTATAGGATATAATGTTTCAAGAATCTGAGTCTTTAATGTTTGAAGCTCTGTTTTGTCAGCTTTCTTATCTAACATTGTTGGTAGTTCATATGCTTCAAAGTTTCTGGCATGATCTTCGATATTCCTGCAACTCTTATCTAAATTGTTAAGAGTATCTTTTACGCTTGTACTTGGATTTTCTAATGGTGCACTTGAACCAAGGTCAAAGTTCAATATTATGTCGTCTGCTCTAACAGTAGTGAAGGATTTATGTGTATGGTTCTTGTCAGCTTTACTGTCTAATGTAGCTTGAAGTTCATTTATATCGGAGATTTGTGTTTATGAGATTTCTAAAACTTTGTTCATTGCTTCGAGTTCAACTTTGTCAGCTTTACTTTTAATAGCATCTTCAAACGTTATTTTTGCCTTAACTCTCAAAGTAAATCTTGGTTCAACTATATACACCGTTAACATTGAAAGTAGAGGCATAAATTTCACCGGTATAACCAAATGCTTCTGGTGCTTTAGCTACATCATACTGTACAGTACAGCTTATGTCATAACTTTAGCACGAATGTATTTATATCTTCTTTCATTAACATTTTTGTCTTCGCTTCATCACTTCGTGTTAAATATCCATGGTAGTCCGTTATAATCTGTTCGTCTGAAGTTATATAATGAACATGGTTCTTGTCCGCTTTACTATTTAATGTAGCTTGAAGTTCATTTATATCGGAGATATTGTGTTTATGAGATTTCAAAACTTTGTTCATTGCGTCAAGTTCATTTTTATCTGTTTTACTATTTAATGTAGCTTGAAGTTCATTTATATCGGAGATATTGTGTTTATGTTCTTTATCTGCTTTTTCGGCTAATTTCTCTTCTATCTCATTTATTTCAAGTTCATGCCTACCACCACCTCCCGAAGAAGTATTTTTCTTCAGCTCTTGAAGAACGTCCACTTCGCCATCTTTGGTGTCAATAATGAGACTTTGTGTTAAAACCTTTCCTGTCTTAATGGATGTTTGTAAACTTCTTCTTCTTCACCGTGTTCGGGGTCATGGTCGTCATCATATCTTGTGAAATCAGAGATGTTGTCATACATTAAGCATATCTGTCTCAAAAGTCTGCTATTTGAAACTGGAACGAAAGATATACAGAACTTTCATCATCTCCTAAAGTCAAGTCTGCTTTCTTAAGTATTTCTTGAATGTATGCAATGAGAACAGAGTACCTTGGAAAATATTCGAACAATATTTCATTAGCTGTTGGTTTTGGTGGTTCTTTTGGAGTTTCTGTTGTTTCAGTTCCTTCTGTAGGTTCTGTTGGAGTTTCTGCATCTCTTGACTTCAATGCTCTTGCTCTCAAAGACCTAAATGTTAGAGCACCGGGGTTTACAAAGGACTTTATAAATGCTTTAATAGTTCCTGGTAAGTTATTGTTAGCATTAAGTAAGTTCCTTATGCTTCCATCATGTACGTCCATAGCACTATGTAAAAAATCTATACTTTTCTTGTAGTCAGCAATAGACTGACTGTGATTTTTTAAAGATTTGTCAATACCTTTAAGCCAATCTTCATGCATGTCTGATACTGAGCCAAGAATATCATTTGCTTCCTTTAGTGTATTTTGTGCTTGTCGTAAAGTATCCAATCCCGTACGTGCATTGTTTGCTATACGTCTTACAGTATCTATTTGACTCCTTGTTTCTTGCATCCAACCAGATAAAGTTTTAATAGTATCCGAACCATTTGAAATGAAGTTCAAAGCATTTTTAACGTCATTTAAAACTTCTTCACCAAGTACCGCCCATATCTTTCCGATTTGGTATTGAAGAACTCCATATTAAGCAGCTGTTAAACCAGTATTTATAAGGTCCCATATCCATGATTTAGCAGTTTTTCCATCCTTTCCATCCTTTCCATCCAAACCGTTTTCGCCTTGAGGTCCTTGTATTCCTTGTATTCCTTGTATTCCTTGAGGTCCTTGAGGTCCTTGAGGTCCGGTGTCACCCTTCTCTCCTTTCAGTTCATCTTTATGTTCGTTATAATATTCTAATGTCATAAGGTGTACATCATTACTGCTACCAGCAACGCCAAGAATTTGTTTCTCATTCATGACTAAATTCTTTAGGCATTTAATGTTGTCGTCAAATCGAAAGCTCTTTAACAATTCAATGAGAACATTCAGTACTTTCACTAATGAGGCATCTACTGTAGAATTTATATATTGCACCGTTCCATCATTTATAATAGGAACCTTACTTGTTGTAATGAATGGGTCATAAGTGTTAAAAGTATCGAAATCAATGACTTTTTTAGTTTTTCCATCGTCAATGACTAAATCATTGCCTTCAATGGTTAAAGTTGAGTTTTCGTTTACTAGTTCATGTGCTCTTCTTGCTTCATTTGTTTCATACGCATATGCAGCAATAGTCATATTTTAATGAGAATAAAATGTTGTTCTATTTGCAAAGTACAGACCCAAACGAATACGGGACAGTAAAGCTACAAACAAACTTAGGTCTTCAGAATGAAGCGCTTGCTTTCAGAGTTGTTGACTTCAATACTATCGCAACTTTTGTCATAACAGATGAAACAGATTTCATGGAGTTTGAAATAGATGACAAAAGAAGTTTTATAACATTTCCTAACAGAGCAGAGTATAGAATAGATAAAATTGCTGGAGTCATAGATACTCTCATAAATGAAGAAACTATTGACAACATAGATGTCGAACTCTCTTCTGAGGGAACATTGAAGTTCAGTAGCAAGAAAGAGTTCAAGATAACACGAATGAGTCATAGAGTTCAATTGCTTCTGGGTGCATACCATATGACATTTCCTTTGAAAAGTGTTGACAAAACGATTGAGATGAAATCTGTTCCATACGTATGTTATGGTAATTGTTTATACATTGAGTCAAAAATAGCTAATGTCACAGGTATTTCAGGAGTTAATAGTAAAGGTTCAGTAGAATATAAGTCTTTCTGTTATGCAGTCAATTCAATGTTCATTCCAAACGTTCCTGTCATAGCAACTCATTTAGGTAAATGGGTTCGCATTAGTCCTCATAATTTGAAAGACATGCAATTCAGACTTGTTGACTTTCAAGGAGAGCCTGTAGAACTGAAGGCACCAGTGCGAATGACTGTTGAAGTTGACTTTTTAGAAAATATTAAATGCAACAGCTTACAAGAGAACTCAGAGCTAAAAATATAAAGTATGAATGTTATGTATTAGGTCATGAACTTTGGTTGTTGCTGTTTGATGAAACAAATGAGTTAGTTATGTCAGTCAAGAGAACAGAAAAAGGCGTCAAAGGCGCCGAGCGCAAAGCGCTATATTGTGTTAGTGAAAACTGCACCAAGTCAATAAGATTAGGTTTGCATTATGAAGATGAGTTCGATACTGTTGAAGAAGTTTTGGACAGATATTACAAATTGCTTTAATTTACTAAAACATATTTCAAGCAAAGTTTATAGTAAGTAGATAGTTTTGTATACTCGTTCGAATATTTATACTTAAACTCAACTCCTGGAGTACCTGGTGTTTCAATGATGCGGATGTTACCTATTTTCATGAATGGTGGCGTTTGACCACAGCATTCGATTTCAGGGTCGAGATAGTCAATGACACATTGTTTCCCTGTTATTCGTGAGATAACATTTTCAAGGTCCTCCTTTGTTAGAATTATTTGGTTCTTGCTTATAAGATTTGTCAAAAGCTTCTTATCGTCTTTGAGTAAAATTGTTTGGTATAACTGAAGAAGGTAATGGTCTACGTTATCTGAAGGATTTGTTTGAACATTTATGTAAGGGTTGTCGTTGGCTTCTCTTGAAAGAATTTGGTCCAGTGGTGGATACTCTAACTTAACATCTGATGTAGCGTTAGCGTTTGAAGCTGAGTTTAAATTCACCGACTTAAGTTCTGGTTCTGGTTCTTTCAAACACTCTGAACTATAGTTCTTTATGACAATATTGTTTGTCGTTCGTGAGTCAACATTTGATGTTGGTTCAATTGGAACATTAACGGCACCAGCTAAGATGGATTTGCTTCTCATTTCATATAGAATAAAAACCTTTTATATGTATGAAATGAACAATACACTCGACAAGGGTTTGAATGTAAAGCTAACGAATGAAAATATTGTTGAATTCACTGAGACAGGAGCTGTGTATAAAGATGTAGAACTACTGAACAAAAGAGCAAAGGAAGAAGCAGGAACATGAACAAAGGTGGAAGCCTATAAAAATTTATGTCAATGATGGCTCAGGAGGTTCAAACATAAAGTATGCAGAAAGTTATAGAGTTTATGCTCTCAAGGGAGAGAAGCCTTCATTTAAGAACAGCTATTCTAACACATATCCTCAAAAGTTAACAGATGGAGAAGTGGATGATATGAATGACAGCAAAAATATTAACAGAAATGGCGACAGAGATGCATGGAATTTGTTTACCATCAGTCAATTGAAGGTTAAACTTTAAAACAATGTTGGTCGTTCCCATGGAATATTTTTGACTTTAATGGTATTAGTCATGATATGAATCTCAAGGTATGAACGAGGAGAGATGAGAGACTTATATGCTTCCCAAATTTCTTCAAAAGGTAATGTTATACCTGACTGTTTCCAAATGAGTTCAATATCATAACGTGAGAAACCTTGAAAGATAACGAAGTCAGTTATGAGACGTTTTATGTTTAAAGCAAGAAAACGCCATGTTTGCATAAGTATTGCTACAGTTAAGTGGTAATGTCTGACTTTAGTTATGATGTTAGCTAATGGTGAGTCTGGTTTTGAAACTAAACCTTTTCCGGCGAAGTCGTCACAAACGAGCAGAGTATTTGAAGGATACTTTTTGAAGGGGTATTTTGAAAGTTTTGACAGAATGTAGTTTGTAAGTCGTTTCATATCGTAAACTCCTGAGTACTGACGTAAGTGGTGTTTGTCAATAATTCTTTCCATCTCCTCAGAAGTCTTTTGCATTCCTGACTGTATGAACTCTACGATGGCATAATATTTCCTCTTACGTCGAATGTAACGTTGAAGAAATTCAATGAGTTCACTGTCTGGAACTTTAACGACAGAGGCTTGAACTTTTGACATAAATGTTTTCGCTGTTGAGTCCATAGAGTCTGAAGTTGCTGATATAATGATTTGGTCATAGTAAGAGTCGTTTCCTAAACGCTCTGTTATGAGTATATGACGAATTAAATTAAATGTCTTACCTGAACCCATCTTTCCACAATAGAAATAAACGCCATTTGAACAGAATTCATAATCTTTGCTGAAAGGAAGAATAAGAGAAGAGTTAAGTTTGTCTGTAGTTTCATTCATGTCTTCATCTACGTCATGTATTAAATGCTTCATTTTATCTCCATTAAAAATACAAGTCAGAAATATTCAGAACATAGCACCGAGTCTAACTGACAAGAGTATAAAGATATACTATGAACACGTTATGATGAAACCAACCAAAATTCAAGAAAGTCAGTATACTTATGAATATCCAAGGCACTGGGTAGAGTATGTAGGAGGTGAGAAAGCTATTGAAATCAGACAGGTTCGAAGTATTCCAGCAGGAAGAACAATATTATTGAAGAACTTTAATGTTTTGAGATATAATGATGAAACAAAGAAGCAAGATAGTTTTCCTGTTGCTGTGTATGTGAACTTAGATACAGGAGATGACATGAAAGTTTTTAACACAAAGCTTCAAATGGTAGTGAGAGAACAACTGACTGCGGAAGGGCATCCATTACCTTCAGAAGTTACCATAGCATATAATTTTGAAACAAACTCAATAGATTTATAAAGTCATCTCTGCAAAGAAGTCAGGTTTACATTTAATGAAGCAGATGTATATTCGAATGAAAACTTCAAAGCTATTGCATGGTTAGATAATGACGATTGCTTTAAAAATATTTAAATACAGTGACTCAACGATGTCAATAGATGACCTTCGTGGAATGTTACCATCGACATTTACAGTAGAAGGTTCAGCAGGATTGCTTACAAGATTGTCAATTGGTGGTATTTGGTCTCGTGAGAACATTGTTATAAAATCCAGTATAAGTGAATTTGCTGAAGAATCTATATTATGTCTTTCAAACTACATGTATTCGCCACCGAAGCATTATAGTATAACAAACTTTGTCAGTAAGTTTAACATAAGACTTGTCGAACCTTCTTCAATGAAAGATGTTGTGCTACCTAAAGATGAAAGGATGGACTCATTATTGAGATGATTTTAATTGCATATTAAATGAGCTTGTTCTTGAAGGTCATTCATGATGAAATAACTGTTGTAGAAGATGTTAGCAATTGTTCAACATTTTGAAGCGTATAGATGATATAAGAAATAAGTTAGATAGACCGCAAAGCGGTGAGGGCGAAGCCCGTGAGAACGCTTATGTTTCATTGACTTTCTCAGTAACGAGAACTTTTATGAGATAATATTGAAGAGAGATGATTTTAATATGGTGTAAATGGTAGCTTGGGCAGCTTTAGGCGCAATGGGAACAAAAGCATTAGCATTTGGAGCAAAAGCACTTGGAGCTTATGACGCAGTAAATAAAATGAGTGGAGGAAGGGTTTCAAAGACATTAGATGCAAATAAAGGGAAGATTGGAGGCTGGGTTGCAAAGAAGTTAAGATTAAATAAAATAGGGCTCATAAATAAAGCATCCAATTTGGTGCGACTGAGTCAGAAAATGCTTTAGGAAAGGACGACGAGTTTGCAAAACACGCAAAGACTTTAATGACCAGATGAAAGTGAAACAATGCATTTAAATAGAGTCGATGGAACTCTTCCTCCATCAGTAGTTCTTCCGTATGGTCCCTATGGAATGTATGGAAACCCTTATGAAAGACCATTTAACCCATTGACTGGTGGAAGTAACTGGTATCATTACGGCCGAAGAAGAAAGACAGTCAAGTTGGAGACAGACGTGAAGAAAGCAACTAAAAAGAAACCAAGGAAGAGAGTTATAAAGCAATGAATTCAACAGACCCAAAGGGTCAGAGCCGCTTTGCGGCTAGGGTGAAAAAAGAGGTGAGACCTCACCGCTTCACCTAAATTTATTTTTGCGCTATGTTTTCATACGTGTGGGGGTGGTGAGATCATTTATTTTTTATTTTATTTTTTATTTTATTTGGATGTAAATGACGAAAACTATTGAGATAACAAACTACAACGGTCATGAGTTCAAGAATTTGTTCTTCGTTCCTCGTGAAAATACATTCTATCAGATACGAGGGAGAAAGGGTAAAGTTAGTTTGAGCGTTTATGAAGGAATGAAGAATGGAAAGTTTATACAAGCATACGATACAAACGGTAAACGTGTTTCATTACATTTGTCAAAACTTACTAACATTTATTTTGACAGTGATTTTGACCTATATGAAGAAGAAAGTGAGTCAGAAGATTATGAGCTGTTATGTGAAGCACAGCAATGGGAGGAGTTGCAATACTTTTGTAAGTGAGAACGTTTATTTTTACATTAGTGAAGTCATTAGTGAAAACATTAGTGAATTCGTTAGTGAAGTCGTTAGTGGGTTTGTAAATATTTAAGGTTAAGTTAGTGTTGTCATTTGTGTTGTAAAAATATATGTTAACGGTTTTGTAAAGTGTCAAATTCACAAGTATTGGGTAAGGTGGAACGCAGTGCCACCATACACATGATATGTATACTAACTTTCTATTCATTTGTTTTAAATATGCTGTATTATAAAGGTTTGATATACTTTCCCGCTTCGAGTTTATGTTGAAGGATGAATTCCAAAAGTTGATCTTCATTTAAAAGTCGGGCTGAATATGGTTTAACTAATGAATCATAAATTAAAGCTTGTGCATCATTTATGGTCTGAAGGATCTGGGCGTTTTGCACCTTTAGCTGTTGAACATTTGCTACTTTCTCTTTTGGTGTTGTTTTCGGCTTTTTCTTCTTTGGCTTTTGTTCCTTTGGCTTTTGCGGCTCAGGATTATATAATTTATATAATTCATCAATATCTTCTTCTGTTAATACTTTATTTTTGAAATCTTTCAATTGTTTAAGTTGTGATTTAGTTTTTCCCTTTGTATATTCATTATTTTTAATTTTGTCTTTAATTTTAGAAATTATTTTATCATGATATTTCAAAATTTCATTTTTATAATATGAATAATAATAATCCATATCATCACCCGTTATATTGTTATTATGTTTTTGGAGATATGATTTTAATTCATAATAATTAAGAAAATTTTGATAAAGTACTAAATCATCAATTAAATTTTCTAAATCTGCGTTATCCATTTATATAAAAATAAAATAAATGTTTTAAGGGTGCCCACCTCTTTGAATCATAGTATCAAAACCATTATTTACATATTGAATCGCATCATTAACGGTTCCTTTTGTCTCTTCTGTGGCATTTTATTAAAAATAAAATTTTAAATTCATGACTCAACCCCTACGTTTTTAAATTGTATTAAATAAATGGCATACAACATCCATTTTCACAACATACAGCCTTAGTGTGTGCTCCTGTTAATGCAGTCTTACCGATTGTTAAGCGAGTCATTGACCCGTTTTTAAGTTGTAAATTAATATTCTGACCATCAAATATCACTTTATCATTTATTATATCCAAATAATTTTAGGTGTTAATTGTTTATTTTGTCGTAAACTAACACCTTTCATTTTTTGTGCAATCTTTTTAAAATCACTTCCATCAATTGAACCGTTGAATGATGTATAACACTTAGGGCATAAAGCAACCATGTTATCACCTTGTTTCTCAATTGCTAAACCCAATAACTTCTTCTCATGTGCTTTTTCTTCAGCTTTATTCTTTAATTTAGGTTTAAATTTCTCATCAAAACAGAAGAAATCAAATGGTGCGAATTTGAAAATGTTTTTATCATAAAATTGTTTATCGGTAACAATTGCTTGAAATGCTTGAGTGTTAGGAAGATTTGGGTCGCCAGCGATTGCCCAATAAGATGAATCAGTATCACCTTCAATGAAATGAAAACGATTAACATCCATGCATTTATACATAAAATCATAAATGAAAACTAAATACCAGTATTTTGCGTTATCTAAAGTAAAAAATGCCTCTTGTAAACATGTATCACATCTATAAAATCTATCTTTAAGCATCACTTGATATGTATCCTCACCTATTTCTCTTATGTTTTTAAACTTATTTGACATACATGCAACGCGTGCCTTCTGTGCATTCATTATTTTAGTCTTTGCGTAATTTTGTGTATTCATTGCATCGTAACCATATGATCCATTAAGCGAAATCTTGCAAAATAAACTTTTTCCTTTATTTTCTTCTAATTCAGCCTTTTGTCTTTCGTTCATAAATTCGTTCGCAAATTCATTAAAACAAGTGTTTTTCGTAAATGTTAAAATTGATTGAATGTCATCAATGATAAAATTAAACCTGTCGATTAGATACCATAGATAATAAGAAGAAAATGGTTGATATTGGTTGTGTGTTGATGCTAACTGAGTTAATTTCCTCTGTTTCTGGTCAACTGGTAGATTGTTTGATTTCATGTAATTATACATAAAACTGCCAATTGTTTTTTCATCTGTGATAATATCTAAGTTTCTTATTATCGGTAAAAAGTTTATGTAATCATTAATGTATTTTTCATCAATGTGACCCTTTACTTCAGCCACGAATAAAGTATTTTTCTTCTTAATTATTCCCAGTGCTTTTGCTTTCTTTGTTGCTGTATCACAAATGATAACACCATTCAATCTTCCCGGCATATACATTTTATGGTCAGTATATTGAATGAAATCATGAGGATTAGATGAAAATGATGAAGGATATAATGAATTAAAATCAACACCAACGAAATGAGTCATGATGTTGGAAGTGTCCTCATTTGATACAGTTTTAGTTTCTGGACTATATGAAAGTTTATTAATGTGCGTGATTCCTTTAAGATTTACTCTATGTTGAACATTTGATAAACCACCAGTAATTCCATTACGGAGAATGTGATAAGCTTCAACTGAATCTAAAGTCATTGGTAAATTATTTTTTAATGCATAATTTCTTAAATTGATTCTTAAACGTTGAACATCTTCATCTTTATTTGATTTCACGACATTGCAATAACAACACATTAACTGACAATTTTCTTTAGTATGTGGTTTTTCATTATCTATTCTATCCAATGTTGGTTTATTTGCATATGTAAACGCTTTACCACACATTTTGCATTTAGATGAAAGGATTAAATCGTGATAGTATTGAAAATCATCCATTGAAACATTATTTTTAGTATCCCTTTCTGCTTTTTCATCTTGTTTCTTATATGATTCAATTTTATATTTCCAATACTTTTTCGTTAATTCAAAACTTGATTCTATCTCTTCCTCAGGATATTTTTCATTAGGATTAAAGTCTTTATATGCTAAAGCGTAACGAATCATTGAAGCATTCGATGATAAAGAAAGATTATGAAGCGTGTCAATTTTATAAACAAATGTTTCTTCAATAATTTTATCGATTGGGTCAATCATAATTTCAACATCTTTATTGCAATAATGAATAAAATATTCTAATCTATTCTTAAAATTTTTAGCATCATTGAGATATATTTGATAATCACTATCTGATATAGTTTCTTGGGTTAATGCTGAATAAAATGAATCTTTCGTGAATGGTTCCTCTTTATATAATTCTTCTTCGTAATTCTCCCATGTGATGAATTGATAAGGGAAAAAGGATTTAACACGTGATTTATTGTTTCCGAAATCTTGAGTGAATTGGTCTAATGTCCCACCCGCTATATAATTTCTGATGTCAATAAATCTCAATTCATATGGAGCGTTTGTTTTCTTTACAATGACTTGCTTAAATTGAGAAGAAGAACCCAGCATTGATTTTATTTTCCATTTTGCAGTGTTTAAATCACGAAGAATTAAATTTAAATCAAACTTTCCCGAATTAAAACCTATGATATTCACTTTATTGAATTCCTCATCTAGAAGTTCTTTAAATGCTTCCTTCTGTTTTTCATTTAATGTTTGCGGCTTCAATAATTCATCGTATTGTTTCATATTTGATTCAACAACTAATGAACAGGTTGAAAATAAAAACTCAATCCAATCAGAAATAAAAGAATCACTCGAAGTTAAGCAAAAATTCCTCGTATATGTTTTATCGTTTAATTTAACCGTTGATGATACCATGAATGGTTTTAAGTAAGCGTTCAAAGTTGCACACTCAGAAAGTTGTAATTCTTCTTTAGTCTCTAATGTTTCGAAGTCAAAAGTAATATAATATCTTGTCGGTTTATAATATTCCTGCAAATTGTGAGCTAATAACCACTGATATATCTTCTGTTTCGTAATATGTGGTGCATATGGTTGCTGTGTCTTTTGCAACTGAACGTCTTGAATTAATCTTCCATTATTTTCTTTACATTTCTCACAATGCTTTAAAAATCTTCTTTGGTTTTTCCTTTCTGGATCATCACGGATAGAATAAACTTCTTCTTTACAATATGGGCAAACTTTATATCCTGTGAGTGCTTCAACGTCTGTTATTCTGTCAGCGTGAAGTTTTCCACATGGACTCTGTGTTAATAAAATATTTACTGTTTCAAATTCTGGATCTATCATTATTGATTCCACTAATGGAAAGTCTACCTTATTTATGTCCACGTCTTCTGGTTGAGGATCACAATAATAGAAATCAATATTAACATTTAACATTCTCGCTAATCTCTCACTTTCTGATGAAATGTCAAACCCTTCATATGCATCTATTGCTTCATTTAAATAGCTTCTACGAGTTTTAGGATTAACACCATCAGGAATGTTATAGAAGCGTTTAAATAACCTTCTACCTTCTGCTCTAATTTGATTATCATTCATTTTAGCTGTTCCGTTTTTGTTCATTTATGTAAGAATAAAAAATTAAAAAATAAATAAAAATAAAGTTTATTTTTTAAAGCCCATAAAATGAATTAAGAACACATAATTTTTTATCATCTGCGACGTGACGAATACATTTTATAGGGTGTCCAAAGGTGCGTTTAGCACAGCGCTCTATATGAGATTATTAAAGGAGATATATGCTGATTATAAATATATAATAAAAAATATGAATATATGTATATGATGAGTATGTTGTATTTTGGCGCCATGCCGGGATATAAAATGAATTTTGAGACAAGAGGCGGTTTCGCGGGAAATTTTGGCGGGATTTTTTTCATTTTTTTAATGAATCATAAAGAAAACATCCTCGCTCTTGCAAAAAAATGCAAAGACTGTAAAAAAATCTACGAGACATTGGTAAAATGCTTCGGTATGGATGCTCCTAGCTATTCCACTGTAACGTATCATATTAGGATGTATCACTTCATGAACAAAAAGGCACCCATCATAAAAATTGACAAAAAATCGCCGGATCAAAGAAAAATCAAAGCAATTCTTCAAGCGCTAGATGAAGACCCAAGAGCATCACTCAGAAGGATAGAGGAGATGACAAAGATACCACGTACAACAGTCAGTTATTATCTGCACAATTATTTGAACTACAAACTAGCGTATACACGTTGGGTTCCGCACAACCTTAATTCAGTTCAAAAAAATCTAGAGTCCAATCTTCGAAAGAGCTCCTCTCTATATTGGGTGCGTATCAATCCAAGAAGTTTCGCTTTTTAGTAACAGGGGATGAGTCTTGGTTCCAATATGCAACAGAAGCCAAAATCATGTGGATCCCGAAGGATGAAAATCCGCAAACATTCCCGAAGAAAAAAATTGACACACCAATGATGATGTTGTCGGTTTTTTGGGGCGTGAATGGCATCATCGCAATTGATATTCTTCAAAAACCTAATACGATGAATGCTCAGTATCTAATTGACAATGTTCTTACTCAAATTATCAATTCTGATGAGTTTGAGAAATCCAAACAACAAAAACAAAAGTTTGCAATTCATTTTGATAATTCAAGAGTTCACAAAAGTCATAAGGTAATGAATTACTTGGTGGAAAACAATGTCAAAGTTGTTCCAAGCCCAATTTATTCACCTGATATTGCACCCTCTGACTTTTATTTATTCGGCACGCTAAAAAAGAGAGCTGAAGGACGCGAATTCGCGAGTCCAGATGATCTTGAAAATTTTGTAAGAGAGCAATTTGAGCAATTTTCTCATGATGATTTAAAGCGTGTCTTTCAAGCCTGGATCGATCGCTGCGAACGCGTGATTGAATCCAATGGTGATTATATTTAAATAAACTTTATATATATGTAACTTGTTTATTTCTATTCACGGTATTCAGGTTTGTGCTAAACATACCTTTGGACACCCTATAATTTACTCAAGAATGCGTACCCTGATACATTAAATCTAATTCCTGTCTTATTTAATTTCACAACTTTGAAAAGGAATGTATGAATAGCTATAAAATGATGAGAAGATGTTTTATGGGTTGCTTCCATTTTTTCTGAAATAAATGAATAAATATAATGTTTATAAGTTTTCATATCTTTTATGTTCTTAATAACGAATGGTATAGACCTTTCAACTTCGTCTTCCTTCGGTGCTGTTCTTTCATATGAAACATTATTAGTATCTTCAATAATGAAACCACAATCACACAAAATTTTATAGGTTCCAATGGTTTCTTTTGATATTTTATCTAATAAATCAAAAACTATATCAACACCTGTGCATTTATTTAAATAATAATTTGTGTAAATATCATGATCTTCTTTCTTAATCGTATTAGTTGCATATGTCATGTTTTTAAGAGCTTTTTTGAATTTTTCGGAATCGAGAGGGGGTGAAAGTAAGATACATGGATAATCTCCATCGTCAATAAACTGAAGCTTATGTTTACGAATAAATTTAGTACCTTCTTCTGAAAGTGTTTCGTCTCTTTCACCATCTAATAAATTTTGTGTTGATTCTGAGACATAATTTTTATATCTTTCTTCATGAGATTTCTGTACTTCTGATTCTGAAGCTGGGATATTCATTAAATCCTCTACTTCATTTTCAACTTCTCTTAATTCCTTAATTTTTTCATCTATTTCATCTCTTATTTTTTTCAGTTTTTCAATTTCATCGTATTCATCATCATCTTTAATCCGTTCTTCATAATATTCAGAGAAAACATCAGGTTCTTTAGGTTTTTCTTCTTCAGATGTAGGATATAAGAAATTTATAACATCATCTTTATTCATTTTTCCATCATAATCTAAATCATTTAATAACTCGGCAAATTTTTGACAATTTCTTAAATAATATTTATTAACTTCATAACCCACCTCCTCTAATATATCCTTTATTTCCTCGTTTGTGAATCCTAATTTTTTAACGTTGTTAGTTTTGACGCTCATTTCATACAAAATAAAAAAATAAAATAATAAACATAACTAAGTTTTAATTTTTCGGAGAAAGGGACAGACTAGCCCATTGTCACTTTTTAATTTAGCAAATGAATGCTTATGGAGTGGAGTTTTTGGGTAAATCTGATTTGCTTATAAATGAAATAAAATCAAAAGAAACCATATTGGCATTATATTATGCAAAAATAAATGATCTTACTTAGTACTTTTAAAGTTAATTTCAGAAAAAATTTGACACAATGGTATCCGGCACATACAAGTGGTGTACAACCAAAATATAAGTTGGTTTAAACATATATTGCTATATCTCATGATCTTACTTAGTACTTTTAAAGTTAATTTCAGAAAAAATTTGACACAATGGTATCCGGCACATACAAGTGGTGTACAACCAAAATATAAGTTGGTTTAAACATATATTGCTATATCTCATGATCTTACTTAGTACTTTTAAAGTTAATTTCAGAAAAAATTTGACACAATGGTATCCGGCACATACAAGTGGTGTACAACCAAAATATAAGTTGGTTTAAACATATATTGCTATATCTCATGATCTTACTTAGTACTTTTAAAGTTAATTTCAGAAAAAATTTGACACAATGGTATCCGGCACATACAAGTGGTGTACAACCAAAATTTCATATCCCTAGTTTTACATTTATGTTTAGTTTTATTTCACCTAATTTTCAAAGATCATAATTGAATTAGATGGTCAAGCTATTCAAAACACTACCAAGCTTATCAAAATAAGACCAATATATTCAAAATTCTTTATTCTTTCAAATCATTTCATTTTAATGCAGATCCAAGATCACGAACTCACATATATCGAGTTGCTTAAGTATGGAGTGCAACAAGAAATCCAAGCAGGTTGTAGTTATTCATATAAAACTAGGAAAGAAAGAAATCAAATCCAAATTAATTGTAAGTGGCCGAATTGTCCATGTCGATTCCTTGTTGATACACTTCCCGATGACAAGTACCACATACGAAAATGTATTAACACCCACAATCATTCTGCCCCTTTTCCAAACAAATCACAACAAATTACATCATATTTTTATAGATCTTATTTAACAAGATATTTTGAATCAAATCAAGACCGTGTTTACGCACAATTAAGGTGTTTCAAAGATCTTAATATCCCATTTGATAGTGGGATCATTCCGGAAATGTTTCAACAATCTACAGATGCTTTAAAAAAGTTTTCTAAACGCCTTCATGCAATCAATACCCGTTTCTCAGCGGATGATGTTACATCTCTTGCAATTTTTGTCGACATGGTTAAGAGTCATTCGCCGGATGATCTCATCGAGTTTATTCACGAGCCAGATCGTATGATTTTCTATTACGCCCCATTCGAAGCAAATGCTTTTTCACATCAAATACAAACTTATCACATTGATTCCACTTATAAGCTCTTGCGCTCTCGCATACCATTTTATGCCGTCACTGGCAAATTCGCGGAATCAATTGTTTTCCGTTTTTGTATTTTTTCGTTTGGCCCGACACAAGTGAAAATATACAAGTTTGTCTCACAGCATATTTTGGCTCCATCAATCGCGAACCATCTTATTTTTCAATGGACTGCGCACCTCAAATCACAAATGCTGTTGAAACAGCCATCCCCTTATGCCAGATCATTTGGTGTGGCGTTCATGTGTTGCGCGCTGTCATGAGAAAGGCTGAAAAGTTTCAAGATCGTTCCAACTTCGAAACTTTCTATAACTTAATGAAGTTATTGGTCTTTGGTTCTGAAGAGGAAGAAATTGATCCTGATGAAGTTTACAACAATTTAGATGAAATTTTAAATGAGGAACCTGCTGCCCGTGAATACTTTGACCGACAGTGGCGCCATCATCTTGACAGGTGGATGCTTCGCTATAGAAATGAAGGAGATGGAACAAACAACATCTCAGAATCACATTTCAAGGTTTTGAAGCACCAGTACTTCCCAGAAAGGCGAAATCTTCGACTCGATGAACTTGTCATCGAGTTATATTCCAGTGTTGTTCCTTCATTCCTGATTAAGTTGCAAATTAAAGGTCTGGATTCAGAGAGAAGTGTTAAAGTTATCAAAAAAGTCACAAGAGATTTCGAAGAAATGGCACAATTTAAAAAAGTCGAATGCATCAGTATGCTTGAAGCTGTTCAGAAAGGTCTGAAAAATGATACACTTGATCCCAACATTGTTTACTCAACATTAAAAATATTATTGCAAAGAAAACATTTGATTTAATAAACATTTAATTTATTATAATTAATTTTTTATTACAGTATAGTAAAAATGCTATAAATAAATTATTATATTTTATTAAAATGTGACTTTTAATAGTAAGTGAATAAAATAAATCAGGAATTGGGAAAGAAATAAGGTTAATTAAAAATAATGAAAATTACAAGTTTAAGGTTAATGAAAAGTGACAATGGGCGAGTTTGTCCCCCACTCAATTTTTCGTAAGACATGAATTTTTAAAGTTTATTTTTTAAAATTTTTTTATTTTTTATTTCATTATGGTAGTGAATCTTTCATTCATGAAAATAATTATTTCTAATTTCTTTTACTCTCTCGTATATACTAGATTTAAAGAATTCAGAACATTTCCCATAATCTCCTAAATGTTTTCTTATCCCTAACGTGTGCCAGTTATTATATGAAACTGAATAAACTTTATCTTTATCTTTACACCTTTCATCACTTCCAATATATTTATATCTCAGTTTTGATTTATTGGTTTCATATTCATTAGCGTTTAATAATTCACAGTCTTCCTTTTTAAATTGATGTTTAAGATATTCAGGATTAACAATTCTATAATATTGCTTCCCTTTAAATCTTTGAATATAAACAGGGACACCATCCTCTAAAATTCGATAATCTATTTTATCTGGTTTTACTTGTTGGGTCATTTATGTAAGAATAAAAAAATAAATTATTTTAAAATTAATGTTAATTTTTTTAATGGTTTATTTTTTAAAAAAAAATTATTTTTTATTTCATTATGTATGGGCTGAGTGTAAATGTCTTACAATTTTGAAAATTTTTTAAATCTTGATTTATTCAAAAACGTAAGAATAAAAACTGTAAGAATCATACATTTTTTACTTCATATGTTAAAAAAATGATACAAAATTGCTCGATATTGTATGAATTCTTACGTTTACAAAAAAAGTCACAAAACCCATCATATCCTACTACTCATATATATATTAAACTAAAACAAACGAAATTTTATTCTCTGGCATTAGATTCATTATCACTATCTGTATATCAACTGAAAAACAAAGTAGTACAAATTTTACTAAAAAGTGACACACTTGTAGAAAAGTGACAGACCTGTAAAGACGATAGCAAAATAATCGTCACACCATTAAACAAATCGGTTTAAAATTTAAGGAAGGTTCGAAAAAGTGATAAAAGCAACCAAATGAAGAAAAAGACATGTTCGAACCCGCTCGCTTCGCTCGCGTGTTCTCACAATCTTGAAAAAGAACAACAAATTACGTTCGAAAACGCTTGCGGATTTTCATGATAAGATATTTTAAAAAGTTTTAATATTTTTTATTATTTCTACTAAATCGGCTTATTAATTATACTTATCTTTTTTTCTACTATAAGCTAATAAATGGCTGAATAAAACTTAATAGTTGACTAAATATATTTTTAAGAATAGATCTGACCAAATATGTCTCAATTGTTGACCAGTCTTATACTCAAAATATGACTTGTTTTCCATTCAAAATTGAATGTGTTAAAGTTTTTCGAAATTTCACTTCATTTCTCGATCAAGGAGTTAAGGTGGAAGACTACATTTTGCACCAAAAGATGTATTTAAGTTAGGTTAGCTCGGCAAACACCGAGCAAATTAAAATTAACGTACAATTTAACGTACATTTAAAAACTCTTGACACGCATGTGTCACCAAAAGCACAAAAATTAGCTCTGACTACAAGCAGATGATTATGAACTCACAGATATCACGGAAACTCATAATCATCCAACTACTGGTGTTATGAAAAATACAAACAAATATGACACTAATTCTTATTTTGATTGTTCATTTTTAACAACTTATCTACAGAATGGCGGTGATCCTTTAACAGCACAGGAGGAAATATATTCAGATCTGGATTTACCAGATAAAGAAGAAATAAGAAAATATTTTTGTCTCTCAGCAAGAAATTTTTCAAATCTTATCACAAAAGTGACTGAAAAACAACAGGCAAATGATTTTTTAAATCAAAATCAATTTTTCAGTACAATATTATATGTAGATAAATTCAAATTAGAACACAAAAAGAATCGGGCAGATTTTGATGTGGATAATTATGATGATCCAAAAAATTTAATTTATATATTTTGTGAGGAAGATATGAAAAACTTAATGGAAAAAGTGACAGATTATTTAATCGATGCCACGCATTCACTTTTAAAGTGCAGAATGTTTTATATATATATATATATCATTTCCAATTTGCTATTTTATCGTTTATCCAAATACTGGTGAAAATATTGCAAAATGTCTCACAATTTTATTTGACTGGGCAAAAATTGTTCCAAAACATTTTATGTCAGATTGTGCTTTGGAAATAGCAAAAGGTATTCAATTAGCTTATCCTGAAACTATTTTACATTGGTGCGCAGTACACGTAATGCGCGCTTTACGCAATAAATTGAATGAGTTTGTTTTGTCAAAAGACGATAAGGCAAAAATTGACAAAATTATGAACTGTTTAGCCTATGGAAGGAACACAAAATTAGAATGGGTCCAAAATAATTTCGACGAAATTTCAAAATTTTTGGAAAATAATCAGGAAGCAATTAATTATTTTCAAACACAGTGGTTTTCAAATCAAGAAAAATGGGTAGCGGCAAATCGGGATATTAAATATTCTTTAACAAAAAATATCTCCGAATCAATAAACAAAAAAGTTATATCGTTACTCATGAAAAAGAAAAGATGAGATTATCAAAACATTCCATTTAAATATAATTGAGAAAAAGAATTAATAAAAGCTTATTTATATTTATTAAAAAAATTATATTTGAAATTAAATTTTTTATCAAATGAGTTTAAGGAGATGTGAAGCTCCCTTTCGTAATGCTAGGGAGCTTCAGGGCTCCTGCAGCGAAGAAGGCTTCGCCGAATATGTAATCCACAAAAAAAATAATAGTCCAGTTTGCCTTGCGCCCAATCACGATGATCAGTCGTTGGTATTCCGAAATGAACGCAACCAAATTCAAATCGGAATATCTCGAATAGGCGCTCGGCGAAACTGGGCTATTATAAATTAATTTACCCTTTTGTTAAATTTTAAACGATTTTTCAAAAAAAAGTCACTTTTTAGTAAAAATTGGGGTTGCCCTGATCAACATACACCGCACAAATTTATTCAAAATAATTGCAAAAACCCCGGCCCATATTTTACTTCGTGCAATGCAAAATCAAAATGAACAAACAAATAAATAAAAATAAAAATAATTTCGTATATTTTTTATTCCGTAATTTTCAAAAAATTTACCACTGCGTGATTTCCACGGAATTATATCACGGGCTATGGCATGAGAAAGTTTAATTTTTTTTTCAAACTTCACATATCCAAAAATTGGCCAGCTTGGTAATTTGTGATGAAGGAAGTTTGCGCTTTTGGCAATTCCGGATAAAATTCATTTTATCATGAAGAAAAGTGTCAAAAAATTGAATAGTTGTAAATTTCATGATTGAATTTGATCTCTATTCATTTAGGTAACTAAATTCCTCTAATATGATCAAAATAACTATATTCTAAAACATTATTCAGGAGTTATTTGTGGATTTGGGATATCTACAGTTTTTTTGTTTTTGTTTTTGTTTTCATTTTCGATTTCATGTCGTAATATATTGAGTGCGTATGATGTCATAAAGCCAAGATCAATTGTAATTGTCGATTCTGTTCTTTCAATATCAGGATCAAGGTCTTGAAATATGGAAATATACTTTTGCACTGTTTCGTCTGATCTACAACGATATAAATACTGACAGAAGTTTGATAAAATTGTATCATCAAAATATGGTTCTTCTTCTTGTTCAACTGGCCTAAGCCTTGCGCATATTAAGTCTTGTGAATCTTTGACAATAAATTGGATCTTTGAAATTGGTGCATTTACAATAGATTCGTGAAGATGAGTTAATAATGTCTGAAAATCAAATGTAGGTTTAGTATTTTTCTTAATGTATGCTAATTGCTTCTTTTCGATCGCTTCTTCGAATATTTGACCCAATGTTGAAATCATTAAACCGATTTTTGTTGATTTTCCATAGAATCTACTTGATTCTGTGAATGACCTATTCATATCGTGTATAAATTCTAGAAAATTATGATAAATATTTGAAAGTATATTCTCTTTGATTTGGTCAAGTGTTAAAACGTGAGAATTTATCTTTGTATATTGCTCAATCTTTTCAATTACATATGGTCTAAGTGGTGATGCATTGATTTCATCAATACATTCTAAACATGCTGACTTCACCGAAATTTCCATTTCCAAAATAAAAAAGTTTACTTATGAAATCTTAAAGATCACAATGATATTTATTTAGCATTAAATTCGAAAGGGTATAAAATCACAAATAGAAAAAAAAATCATAAGAAGAAATTTATTCGACACGAAAGTAGCATTATAACGCATATCAATTAAATTGTAAGCTTTATGTGAGGGTACCTACAATATATAGATGACGAATTATTGCAAAAGTTCTTGAAATAATTTGTAGAGATGCTACTTCCAAACATTTGACTGTTTTTGTTCCCTGGAACAAGATGCACTGGTATTATTGAAGATTTTGATTTGTCTTTTTACTTGTTTCTTTTTAAGCGTCAATATTTCATATCAAAATAGTATTTGTTTTGCCTCTGTTCTTATAGTTTTTCTCGACCTGGCGATAGTATTTTGATTTCTCGATGTTTTCGATTTGATTTGTTTTTTACATTGGAGAAAATCTTGACGAATTGCAAAACCTGATGAATATTTAACTCTCTGATCAGCAAGAGCGACAAATCTATTAAGTTTGATGTTCAGAATTATGCGTTATTCTTTGGCTATTCCTATTTTAGGAGATATATTTTTGTTTTCCAATTGTCATACTTCAATTTTGAGAGTCATTCAATTCTAACCAGATTTTTGCATTCGCCTTCTTGCTCAGCTAAGACCTTAAGAGGAAAGGATCTATGAGCATATGCACCAGCATAGAATGACATATGAAGCGAATATATTTTCATTAAATCAAACATTATATCATCCTTGGAAATATGAATTTTTGATCCCATACAAAAAAAACATTTCTTTTTATACAACAAATCGAACATATGATTAAAAAAATTGTATATGAATTTTGACACAAATGTGACAATTCCCGAAAATTCAATCCATTGACAATGACGCATTTCGCTGGTGGTATGGAATAGAGGATGATCCAGATAGTCCCGTCCAAAACCCTCAAATTGATACACCTTATGAAATGGCCTTTATTTGGAACCGCGTTTGCCCTTTCGTTTTGGCTTCAATTGATTCATTAATCGAGGGTGATAGATATTGGAAAACGATTCATCGAGTATTCGAAACATATTTCAGTGAAGATGATATTCCAGATCCACTAGTTGATTTTCCAGCGTTTGTAATTTTCTTATTTCGGAACAAAAATTTTTTACATCTTAATAATTTCGATAATTGCAAAAGATATATCGATAAATTCCATACAGAAAACCTCCAAGAGTTCTTTTTATGTCAATTTGTATATGCAATTGCAGAACCTATCGATATTTTCAGGATTTTTTACATGTTTCATCAACTCAAGTATCCTTTATGGATTGAATTTCTCAAAACAAAAGGCGCTATCGAACGAGCAATCGATCTTTTCATTACTTTTTTGATAGAATTGAATGTTGATGAGGAACCATATGACTACCGTATCCATTTAGCATCATTTTTGACAGATCTAGTATGTGAGAATAACTATATACCCAATCTTGCAGAGCAAACAATAAAAAGTTTGTATGATAAATTAAACAAGATCATGAAACACTGTCCGCCCGATTCCGCTGTTACCATCTTCCGATGCATCGTCAGGATCAACGATATCTGGCTCGATAAAGCCACTTCAGAAGAAAAAACCGCCAGAATCAAGAGAATTATCGACAGCGCGATAGAACAAGAGATAATACGAGGCATGGCCCTGACATACGTTCAGAAATTTGCTGGCAAAATTATTCCTTACAGAAAAATTGTAAATACACTAACAAAAAGCAATCCAAGTGATATCTACCTTCTACAGACCATCTACAAGTGCGCAATAGATGGAGATGAGTATTCCAGGTACTACGCGTTGAAATTTTTCGCAAGATATATGACAATTCACAAATATCTTATGAGAACAGCTGCAAATCTCTTCTTTAGCATCATGGAAAGATTCGAGACCATTGAAGAAGAAATAAAATGGGTTCCTATCTTTATTAATATGATATTTGTTTATATTAAACTTGCAACAGACGCTAATAGGTACAAAGGACGTGTATTACTACTCTGTTCAATACTATCTAGTGATATCACTCAAAAAGTTCCTTGGTTGAAAAATCAAATTCTTGATTCAGCCAGTTCTTGTTGTAACAAGTATCCAACGTGTTCATTCTTATCGAAGTTCTTTCCTATACATGATACATCATCTCCTGGCTTCGAAAAAGCTCTAAATAAACTAACAAATCTGAAATTTTCCCTGAAATTCATTCCTTTCCGTCCAAACTCCCTTTTATTCATCGAAGGATTGAACATGCACAAGCCCAAGCTCAAAATATCAGAGCAGGAGATCAAAAGTATCACAGGTGAAGAATCATCTTTTGAATTACGACCACAATCAATGAAATTCGTCAGTATTGATTACGGACTGACGAAACAAGACCAGAAACACAATATAGAAGACTTAGAAGAGTTCATTTCGCAAACGCAAGACCAATTTAAACAAATCAGAGACACGATGATGTCAAAACATTATCCAGATCATAATAATTTCCATCCGAGTTTGAGATCAAAAATTATGTCAGTTAATATTGTTTTGAAAGAAAATGCCAAAAAAATTTATCATTACCAGAAATATGTGATTGATGAATTCATTGATATTGCAAGTGAGATTATTGATGTTTCTTCGAAGCACAGGTATTTAGTTGCCAACATCAAATCGATGACGAAAATCATGCAATCTTTGTTACTTAATTCTAATGAATATTTGACTTTGAAAAGAGAAAAAAATATAATTAGCAGATACGCCATAAATTTATCTTCTCAATCCAAAAAATATATAATGGAAAATCCGCAAACATCTGTATATAACTCATTCCAAACAGGACAACGTTCTGCTAACATAAAAATACATTATTTGGCACCAGGAGCTTTGGATGAAAATATTTCTGAATATGTCAGAAAAATTTGTTTAGAAAATGGTCAAAATTTGTCAGATTTTGTCAAAACACAAAACGTGACATCATTAGTTTCTGACACATATGCATTATCATTTGTTATTATTGAAGATGTTAATTTAGATAGAAATTCTGATTTGACAGTTCCGATTATTGTAAATTCATTATTTAGATACGCATTTGATAATGCTTATAATGATGAATCTATTCTTAATCGGTATAAAGAAGAGGATGGAAGGTTTTTGTCGATTTGTCCAAAAATTTTGAGTATTGATATAAATAACCTTAAAATTCGACCAGAAATCATCAGAAAAATTTCGGTTTTTAAGACAGTGAAAGGATTATTGGCATCATGTCATCATTCTTTGTTCCACACGATGAGTTATTCTAATCCTGTTGATATTTCTTTCGAATTGTACAAAGCAATCTGTCAATTACCGAATCTGGCGAATAATCCAACATTGACTAACGAAGAATCATCATGGTTCTTGTTGTTTTTGATTTGTAATGATCCTCCGCCAAATGTTTTCTCTATTTCCAAGTTTTTGAAGAAATTCGAACAAACTGTTACTTCTTTGGAACTTATTGTATCAATGAATATCTTTCATAGAAGTATTTCTCTAGCTTTTGAGAATTTTATATAAATTTAACTTTGTTATTTACATAAAGTAATCGTGTTTGTAATATAAATCTATTTGATTTTTTTAAGGATGCATCTATTTCCACCTAACTTTAAATCAAATTTCTGACAGTCGGCGTTAAGTGTTATTGGAAATTAAATTCATATAGGCGTAAGCGCACATTTAAAAAAGGTTACTTCTAATCAGCTGCATAGAGAATAGTGTAATTATCATTAGAAAAAAAATTGAAAACCTAGCTTTATGATCAATGAGTTCCTAATATATCGTTTTGCGAAAGAATGTCAGAAAGTCGTATGTGTATCCTTATAGCTTCGTCCATGACAAACGGTCTTCATATCTTATTTATTCTCTCATATGCAATTTTTGCACTATAAATATGAAAAAGTTCAAAAAGCTACAACTTGGGTGTTTTTTAATGCTCATATGAAGTCCTGAATAGCGGATTTTGATCAAAAAGAGATAATAAGACTCCATTGTCTGTCAAAGTTCCATAATAAGAAAAAGATCGGTGTTTTGTGCAATCCTTGGAGACATGCACAGAAAATGTCACCAATCTTTACACACATCCACCGATACCGGGATATCATTGCCCCGTATATATCAATGTTCCGCATTCAGGTTACCAATTCGGAATAATTTGGATAATTTTTTTTAATTGTATAAGCTTAATAGTTGAGTGGCTTAAATAAAAGAGTTATAATAATATCAAAATATAATAAAAATATTCAATTTACATTCTTTTATAAAATAATTGAAATTAGAAAGAAAAATTGGTAAGAGTGGTAGAAATAGCTGGCCATACATGATATTATTGGACTGTTAATACATTCAAAACCTTTAATAGGATTAATTCCGGAAAAGGCGCCGTTAAATTTGCGACAACAATAAACAACAATGTTGTTTGTTTGCATATGGTAGAAAAGAGAATTATAAACAGGTTTATTTGAATAATATCGTATTATTCTGAGAGATGTTGCAGCTTCAATTATGATATCTTTGCATTGCAAGCTACCATAAAATGTAATATTTTCCAAATTTGATGTAAAATGGAATGCACCCCAACCAATCTGACAATCTTGTGTGATTGTAACTGATTTTATAGGGATACCATCAAAAGCTTGTTTTTTTATGATTTTGACTGTTTGTGGTGTTGTATAGTGTTCAATAGCAGCGGTGACTTGATAAAGTGTGGAAAAATCCTTAGAATACAGATTGAATAACATATCATTTGCAAAATACGGATTATTTTCATCAACTACAATTTTTTCTAAGACAGAATTAGCCCCACATATTCAATCTCCAATTTCCTCGACATTTTTTCCAATCTTTAAAACTTTGATTCTCGTTTGGGCAAATGAAAAAGGTCCTAAATATTTCAAGGGATCTACTAGTGTTAATTCTTCCATAGTATGACCTCCTTGATCAAATGCTTTTGTTCCAATTTTCTGAAGGTTTCGAGGGAAAACAATATTTTCAAAGTGGTTATATCTCAAAAACGCAAATGGTGCAATCTCAAGAACTTCATATTTGACGCCGTTAATATTAACATTTGATTCAAGATTTAATACTCTGGAGTTAAATGAAGTTGGATCAATAGCATTACACTGAGTCTGGCCTTCAACGCCAACAATTGCAAATTTATTGGTGCTATCAATTGTGTATTTGACACCACCGATAACACGACTAATTGAGGATAAGCTTTGAAAAAAAAAATTGAGAAACTTTTCACATGATTATTGGCAACTTGTGTTATTTTGGGGTCAATCTGCAAAGTTTCTTCTAAGGCATAGGGAAAAGTAATATATTTTCGTGAGCCCATCATTAGTTTCGCTGAGCCCAAAAAAAATTCTTTTTGATTTTGCCTTTTCTAGGTTATTTTGAGCAATAAGAATTGAACTCCTATTAATGTTGGATTGATTTTTGCTAATTAAAATAAATAATAACTTATGCGATGTATTAATTTTTATAAAAAAAAGTGCTTGTCACAAGTCATTTGTGCTTTAATGTATCATATATGTTGTGATTTTTCAAAAATTATTAGAAAGAAAGCATTTCATTCTGGATAATTCTGTATAAAATTAGCCTTATTCTAGTCAATATTCTAACGTTGCAATTCAATATTTTTTATTATTCATAATAAACAAATAATGTATTTTGATAGATATTAGCAATTTCATCAGAATAAAAACGTTGCAGTTTTCGGTTTTTCTGAAGATAAAGAATTAATGTCGTCTTCTTGTCCGCATTTAGTTTATAGCGACATCTTCTCTAACGAGGCGAAATGTGTATCAGATGCAGTATACGCATTTGTTGCACCAGTTCCAATTGGTTTTATCGGCATGATTTGCGCATCCTGGGGACTTAATTTAATATTCTGGTTCATACCAATTAAAGTACATCCTACAGTTGGGCGTTTAATTGGTAGCATGGTACAAAACGTTTGCATTTCATTGTTAATATGGGGAGTAATCAACGAAATAGCAGGGAAGGAAATTCCATTTATGATAGCAATGCTTTTTGGAATTTTCTTTTTATAGCTTCCACATTTTTCATGGCAATTAAAATGAATAATAATTCTCTCCATACAAACAATATGAATATGAACCTAATCAAAAATCTTATGTTCAAAGGAAGTTGTCGAACCCCACCATCTCCTTACTGTAAAATCCTTCCAAAATCTTGCATTCTGAAAGAAAAGAAAGCAGAAAAGCTGGTGAAAAAAAATGCTGGATACCCACCAGTTATTTACCTGACAACATCAAAATACCATATATCCAATTATTTTTACTATGATGATATTCTCAAATATGGTTCATGGGAGAATCCTGAAGAAAAAGATATAGACATAGATCGCGGACTTACCATATATAAAATCAAGGTAGAAACAGAGATTTCGGAAGAATATAAAAATTCTTATAATATGGCTTTAGAAGAATACTTTAAGAAGATTCATGCAATAATTAATGCATCTTATAGGAAGTACCAAAGAGATCTACCTGAATTGAAAGATTATGAAATGAAAATGGAAACAGAGCTCTATCGGGTACCAAAATATGTTTCAATCTGTCATAAAAGTCTCTATGCCAAGTTCCTTAATTCATGTTTTGGCAGATTCCTTTATACAATTTTATTTTTATTCGGATTTTCCATAATCTTTGATGATATCTTCTTCATTATTGCCAAGTACGAAAAGATTAAAGTCAAAAGGAAAATTTTCCATGATGGATCATTAAAATGCCAACCTTACAGAGCAAATCCGCAATACTTTGATAAGGAATGCGATCCAAAAGCAATAAATTATTATTTTTCAAATGATAATAGCCCTGAATTCTATCAACTTCTTGATGAAGAATTGAAAAAGTGTGATTGCACGGGCTATTATGCATATTTCCCACCACCATCTATAGAATGGGAAAATCCAGAAGGGAAACTAATCAATGAACCTGGATATGAACCTCATGGAGATTTTGATCAGTTACAACCATAAGGATTTATACGCCACAAACAGCACCAATATAGTGTTATTCCATGTTAACAGTGATTACACCCTTTTCAAAGCTAAATTCAACCTCTTTGGAATCAAATTAAAGAAAATTGGCCAGAATACTGCGAATTTCACAAACTCAATACTATATATTATAATAAATTTATGTTTTTCAATTCAATTTTTAATTATTTTTTCTTAGATTTTGTCAATATCAGCTATTAACGTATAATTCCTAAGTATATCCATATAGCACATACATTTTGATTATTTTCATCTATAAGCATTGTTTAATTAAAGCAAATAAGAAAAAATGAATTTTCATTCCAAAGGATTATATAATATCTATAAAAATATTGAAGGTAGGAGTGGTGTATTTAAAAATTATATTAATAAGTCTTTAAAAAAATTATTTATTAATAAATAATATAAGATTAAAGTATTTGTATTGATGAAGTGTATGTTAACAATGTTTATTGGTCCTTTTCCTAAGCTTGTTGTTGTGATTGAGCTGGTTGAACTTGAGATAGTTTGTTCTTTAAATCAGCTTGTTCCTTCTCTAATTCTTCAATCTTCTTCTTAGCATCGTTCATGATCTTAATAGTTTCTTGTATTTTTCCATCTATTTCTGTCTGTTTCTCTGCATCTTGTGTTTCATCCTTTTCTTTGAAGAGATCCATCGCTATATTTTCGCATTGAGCTATAATTTGTTTACTATTATTAATTTCAGTTGTTAAATTACGTATCTTCTGTTGAGCAATTAACTGTGCACGTTCTTCTTCTTCCTTCTTTTGGGTCTTTTCAATCTCGGCTTTAACTTCACCTGCTACTTTTCTAACAAAATCCATATCAGCTGCATCAGCTAAATGGGATTCTGATTCGGCTGGATTTCTATGGTATTTAATCATAACAAATCTGTTGTTTTCGTATGCTTCTGGTGAATGAAAAGCCTTTGTTGCTTCTTCTACTGTTGAATAGCTAATTGTTGCGACCTTTTGATTGCACCAAATGCTCTTAATGTGTCCGTAATGCTTGAAATGTTTGAAAAGAAGTAAGATTTTATTCTTGTTTTCTGGGATATTGTATACAAAAAGTGTGTCACAAGGCTTGTCCTGTTTTGGTGGTGGCGCCATTTTTTAAAAAGCAGGGGGATAATTGAACGCAGCCCCTAAAATTCAATAAGTCAACAAAATTCAAAAAAAGACTTTGCTGTAAGATATGATCTCCACATGAAAGAAGTCTTATCATATGAACATCTCCAAGAATACTGAAAACCAAAAGATCGAGGTATAACTAGAAAAAAAAAATAGAGCTAGAAAAAAAATGTCCCAGGCCAGAATCGAACTGGCCTCTGATCCGTGTCAAGGATCTATTCTAACCAATATACTACTGGGACTTTACAATTTAATTGGAATATTTCTATTTATGATTTTAAATCTTACTGACATTTTATAACCTTAAATTTTCAAAAATGATGATTTGCTGAAATTTAGATTTAAAGATTATCATCTAACTATTTCAAAGATCAATGTTAATTTTTGCAATTGTTGATTTTTTACATTTACTCCAAAATCATGAAGATAATTCGAAATTAAAATTGAACTCGTTCTTTTGGCAGACGACTCTACCTGCAGCATATACATATTCAGAAAGTATATTATATGCCAGAAAATCTGTATGCTATAATTCAATATTTCAAATCGTAAAATTTTTTTAAACAAATTTTCTTGAAATTCTGCGCATAAATAAACAAGTTGTATTACTCCTCAAATCGCTAAGTTGATTTTATGCTATCAAAGGCCAAATCTTCCCGGGTTTAATATCAGTAGAGGAGCTTTTGGTTTTACTTATCCAGCAAACTCTACTACTTCAGTCTCATTGATTACTTCAATCATTCAAATACATTTTCAAAATTTATATTATTTGCAATCGAGAAAGGATATAGCGATGCACATACTAAGTAAAAAGCAGGAAATAAATAATTAAATTATAAATATTAATACAATAACATTTTTTATGAATTACAAAATTTTATCTCATCTTGTAAAGCTGAGAAGCGCTTTCTTCTCCATTACTCCATTCAAGTAGGAAGTCCTGATCTCTTGGATTCTTGATATTTGGCTCCATATAGAACTTTCCTGTGATTGGAGTGTCAGGATCAGCGTTTAAAGGATTCTGAAGGTAGAAAATGGTCTGAGCCCAATGTGTCTCCTTCTTGTATGGTGATGTTGATAAGGTTATTGTATTTTCTGGTCCTTCGAACTCAACATCAAACCATGTAATGAATGCGTGCAATAATTGGGCATCTGTAGGTATTAAAGTAAACTTCGATGTAATTGTAAGGTCTTGGACTGAACATTTGTTCAAATCTAAGTCAGCAAGCATGTATTCGTCGGTAATAATTCTTTCTGTTGGACATGTTTCGACGAGAGGCTCAAGTAAGGCCCATTTCTTGATCGGAGCGTAGGAGAATCCGTAAACATTGTCCCAGAAGTCTATTTTCTTAGCACGGTACTCTGCATCTTCAATTCCGCAAATGTAGATTTGAGCTTTGTTTGGGAACATTGTACCAGTTTCCTTAAGGAACCTATCGCGAGCACTGATGACAGAAGGAAGCATTGATTCGTATAATAAGCAATATCCCATCCATTCACTGATAATTACGTCTACCTTTTCTGGAAGGTCAATTTCTTCAATAGTACCTTGCATGATAGTAATTACATCTCCAAAGCCATTGATGTTGACGATTTCACGTGCATAGTCGACAATACTTGATTTCTCAACAGCATAGACTTTCTTTGCGCCAGCCTTTGCAGCAAACATGGATAGAATTCCTGTTCCGCATCCGACATCAAGTATGATTTTATCCTTGAAAAGACCTGGATTTGTTAAAATTGCATTCTTGTATGATAATGTACGAACTCTGTCCTTAAGCATATCTTCATGGATTCCAAAGTGTGCATATGAATCAAAATAGTAATCAGATGATTGCATTTGATCTGATTTCTTCTCCATTTTTCGAAAATCTAGAATTTGTCACTTTTACACAGCCAAGAGGGCAAAATTACAACCAACAAATCTTATTTATATTTCTAATATTAAGAGATAATGTACTTCATATTTATGGAGAAATTATGAAATTTTGAATTTCAAATTTTAAGAATGTCACTTTTTAAGTGTACGTTTATAAAAAATTCCTTTTGAACGCTCCTGATAGTTTTAGACCAAATTCCCACTACTTTGCTGGTGGGGGTCCATCAATAGTATCTTCTTTATTCAGGAAAAAGAATAATCCGATTAAAGCCGAAGAAAAACCAACACACACAAATATAACATTCGAAAGAACTGAAACAAACTCAACATTACCACCGTCATATTCTGAAATCCCACAAAATAATGCAAAACCTTCAATTTCTGCACAATTCACCATGTATCAGCCTCAGCAAACGAAAGCTAAAATTCAATTATCGGAACCAAAGACAATTATTGATTACCAGGACAATTTACCAAAAGAAAATCCAAAGACAAGAGATCTTTCACCAGGTACACTTGAAGCAATGCTTAATGCAGAATTGGATCACTTTATTAAAGTTGAATCCGAAATTGGACAAGTTGCAGAAATAGTGGGTAACGTTAAAGTTGCAGATCATGAGCAACAAGTAGCACAAGCTATAGTATATAATGAAGATGAGGATGATTCTAAAGAAATGGAGGAACTTGATGCATTAGATAATGAAATTGCTCGATTAGAAGAAATATTAGCCTACAAACTTCAATTAAAGAAACAGCAGGATGAAGAATATTATAGTTATGGGTATTATTCAGATTATTCTGATGATGGAAACTAAATTTTCAATATACGCTGAGCGCAAACAAGAGCTCCGAGAGATATTATTAACTCGATTGAGCATTTACACGAAATTTTTCTTTTGGATCTGCTATGCTCACATGCTTTTTCCTGATATCAGAATTTAATGAGCATACAAAGTATTTTTCTGGTATTCACGCAGAAATATGGAATCAAATTTATATGCATATTCATATATATTATCATACTTCAAGGTATTTCAGTGGGCTACCAATGATCTCTGAAAGTTAATTAATTGTCTATAAGCACCAGATGGCGTTTTGTTCCATGAATCTTTTCTTCTATATGAGCTTTCTCCAAATTGGTACTCTACCATATGTAGTTACATTTAATTTACATAAGTCAAATGTACATTTATAAATTATTGTATATTTAGATCTTAGGAATAAACATTTGATTTTTACATTTATATATCATAGATTCTACTTTATATCTAATAATTCTTGACCGACAATGTCATGTAAACTTCCTATATTTTTGGCGTTACTATACATCGATCTTTTTTTTTTCAGTATTCATGGGGAAAAAGGTGATTGATATCAAATTGAGGAAGAAATACACATGTCTATTAAAAAACTTTTCAAAATATAAAGGTTTTAGTTAAATATTAATTATGATAAGTGAGACTACCAGAAGGATTCACTGTTTGTTTGCATTCTTTGGTTCGGGAGCATTTTTGTTTTGTTCAGATGGCTTTGGTGTCCGTGAGGTGATAATATTTATTTTCAGTGCAGCAACTGCTTTATGATATTCATATTCCCTATTAAATTGGTCTTGAATGATTCTAAAATTATCCCAAAATATTTTACGAATTTTGAGAACTTCTTTTTTAAGGGTGCACACGAGAGGATAATGTAAACTTCAGAATTTAGAACCTTATTTTTAGGCATTATCTTGGCTACCTATTTAGGCTCGAAAAGCAAAAAATATCAAAAAATACAACTTGACTCCATTATGACCCTTTCATGGAGGTAGTTTTTATCCGCTAGTATTTTCCCTTTGAATCTCTTTACAATTCGAAATCAAATTCAAACCTCAGTAGAAGAAAGGAAGAATCGACTTACTACGGTTGTAATACGAATAAATACATATATTTAATTATTTTTATTTACATAATAATTGTTTGAAGCTCATATTCCAGCAAATTTTTAAATAAAAACATTAAAATGTTGAAAATGTTCATATATTTTAATAGGGTTTTGGCACTTTATTGAGGAATTACTACATACATAGTCGAACTGAACTTGATATTTTGAAATTTAAATTATTTATCAAAATTAAAATTTAACTTGAAATTTATAATTATTTAGTCATATTTTGCATAATTCTAAGTAGATTTTGTAAAAAATCAAGAAAGAAAAATTTTAACGTGCTTTATTTTTTCTTTTTTATAATAATACATATTATTATATAATTAACATATTCATAATGTTTCACCCTTTCAAAAATATAATCCTCCTCCTCTCAAATAAACGTACATACGGGTTGCCTCTTTTTTCAAAAAATTAAAATTTGAAATTTTGGGCTCAAATATTAGAGATTTTTTCAACCTTCAACAATATATGTTGTCTATATCAGACCTCCTTTCTTTTTGATACTTAACATTGTTCCTAAATCTTAGCCGTTAAGGCTGTTCTGAAAATATTTTTTTTTTCGAAAAAATTCGAAAAAAATTCTTAAAATTCAAAAATCCCTTAATTCCTGAGGATTTTGGAAATAAGTTTTTACATGAACATGTGTATATTATAGATCCGTATTTTTCCCAAGTGAGCGGGGTATCTCCAATCCCAGCCCTATCGTCCTCCCAGTGTCAGTTTTCAATATAAAATCCAAATTTTTTTTGAAAATAAAAATTTCGAGAAATTTTTCTGATTTTTTTTCTTTGATTTCAATAATTCAAAATAAATTTGGGAGTAAAAAGACACTATTTAATGAAATTCATATGAGTGAATGTGGATAAATACTCTAAAAACATACAATTTATCTATTTTTTCTTTATATTATCAACTAATTAGTGATAATTTTTTTTGAATCAGATTTTTTTTCATTAAAAACATAATATATAACACAACAATGATGCACACATACGTATCTACACATCAAAATATAAAGCTTGTTTTGGTCTGGGCATCCCAACCCAAAATTCTTTAAAAATTGAATAAAATTGAATACTTGGGGCTGGGATGCCCATCCCAAAACCGAATTGAATTTTTTGAATTAAAGAATATATTTATGTATTTATAATATACATGTGATGTCTATAAAAAATACTAAATTCTAAAAAAAATTCAATTTATTCAAAACGTATACTAAGTGATCACTTCATTAGTAGGATCAGCAATCCTACTAAATGGTGAGAACGCCACTAACTAAAAAAGGAGTCCTTGGAGCTCTTGATCTCTTGTCAGTAGAGTTCATAATGAGGCATGGCATCTACTGATTAGAGATCAGAGCAATCCTACCTTACCTTCAGGAGCTACAAAGCTCCTAATCGTTACGAGAGGGAGTCTTGGAGCTCCTGAAGCTCATCAGCAGAGGCTATTTACCATTTGGGCCTCTTCTGATGAAAGATGCGAAACACGTCTACGAACCAGGAGCTTCAAAGCTTCTAATCCTTACTAAAGGGAGCTTTGGAGCTCCTGAGTCTCCATCAACAGAGTCCCAGATGGTAAATGTCCTTTGCTGATGAAAGATGCGAAACACATCTACGAACCAGGAGCTCCAAAGCTCCTAATCCTTACGAAAGGGAGCTTTGGAGCTCCTGAAACTCCTTTTACTATAAAATAGGACAGTTTTCTTCTGAGGTTCTCATCAAATCTAAGACTTCAGAAGAAAGCTGTCCTATCAATGTATACTTACACTCTCATGGACTACAAGTGTACAATTTTAAAGCAGAGATTATCCGAGGCCTCTCATCAAATGAGGGACCTCGGATAATCTCTACCTTAAGTAGTCAAATAACTTTTCTCACTATTTAGGAACAAAAGAACAAGAGTTGGAGTACTTTAAGGCAAGATTCTTCCGAAATCTCTCATCGAATGAGAGACTTCGGAAGGACCTTGCCAAATCCTTGAACGCCAATATCCTTGGAACTGAGCTAGAACCAGGGAGAAGTAGCATACTATAGAGCACGATGGTAATCTCGGAAATACTTATATCGCCCCAAGCACAATATTTAAGAAGTCTAACTCATATATACAAGAAGTCAGGCTGAATAGATATTGTGCATATGGTTTGCAGAACTCTCATGATATTTAAAATTCATGTTATCCCAAAAAAGGTGACACTTTGGGTGTATCGTCCATCCCAGGGATGCAAAAATCACATCACCTTGGATCTATAGTGTATATTATATGAAGTATATTGATAAGGTAAAAATCAAATTTTATTGCATATTCATCGAGAAAATAAACTAACGAATCCCTCAAAATTGAGAGGGTAATCCTCCTCCTCTCAAATAAACGTACATACGGGTGCACCCTTATAGTCGTTCATTTCATCTTTATATTCATCAAAAGATGCTTGAAGGCTGCTAACCTTCTTATATACGAAAAAAAGAGATCTGACATTGTGTCAGATCTCAGTAAAAGTGACATTTACATGTCAAAAAAATAGAATGAGTTTAAGTAATTAAAATTGAGGGTGAGAGTAGTATTGTATGAAATAATATCTCTCACCCTCCAATTCATCCTATGGCGCCGAAAAAATTTTGGTGAAATGCGACCACATTTCACCAAAAATTTCTCGGCGCCATATAGAGAACTAGAGCCTGTGAGGTACTGATACTATCCATGTACCTCGCAGGCTCTAGTTCCAAGCCAAAATGGCTAAAAATTGCCCGCAATTGTTCACATTGCGGGCAATTTTTAGCCATTTTGGCTGGGAATTGGAGGGTGAGAGTAGTATTGTATGAAATAATATCTCTCACCCTCCAATTCATCCTATGGCGCCGAAAAAATTTTGGTGAAATGCGACCACATTTCACCAAAATTTCTCGGCGCCATATAGAGAACTAGAGCCTGTGAGGTACTGATACTATCCATGTACCTCGCAGGCTCTAGTTCCAAGCCAAAATGGCTAAAAATTGCCCGCAATTGTTCACATTCCCATCTTTTGTTGGTAAGACGAAGAATATGAAATAAATTATGAAGAAGATAATGATGAATAAAATATCACTTTTTATATTTTTGACACGTAAAGTTGTCACTTTTCTGTCAAACTGTTTTTATCGTTTTCGTATATAACAACCTTACCATCAATGGTATCGACTTTATTGTTTATAGTCTGAATATCAATAGACTTGTTTTCAGATTCGGTTTCCATTAAAGCTTTTCTCCAATAATAAAATTGAATAGTTCAGAAATGGAAACCAAAAGAATGAAATAGATATTAAATATATTTGAAAATTGTCGAGGAATTGAGATATAAGTAGAATTTAGTGTGAAAAAATGTTGTAAAATTGAACACCCTGATCGAGCAAGTTTGATGTCTCCCTCCAGGCAAATCTCTAGCCAAAATTTTTGGACCGTGTAAATACTGTTAGTCACTATATACAGGGACCAAAAATACCAAAACAAATTATGTAAATAAAAATTTAAACTTTATTGTAAAAAAATGAACTCATAAACTGTGATTCTCTTGAGAAAGAAAACCAATTATTAAAAACTGAGCTTATTTCTTGTTAAGCTTCAATCCGCAAAGTTCTCTGATGCGAGGAGCGGACATTGGGAAGTCGTACTGGAACTCCTGAGAAGCGCCGTTGTCCTTGCGTGCAGCGCGGATAGCATCGATGATGGCGAATGGAACAGAGTGTGAGAGCAAGAACGGTGGCTCACCGATGGCCTTTGATGAGAAGATACCGACAGAGTTGGAGGAATCCTTGAGGAATCCGATGTTGAACTCGTGTGGTAAGTCGTTGAAGCCTGGGACCTTGTAGTAGCCTGGGCCGTTTGTGTGGACCTTGCCTGGCTTGATCCATCTGTTCTCTTCGAAGTTGCCCTTCATGACTTCTTCTGTTGTGAGCCATCCGACACCTTGGATGTAGCCACCTTCCAACTGGCCCATATCGATACCCTTGTTCATGGACTCGCCTGTGTCGAACAAGACATCGGATCTGATGATCTGGTGGTCACCTGTCAAGCAGTCGATTTCGACGAGAGCAGCGGAAGCACCGTAAGTGTAGTACTGGAATGGCTGGCCGATGCCTGTGTTCCAGTCATAGTAGACATCCTTCATGGAGTAGTAGCCGTGAGCAGAAAGATCTGTTCTGTTGAGGTAGGCGTCCATGACGACATCTTTCCACTTCTTGTTCTTGTCTGTTCTGAATCTTCTCAATCTGGCAGCGAGCTGGATGCAAGCATCGTAGACAGCGTGGCCGTTGAGATCTGATCCGGATGAGGCAGCTGTTGGAGATGTGTTAGCGCACTTGTCTGTGGATGTCTCATCGATTCTGACTAAATCGACTGGGATATCTAAGACGGAAGCGGCGATCTGGCACATCTTTGTGTGTAAGCCTTGACCCATTTCTGTGCCACCGTGGGAAATGAGGACAGAGCCGTCCTTGTAGATGTGGACGAGGCAATTGCCCTGGTTGAGTGGAGAGAATGTGAAGGCGATACCGAACTTGAGTGGTGTCATGGCAACACCGCGCTTTCTGTACTTGTGTTCAGCGTTGAACTTGTCGCATTCCTCTCTCATCTTCTTGAGGTTGAACTTCTGGTCGACTTCCTTCCAGCATCTCTCGACGTTGCAGTTCTTGAGAGGAACGTGGAAGTGTGTCATCTGGCCTTCCTGATAAAGGTTCTTCCATCTGACAGCTTCGACTGGCATCTTGAGCTCTCTAGCGACGTGCTCAACGACTGTTTCCATGGAGATCATGCCCTGTGGACCACCGAAGCCACGGAAAGCTGTGCCTGTGATTGTGTTTGTCTTGCAGAGGTGGGAGCGTGTTCTGAGGTTTGGAATGTAGTATGATGAGTCGGAGTGGAACAAAGCACGATCTGTGACAGCGATGGAAAGATCTAATGACCAGCCGCAGTCGAAGAAGATATCTAACTCAACAGCCTGGATTGTGCCATCGTTGTTGAAGCCAACCTTGTACTTGGTCTCGCATGGATGGCGCTGGCCGATTGTAGCCATATCGATCTGTCTGTCGAGAGAAAGTCTGACTGGTCTCTTGACCTTGAGAGCTGCAACAGAAACAGCGTTTGTAAGTGTGGAAGCACGTGTTTCCTTGCCACCGAAGCCACCACCCATTCTCTTGACGTGGTAGTCGACCTTGTTAGCTGGGATGTTGCAGACTCTGGCAATTTCGAGCTGGCCGAATGTTGGGTTCTGGGATGAAGATGTGATCTTGATCTTGTCATCTTCAAGTGGTTCGGCTAAAGCGCAGTTTGTCTCGAGGTAGAAGTGGCTCTGGCCGTTGATGGAAAGCTTGCCTTCGACAACGTGCTGGGCCTTCTTCATGGCTGTCTCTGTGTCACCGCGGACAATCTGGTGGTGGACATCGAAGAAGGAGTTCTCTTCTACAGCTTGCTTGATTGAAAGAACTGGTCTAAGCTCTTCGTACTCAATCTTGACGAGCTTAGCAGCTTCCCAGGCGTGCTCGTGTGTATCAGCGAGAATCATAGCGATTGGCTGGCCGATGAATCTGACTTCATCCTCAGCAAAGACTGGTTCATCTTTCCAGACATCACCGACTGAGTTGAGGCCCTTGACATCCTTGTATGTGACAACATCAACAACACCTGGTGCCTTGAGAGCTGGTCCGTAGTCGATTGATTTGATCTTGCCGTGTGGAATTGATGACATGACGTAGCCACCGTGTAAGCAGCCATTTGGATCTGGGATATCATCGACGTAGACAGCTTCACCTGTTGTCTGCTGCTGAGCAGATCTGTGGTGGAGTGGATTGCCGATGCCCTTGAGCTCTGGCTTGAGGACTTCGACGTTATCTGGCTGGCAGTTCATGTTTGTGAACTTTGGAACTGGTCTCTCGATAAGATCGACAGCTGTTGGGTCGTACTTTCTGCCCATCTCCTTAAGTGTCTGCTGGTAGAACTTGAAGAGGAAGGACTCAGCAAGGTCGCGGCGGAATGGAACGAAGCCACCTGGTGCGTAGTCATCGAGTGGTAAGTCCTTGTGGATGTATTGGTATGCAGCCTGAATTGTGGAGTCGTCGAACTTCTTGCCCTTGAGGAAGTTTTCTGTCTGGTAAGCGCGCTGTGGGAAGGCAGCCATGCCAGAGTAGGCGATCTTGATGTCTTCGATAACATCATCAGCACCAAGAGTGACCTTCATGGAAGCAGAAACGATGCAGATATCATCGTCACGGCGGTGAGCTTGCTTGAACTGGCCGACGTACTCGTTCTTCTTCATGAGTGAGATTTCGAAGCGTGTGATGACATCTGATGGATCAAGCTTTGTCTTTCTGTAAGCTGTGAAGAACTTCTCAATTGTGACGTCCTCATCGATACCCTTCTTGGCGTTCTTGACGTGGTAAATTGCATCTGTAGCAAGAAGGAAGTTGGAAAGATCAGTAACAGCACCACCGTGGGCAAGGTTGCCTGTAACTGTGGCTGTGTTACGGATTTGTGTAGAAGCGAAGTAGCGTAGACGCTCATGAAGCTGCTTAAGAAGGCGCTTCTTCTCAGCTGGGAGGTCTTCCTTAAGCTTGTGCTCGCAGAACATCATGATGTCCTGAAGGCATGTGGAGGCGCCAAATGTAAGCTTGTCGTCTTCAAGATTAAGGGTGATAAGTTCTGGTAAGTGAGCAGATGAGATGAAAACAGCCTCTTGTGGTACGTTCTGGCGAACTTCGATACCAACTTCTGAGGAACCAGCGACGATCTTGGCTGCTGGATACTCAGCTTTGAGTTGAACTAACTGTTCAACTGTAGCTGGGATGAAGAACTTGACGTTGCCGTAGTTGATGAGGACTGGCTCATCAATTGGCTTCTTGGCGTAGTCTGGGACGAATGGATCCTGATGTTGTTTGATCTTTGTTGGCTCTGGTGAAACAAGGATGTCATCGGATGGAGCAACATCTGAGAATTCACGGAAAGCATCAGCAATTGAACGATAACCTGTGCAACGGCAAAGGTTTCCATCAAATTGTTCTTCGATTTCATGAACCTTTGGATGTGGGTTGTCGAGGAGCATGGCGTAACCATTCATAACAAAACCTGGTGTGCAATAGCCGCATTGTGTGCCGTGGTGCTTGACAATAGCAGCTTGAACTGGATGTAAACCTTCACGAAGGTTACCAAGAGCTTCAACTGTTGTCAATGAGCAGTGGTGAAGCTGGGCAACTGGTGTAAGGCAAGAGTTGACTGGACGATGCTTTACAGTTCCTGTAATTGGATCATATGAGGAAATAACAACTGTGCAAGCGCCGCAGCCACCTTCACCGCAACTGATTTTTGTACCAAAAAGCTTGACCTTATCGGATCTAAGCCAATCGGCAACGGACATGGTTGGGTTGAACTCGCCTTCTTTGAGGACAACTTGCTTGCCATTAACAAAGAAGTCTATGCTATGCGCATAAGCCACATTCGATTGTGCTCTTTGAGTTAAGTTTCCAATGGAATGCAACATTATTTGAACTGATGAAAAATTGAGTAGTCAATTCAATTTTTTTGATAGAGCATATTTAATTTAAGATGAACGTTTCAATAGTTTACGTCGATGGTCAAATTATATTTCTCCTATAGAATTAAATTTTCATACATACAATTTGACAAGTTTTGTAAAGGGAAAAACGATGATTTTTAGCCATGATTACTCAACATTATGTGTAGATTTATTTTAATCAAATATTTTTTTGAATATTGTTTTGATGATTTTAGGAATTTAAATTCCGACATTAAAACGTTCAAGCTATATCTTCTAATAACTTGCATAGTTTCAAATTGAATAATCATTCAAATTCTTGATGCAAAATATTATGAAACATTTTTTATTTTACTAATATATATCAAATATAAATAGATATTGCATCTTTGGTCGATTTTCAAAAATTGAAAGAGAAATGATTTTGAAATGATTTTGTTAATTATTGATTTGTTTTGGGAATTCTTATATATTTTATGACATTAAATGATTTTCATTTGTATTGGTAGTTAAAACTATAAAAACGGTTTGTCAGTATTGGTTCGATATTTCAGAATAATGTTTTAAATGTGAAGTGATGCAAAATTGGTCGTACGCATAGAAACGTATATATGCAAATGTGATTTTATATAAAAACACTAATTAATTGGTTGACATTTTTCAAAGGTTTACTTTGCATAAAAAATCTTAAGTTGGTTAGAGTAGTTAGACAGATTTTTTTTATTTGATAGCCCATAATATGGTTTTCTATGTTGATACCAAATGTGGGCTTCGGGGAAAATATGTAATCGAGTGAGTAAAACTATAACTCCGTCTCTTTCAAAAAATTCAAAGAGCGTTACAACACGAAAATTATCAAAGTTGGTAATTTTGATATGCAAAAGCAAAAATTTCATGTGGCTTAGTAAATGACCAATTACCTTTCATTTTTAGGCATATGAGTTGATTAAGGTTGGGTTGAAAAATGGGGGCTTCAAAAAAACTCGTACATGCCTCAAAAATTGAGAGGAATGACAGATTTTCAACGATAGGTTGTGTAAAGTGAACGATAGGTTTTGTAAAGTGAACGATAGAATGACATATTTTTGACGATAGGATTGAGAAAGTCTATTGAAAAGTATTCAATTTTTGAGGCATGTACGAGTTTTCAACCCGACCTTATACGTCAATGAACTTGTACTTTTAAAAAGTTTCATTAAGGTTCATTTTGTATAATTGCTTGCATCTGAGACATATTGTCTGTGCAAGCATCTCTAAATGAAGGAAACTATGCAATCATAATTTGATTGCACGGCTTTGACCAGCACCATGTAAGTCATATTCCCTGTATCATAGGTGCATTTTCTGGGCAAACACCTCTGGATTAAGGAAGCTTCGCAATCAAATAGAAAAAAAAAACATTGTTTTACAATCTCCAATATTAACTAAACTAGTTCAAAAAGTTTAATATATGTGATAACTCGATAGTAATGTGATCATTTGCATACTATATATTTCATTTTAGCTTTTTGAACCAAATATTTATCAATTTTTGCTCTTGATTTTTATACCAAAATGCAAACATTCTCATTTAAATCAATTATAAATCATCTTTATAATTTCAAAAAAAAATAGCTTTCATTTTTTCCTATGAATTTTGTATTTTTGTTCAAGATTTTTATTTTTTTCAATTTTTTTTTAAATCCCTTCAAGAATTTGAGCAGAAATAAATGTATTAACATAATCCACTAGATTGTATTACTTGGATTTTATTATTTTGAAATCATACACATATATTTTTGTTTCAATTCTAATTCGTATCTTATAAATATAACTATTTCTAATAGAATATTGTGCCAAAATACGTTCTTCATGTTGCATGTTTCAATGATGGGCGACAATACTATGAGGATAATCAAAATTCATCTCAATCGTTTCTTCAAAGATATGAATAGTGATGTTTTTCACTGTTGTGAATACACATCAAACTACATAAACTCTCACTAAGGTGTGTTGTCCCAAAACATTCATGGTATCTAATGACACTAAAAGAATATTTTCTAAAAAGCTATGTAATATTCAAAATTTAAACAGTAAATACATTTTATATCTCAAAGACATATATTTACTGAGCAGGACATTGAATATAATTTTTAATAATAATAACTTTCATGCAATAGTTGGCACATCAAATATACATCCACAATATAGTAAATATCCATTGCCAAAATTAAAAATTATTGGTAAAATTTAAAAATACTGACTTAATATGAGGTATTTTAAACAGCTCTAAGTGATTATCTATTGAAATCCAGCTTTAATGATTATCAGATAAGTATTTTAAAGATCAAGATAAATATATGTTATTGTTTGTTTTTCACATTTTGGAGAAAAAACCCAAAGTTAATTCGAAATTAAAATATAACTCATTCTTTTGACAAAGGACTCTTGCAATCATATAGGCATATTCAAAAAGTAAATTATGTGCCAGAAAATCAGTATGTTACAATCCAAAATTTCAAATCTCAAAAACTGTTAATCAAATCTCCTTGAAATGTCGCACGAATATAAGCACATCTTATATTTGTCCATACTATCTTGCATCTTAACCACATCGAAATCGGGCTGTTCTACCATGATTTCTTATGTGTTCAATCAAAATTTAGAAGATTCAGTCAAAAATAATCGGACAAGACGATAAAACGGAATCAAATTTCTAGAAATGCTGTTTTCCTTTTTTTCAAGGCTAGCGCATTCAATAGATGGAAACCTAACTGGACCATCCGTTTCGAAATTCAATTTTACAAAGATTACATATAAAAACAGCACAGTTTTCACTTCTGGAAATATTAATATCGGAAAATGTAATCCAATATCAGAAACTCTTGGACCAAATGGTACTTGCATCTGTAACCAAAATTATTTCCATGATGAGCCAATGTCAGAACGTGGCTGTTGGATTTGTCATCCACATTGCTCTGCAAACATGATTTGCGATTATCCTGGAGTTTGCAAATGCAAAAAAGGATTTTATTTCATTGGAATTTTGCAAGGCTGTGCACGTGCTATCCCTTATGTTGAAAGTTATTTCCCTCCATCTGGTCCAATTTCAACAAGTATTAACATTTCGCTTAAATCTTTGGCTAAGTTTACATTATCCGATATATCTTGCAAGTTTAACAATACAATTTCGCCCGGAATTGTATTGACCCAGAATCTTGTTCAATGCAAAGTTCCAAAGTTTAAGATTACTTCTAAGAAAGAATTAGTACAAATATATCTTTCTTACGACAACGCTACATGGTCAAAACAAGATTTTCAATTCCAGATCATAAGTACACACAAAGAAATTAATCTCACAGCATTCTACATAATTGCAGCTGTAATTATTATTGTTGCTGCATTTATTTCAATGAAATATTTCAATTTTCCAAAATTTGGTGGAAACAAGGGATCTGGTGATGACCAGCCATTGTTGCATTCAAATGAAAACTACTAATATATTATTTTTTGTTTTTATTATAATGTTGTCGGTTATAACAATAAAAAAAATTTATTTATAAGATAATTCCTAAAATTTTCTTAAAGGATCCTTCTTATATTATAGAAGGAAACCTTTTATATATATGCAGAATTGGAAAAATGCATGAAAGGTTTACATCGAAAGTAAAATACTTGATTAAGTTTCTTAGGAAACGAGGCCAGTATGCAACTAAACTTTTAGTTGAACAATGTCCCCTATTTACCTAGAAATGAGGTTATATTAGCATAAACTCTTTCGGAAACTTCTTAAAGGATACCTGAAAAAGGCCTCTGTTACTATTCCTCTATAAACTATAATTAATGAGGGGGTTGAGTATACTAACACCCTCTATTTTTCGAAAAATTTTTTCTTATGTTCAAACTATAAATAATATTTTTGTTTAAAGTCCTAACTTTTATAAGCATATCAATAAAAATATCAAAACTATTAAAAGAATTAATTAGAATTAAATCAATTCCTTTTCGCCGAGGATTGGCTCGTTAAGAGTGGTAGATTGATCGTCCTTTCTCTTCTTAACTGAGAGAATAACAACCACGAAAATAATTGCAATGATTATGACTGCTCCAACAGCGATTAATGAGATATACATTGTCTGGTGCTTTGCCCATCCGCTCTTCTGGTCATCTGGTTTAGGAGTCATTGTAGCATCTGGAGTTTGTGCGTTTGCAGATGGAGAAGGTGTATCTATTATTTTAGTTGTCGTTGTTGTTGTTGCTGTCTCTGTTGGTGCTGGTGTGTCTGGTTTTGGAGGTTCTTGTGTTGGATTTGGCGTTTTTGGCTGTCTTGTTTTAGTTGCAGGCCATGTTGGTGATTCTGTTGGCCATTTCTTTTTAGGTGGTGCTGTTTTATCCCAAGATGGTGATGGAGTCCATCTCCATGGAGTTGGCGTATCACCCCAATCCTGGGCAGCACCAGCAAATGTTGTTAAAAACAAAGCAATCATTGCTGATACTGAAAACCGTGAAAAAGTGACATCCATTTTTCAAATATCCTGTATATTCGAAAATATATATGGAAATTTAGTGTTGTTTTATTTTTCGAATTTGTCAAATCGAAATCTCAAATGTCAAAATGTCAAAAGAAATGTGACAAGATAAGCTAGGATAATAAAAATCAGAATAAATTTGAAATATTGAAATAACATGAAACAAAGAATTAATATCACTCATTTACAACATGCTTCAAAATTGATCAGATTTGTGGAATAATACTGGCGTGCTGCACCCATAAATGCTCATGCCATTCTAATGATATATCTTTAACTGAGGTTTGTTAGTGATGATTCTGTTTCAAACAATTGAAAGATCTCAATGATATAAAAGGATTTTTTTATCCATAGAACAAAACGATAAAGATCTCATAGAGATTAAAAGGAAAATAACAGTTATATTGATATTTTCTAACATTTGAAAAACATAAATAGCGATGCAATGAAGAAGAAACTTCAGTATTGATTCATTCATTATCTGTATCCATAAGATAAATGATAATTTGAAAGTCAAAAATAAGTACTAATCGAAGTTGTTCGTAGAGTTCGGCTGCAGAATTATGCGTATCATTGATTTCGCTGATTCATTTCGCTCTTGATTCATCAGTTATTGTTCCAATCGATTGCGATGATTTTTTCTCCTTCAACAGATTTGAAATTCAAAGTCCTTTCGACATTGTAGTAGTTTTCCTGTTGGCTCAATGAATTCCCCTTGATCACCAGGAACTGGTTTGTTTTCGTCTGTTTCTTGTTTATATTCTTCGGGTCTATCTGGAATTTCTTTGGTTTCTTTTGTTCCATCTTCATCTATTTGTCCTCCTTCGTCTTCTTCTAAGATCTCATTCTGTACAATTTCAAGTTGTTTCTCGATATCTTCCATTTACTTTTCTTGTATTTTCTCTTCGTCTTTCGTTTCTTCTCCCTTTTCGTTTGCTTTGTATTCTCCTTTTCCACATCCTTCGATATCTTCTTGTTCATTGTTGTCTTATTCTTCAGCATTTTCCTTCGAACAAATCAGGTTCTTATTTGATGTCAGGAGGTCTTTCTTCAACAATTTTCATGTCGGCTTCTTCTCCTTCTGGATTTCATATAAACATTCTGTCATCCTCGCTTGGAATTTCCATCTTCTCTGGCTCTTCATCCAATTGAGCTGTGTCAGATTCGAATCGCCTTCTTGTTCGCTTTTAAATTTCATCACTTGAGTTGTCACCTAAACCAACTCCATCTTGGCCTCCTTTTTGTTGTGGTTTGTCGTTTTTGTTGTTTTCATCTGATTCACCAATCCCATCTAACATTGCGATCAAAATTTGTTTCGTTATTAAAACAACGAATCTGCAGGGTCCTAAGTGTGCACCAAGCATTTATCAGCAAATTGTTGCTGCGACTGCTTGAATCTATCGTAAGACTGTAACAAAGAAATTGATCGGTCAATGAACTGGAGAATTGAGATATGGACGTAATTGTTTTCAAGAATTCTTTGAATTGATTTAAGACTTTGAAATTGAATGCTTGGCAAATCCATATCCTGCACATCGAAATGCATTTGCAGAAAAATATTGTGGCAGTTCTTTCAAGTCATATTCAACAATTTTTATTAAAAAAAAATATCGAAAATTGTCAGAAAGTCAAACAGTTCAATAGAAAAGTGTAAGATATAGTCTACCCTCAATGCAGGAGAATTGATCGATCAAAATATAATGGAAAATTAAAAAAAAAGTATTAATTATCGAAATCTTAAGATATATATATAATCATGATTTATTTCATTGTCTGAACGAGCCATTTAAGTCCGTCGTCAAGACCGTCTCCCTTAATGGCTGAGCAACCTTGAATTTGCCACTGACGGTCGCGGATGTTGTGAAGTTCAAGAGAAATTGTGATCTGATCTGGTGGAAGAGCTGATGCAAGATCTTGCTTGTTTGCAAAGATAAGAACTGGAACACCTTTAAGGTTCTCGTTTGAAAGAAGTGATGTAAGCTCTGTGCCTGTCTCCTCAAGACGAGCTTCGTCGCAGGAGTCAACAACCCAGACAAGAGCATCACTGTTCTCGTAGTAGTTATCCCAGTACTGACGGATGGCTTTCTGACCACCAATGTCCCAAACATTGAATTTGAAGCCTTCGGATTGAATCGTTTTGACGTTGAAACCGCGTGTTGGTGATGTTGACGTTGGATCTTCGTTGCAAAGATTGCGGAGGATGGTTGTCTTGCCTGCATTGTCAAGACCAAGAAGAAGAATACGGCTCTCGTTTGCAGAGCGGCGCATCTGCTGAAGAAGGCGAAGAAGACCCATTCTGTTGAAAAATAAATAACGCACAAACAGACCTTTTCAATTGTAATGAAGATAGAGAAGAGATTTTACTTACTGATTTGCTGATTTACAAATTGCTATACCACTTTAAAGAATTTTTCTCTAAAGAACATTCATCAATTGCTTTTTCTAAAATCGACGATTCTTCTTTCTTTATCTTTGACTTATGAAAGATTCTTCATCAAAACAAAATAGACAATAGAATCTATCACATCATGAACAAACACAATAAAACAATATTCTTTCATTTCCTTAAATATGCATATAAATTTGTGCAATATATGACCAAAGCATACAAAATTCTTATATATCACTAAATGCAACTAATTTTTGTTTTTTTCCAGCTCTCATAGTAGTAGATGAGTGCGGGTTGTGTGACTTTTTTTGTTACATCTATATATAGACGATGCATTAAAATATATTTATTTATAAATCATTAAATTACAATTTTAAAATAATTTAAATATTTTTTTTATTTTATCTTTTATAAAAAGAACTATATATAGATGATGTCAGATATTCCGCGATTAATTAAACATTGTTTAAATCCTGAATGGGTTAAACTTCAATTTAAAAATGAAGATTGTGAATTATTAAATGAATATGAAAGCCAAAATAAGCTAATGAGGTATAAATATAATGATAAAGAATATTTAATTTCATGGAATCAATGGAGTCATAATCAAAGACCTCATAAACGAGAAGAAGAAATTGAAAATAATGAAATGGAAATCATTGATGACATTAAAGAGGATGGAATTCCTAAATTTTGTAGAAAAACCTTTAGAACTAAGTTAGGAGCATATAAACGTAGAGTATTAAATCCTGAATATCTTAAACATCAATTTAAAAAGGAAGACTGTGAATTATTAAACGCTAATGAATATGAAAATGCTAAATCAAAACTGAGATATAAATATATTGGAAGTGATGAAAGGTGTAAAGATAAAGATAAAGTTTATACAGTTTCATATAATAACTGGCACACGTTAGGGATAAGAAAACATTTAGGAGATTATGGAAAGTTCTGAATTCTTCAAATCTAGTATGTATGAGAGAGTAAAAGAAATCAGATATAATTATCATTCATGAATGAAAAATAAACTACCATAATGAAATAAAAAAAATAAAAAAATAAACTTTAAAAATTCATGTCTTACATTTTTTGAATAATTTATTTTTTTAATTCGTATGAAAATGAGTGTCAAGACTAACGACGTTAAAAAATTGGGATTCACAAACGAGGAAATAAAGGATATATTAGAGGAGGCGAGTTATGAAGTTAATAAATATTATTTAAGAAATTGTCAAAAATTCGCGGAGTTATTAAATGATTTAGATTATGATGGAAAAATGAATAAAGATGATGTTATAAATTTCTTATATCCCACATCTGAAGAAGAAAAACCTAAAGAACCTGATGTTTTCCCTGAATATTATGAAGAACGGATTAAAGATGATGAATATGATGAAATTGAAAGACTGGAAAAAATAAGAGATGAAATAGATGAAAAAATTAAGGAATTAAGAGAAGTTGAAAAATATAATGAGAATGAAGTAGAGGGTTTAATGAATATCCCAGCTTCAGAATCAGAAGTTCAAAAATCTCATGAAGAAAGATATAAAAATTACTTTTTGGAATCTACTAAAAATTTATTAGATGGTGAAATAGATGAAACACTTTCAGAAGAAGGCACAAAATTTATTCATAAACATAAGTTACAATTTATTGACGATGGAGATTATCCATGTATATTACTTTCACCTCCTCTTGATTCTGAAAAATTCAAAAAAGCACTGAAAAATGTAACATATGCAACAAATACGATTAAGAAAGAAGACCATGATATTTACACAAATTATTATTTAAATAAATGTACAGGTGTTGATAAAGTTTTTGATTTGTTAGATAAAATATCAAAAGAAACAATTGGTACATATAAAATTTTATGCGATTGTGGTTTCATTATTGAAGATACTAATAATGTTTCATATGAAAGAACAGCACCGAAGGAAGACGAAGTTGAAAGGTCTATACCATTCGTTATTAAGAATATAAAAGATATGAAAACTTATAAACATTATATTTATTCATTTATTTCAGAAAAAATGGAAGCAACCCATAAAACATCATCTCATCATTTTATAGCTATTCATACATTCCTTTTCAAAGTTGTGAAATTAAATAAGACAGGAATTAGATTTAATGTATCAGGGTACGCATTCTTGAGTAAATTAAAATGTATTCGTCACGTCGCAGATGATAAAAATTTATGTGTTCTTAATTCATTTTATGGACTTTAGCCCTGGACTTTAAAAAAATAAACTTTATTTTTATTTATTTTTTAATTTTTTATTCTTACATAAATGAACAAAAACGGAACAGCTAAAATGAATGATAATCAAATAAGAGCCGAAGGTAGAAGGTTATTTAAACGCTTCTATAACATTCCTGATGGTGTTAATCCTAAAACTCGTAGAAGTTATTTAAATGAAGCCATAGATGCATATGAAGGATTTGACATTTCATCAGAAAGTGAGAGGTTAGCAAGAATGTTAAACGTTAATATTGATTTTTATTATTGTGACCCTCAACCAGAAGACGTAGACATAAATAAGGTAGACTTTCCATTAGTGGAATCAATAATGATAGATCCAGAATTTGAAACAGTAAATATTTTATTAACACAGAGTCCATGTGGAAAACTTCACGCTGACAGAATTACAGACGTTGAAGCACTCACAGGATATAAAGTTTGCCCCTTTTGCAAAGAAGAAGTATATTCTATCCGTGATGACCCAGAAAGGAAAAACCAAAGAAGATTTTTAAACATTGTGAGAAATGTAAAAAAATAATGGAAGATTAATTCAAGACGTTCAATTGCAAAACACACAACAACCATATGCACCACATATCACGAAACAGAAGATATATCAATGGCTATTAGCTCACAATTTGCAGGAATATTATAAACCAACAAGATATTATATTACTTTTGACTTCGAAACATTAGAGACTAAAGAAGAACTTCAACTTTCTGAATGTGCAACTTTGAACGCTTACTTAAAACCATTTATGGTATCATCAACTGTCAAAATAAAGCCGCAAACGGACTCTTTGAGTCCTGAAGGTCTTTCAGACCGAAGCGGCGAGGTCGTAGACCGTGATAAAACATTTACGAGGAATTTTTGCTTAACATCAAGTGATTCGTTCATCTCTGATTGGATTGAATTTTTATTTTCAACCTGTTCATTAGTTGCTAAATCAAATATTGAACAATATGAAGAATTAATGAAGCCGCAAACGGACCAAACGGCGGGGACTTTGTCCCATACATTAAATGAAAAACAGAAGGAAGCATTTAAAGAACTTCTAGATGAGGAATTCAATAAAGTGAATATCATAGGTTTTAATTCGGGAAAGTTTGATTTAAATTTAATTCTTCGTGATTTAAACACTGCAAAATGGAAAATAAAATCAATGCTGGGTTCTTCTTCTCAATTTAAGCAAATCATTGTAAAGAAAACAAACTGTCCATATGAATTAAGATTTATTGACATCAGAAATTATATAGCGGGTGGAACATTAGACCAATTCACTCAAGATTTCGGAAACAATAAATCACGTGTTAAATCCTTTTTCCCTTATCAATTCATCACATGGGAGAATTACGAAGATGAATTATATAAAGTGGAACCATTCACTCAAGATTCATTTTATTCAGCATTAACTCAAGAAACAATATCCGATTCAGATTATCAAATATATCTCAATGATGCTAAAAATTTTGAGAATAGATTAGAATATTTTATTCATTATTGCAATAAAGACGTTGAAATTATGATTGACCCAATTGATAAAATTATTGAAGAAACATTTGTTTATAAAATTGACATGCTTCATAATCTTTCTTTATCATCGAATGCATCAATGATTCGTTACGCGTTAGCATATAAGAACTTCAATCCTAACGAAACATATCCAGAAGAAGAAAATGTGGAATCAAGTTTTGAATTAACAAAAAAGTATTGGAAATATAAAATTGATTCATATAAGAAACAAGATGAAAAAGCAGAAAGGGATACTAAAAACAATGTTTCAATGGATGACTATCAATACTATCACGATTTAATCCTTTCATCTAAATGCAAAATGTGTGGTAAAGCGTTTACATATGCTAATAAACCAACATTAGATAGAATCGATAATGAAAAACCACATACCAAAGAAAATTGTCAGTTAATGTGTTGTTATTGCAATGTCGTAAAATCAAATAAAGATGAAGATGTTCAACGTTTAAGAATCAATTTAAGAAATTATACATTAAAAAATAATTTACCAATGACTCTAGATTCAGTTGAAGCTTATCACATCCTCCGTAATGGAATTACTGGTGGTTTATCAAATGTTCAACATAGAGTAAATCTTAAAGGAATCACGCACATTAATAAACTTTCATATAATCCAGAAACTAAAACTGTATCAAATGAGGACACTTCCAACATTATGACTCATTTCGTTGGTGTTGACTTTAATTCATTATATCCTTCATCATTTTCATCTAATCCTCATGATTTCATTCAATATACTGACCATAAAATGTATATGCCGGGAAGATTGAATGGTGTTATCATTTGTGATACAGCAACAAAGAAAGCAAAAGCACTGGGAATAATTAAGAAGAAAAATACTTTATTCGTGGCTGAAGTAAAGGGTCACATTGATGAAAAATACATTAATGATTACATAAACTTTTTACCGATAATAAGAAACTTAGATATTATCACAGATGAAAAAACAATTGGCAGTTTTATGTATAATTACATGAAATCAAACAATCTACCAGTTGACCAGAAACAGAGAAAATTAACTCAGTTAGCATCAACACACAACCAATATCAACCATTTTCTTCTTATTATCTTTGGTATCTAATAGACAGATTTCATTTTATCATTGATGACATTCAATCAATTTTAACATTTACGAAAAATACTTGTTTTAATGAATTTGCGAACGAATTTATGAACGAAAGACAAAAGGCTGAATTAGAAGGAAATAAAGGAAAAAGTTTATTTTGCAAGATTTCACTTAATGGATCATATGGTTACGATGCAATGAATACACAAAATTACGCAAAGACTAAAATAATGAATGCACAGAAGGCACGCGTTGCATGTATGTCAAATAAGTTTAAAAACATAAGAGAAATAGGAGAGATACGTATCAAGTGATGCTTAAAGATAGATTTTATAGATGTGATACATGTTTACAAGAGGCATTCTTCACTTTAGATAACGCAAAATACTGGTATTTGGTTTTCATTTATGATTTTATGTATAAATGCATGGATGTTAATCGTTTTCATTTCATTGAAGGTGATACCGATTCATCTTATTGGGCAATCGCTGGCGACCCAAATCTTCCTAACACTCAAGCATTTCAAGCAATTGTAACCGATAAAAAATTTTATGATAAAAACATTTACAAATTCGCACCTTTTGATTTCTTCTGTTTTAATGAGAAATTTAAACCTAAATTAAAGAATAAAGCTGAAGAAAAAGCACATGAGAAGAAGTTATTGGGTTTAGCAATTGAGAAACAAGGTGATAACATGGTTGCTTTATGTCCTAAGTGTTATACTTCATTCAACGGTTCAATTGATGGAAGTGATTTTAAAAAGATTGCACAAAAAATGAAAGGAGTTAGTTTACGACAAAATAAACAATTAACACCTAAAAATTATTTGGATATAATAAATGATAAAGTGATATTTGATGGTCAGAATATTAATTTACAACTTAAAAACGGGTCAATGACTCGCTTAACAATCGGTAAGACTGCATTAACAGGAGCACACACTAAGGCTGTATGTTGTGAAAATGGATGTTGTATGCCATTTATTTAATAAAATGCCACAGAAGAGACAAAAGGAACCGTTAATGATGGTTTTGATACTATGATTCAAAGAGGCGGGCACCCTTAAAACATTTATTTTATTTTTATATAAATGAATAGCGTAGATTTAAAAAATTTAATTGATGATTTAGTACTTAATCAAAATTTTCTTGATTATTATGATTTAAAAGCATATCTCCAAAAACATGATAACAATATAACGGGTGATGATATGGATTATTATTATTCGTATTATAAAAATGAAGTTTTGAAATATCATGATAAAATAATTTCTAAAATTAAAGACAAAATTAAAAATAATGAATATTCAAAGGGAAAAAGTAAATCACAACTTAAACAATTGAAAGATTTCAAAAATAAAGTATTAACAGAAGAAGATATTGATGAATTATATAAATTATATAAATTATATAATCCTGAGCCGCAAAAACCAAAGGAACAAAAACAAAAGGTGCAAAACGCCCAGGTCCTTCAGACCATAAATGAAGCACAAGCTTTAATTTATGATTCATTAGTTAAACCATATTCAGCCCGACTTTTAAATGAAGATCAACTTTTGGAATTCATCCTTCAACATAAACTCGAAGCGGGAAAGTATATCAAACCTTTATATACAGCATATTTAAAACAAATGAATAGAATACATCCAGAATTAATGAAGGAAGGAAGGAATCCAAAATCATCATCCAAAATCAAAGCAGATAAAATTAAACCACTGCAACACCAAAACCTCCAACGACAGTACCTACCACCTCCTCCTTCAGTTAATCCTTCATCATTCACTTTATTATATCCATTTCAAACATTAAAGAAGCAAAAAGATTTTAAAAAGGATTTCAAAATATTAAATAAACCAATTGACCCAAAAATTCAACCGTTAAAGGAAAAATTTAGTCGCCCTTCATTTGCACCATATCCATATTCACATCGAACGGTAAAATATAATTTTTTAATACGGTTGAGGTGTTGGATTTGGTTGCCAACTAGACTGTGGTGCAGGTTCAGGCTGTTGTATAACAGGACTTGCTCTTCTGGTTCGGGGTCTTTAGGTATAATACCAACAAACTGACCTACCCTTTTACCAATATTTTGACTCCGTTCCAAATTCCTCTTCCTACGGTTTTTATTCCATTCCATATACCTCTTCAACTCTTCTGAAGAAGTTTCCTATCTTACTGAAGAAACCCATTTTACTATATGTAAAAATCTAATGTCCGCCTAGTCTCTTACGTTTCCTGTTGAGTTCATAGCATTCTTTAACTGGAGCTCATACATTCTGTTTCTCCTCTGGTAGAAAAACATATTCTGGGTCACTCCTGTGTTCGCGTCATCTGCATAAAGTTGTTTATATCCCACTTCAGGTTTGTATAAAACTCTTTCCATCTCATATTTGCATACCATGGTGGCAAACCTAACGCAGCGTCATTTGACATGGCAGTTTGCATTTGTACATCTGTTGGCATTGACCAAGTTTGCCATTGCAGTTTGTATTCTAACTTCATTTGGAATATTCTCTGGGTTTGGTTGTCCAGGTTGCTGTGCATTCGCTAAGTTCTGTGCGTCCATTTAATATTAATAAAATATCTCTTACGAGTACATATACTGAACATTTGCAGGCATTGGTTCATCTTCATATTCTCTGTACTTTCTGCCACGTCAAATAAATAAATGACACAATGGAAAAAACCTAAAACAAGTAGTCCTATTTCAAACCACATTTACTTACTAATAAAATTTCTTTGTTATGACACTTTCTCCAGTTTATAGGACCTCTCTCATATTCTATCTTGTCATAATATAAATTCATAGTCATGTATGTCCTCTAAACCA